>NW_026596147.1:301995-629080 GCF_907164565.1 Psammomys obesus
ATCTTGAGGAAGCGCTATTCCTAGTTGTCTGAGAAAGCGCCAGATTAATTTCCAGAGTGGTTGTACCAGTTTACATCTCTTCCTTATATACACAGATAACCTCTCCCATCATCAAACAAGCTTCTCTATGCTGTAGATAAAGACCATTACATAAAAGTAAAACTGACCAAAATATAGAGATCAGCTAGGATTCCCACCATGATGGATTCATTTACAACATAATTTCTGCCCCTAAGGCTTAAGAAATATTAAAGAAGGGTGTAGAAAGAATGAAGGAACCAGAAGCTCAAGTCTGCTGTGAGGTTGTATAATCTACAAATGATGCATGCTACCTCAAAAGTACAACAACTGCCTAAACAAAGTACCAACAGACATGCTAATGTGGAAGGAAGAAATCTTAGCCATGCTTTACCCTGAGACAGTCTTGAAATCATATATATGCAAACAACACTGAATGGACACAGAAGTTAGGGACAAATGCAGAGTCTTCCTGAATAAAATCAGATTATCATCTATCTAAAGGAGCTTGAGGTAGCTGGTTGGTTGCTACCCTTTAGCTACTTAAAGTCACATAAAGAACCCTCTATGAAACAATATCTTAGCCAGACAATGGAGCCACCAGGCACCTTAATCTTAGCCCTCTCAGTCTTTAGTACTGTAAGGCATGAACTGTTTTGTTTATGGATTATTCAGTTCAAGTAGTGGTTCTCAATCACTGTGGCAAATGACTCCTTTGGAAAACCTCTCTCTCTAAAATCATTTACATCACAATTCATAACACTAGAAAAATTACAAATCTGAAGTAACAATGAAAATAATTTTGTGGTTGGGGGTCACAGTAGCCAGAGGAACTATATTAAAGAGTCACAACATTAGGAAAGTTGAGAACGACTAAAAGATACTTTGTTATAGCAGAAAGAATGGGCCAAGAGAGTTACTATGCTCCTTTGAAATCTAAAGAAATGTGGCTGCTTCAAGCTGATTTTGCCTGTTAGTAAAGTATGATCAAGGAATGCAAAAAATAATAAAAGAGATTGGAAAACACAATAATTTTTGAAAAGATCAATATTTTAATACAGCATGAAATATCAGCCTCAACTGTCAGGTAATAAATACAATAGGATTTGAGTCATACTTAACATAACAGAAAAATTCAAGTAAATATTCCTCGCTAGCTGCCTGAAAGAAAAATCCCCCAATTACAATCCCACTTAATTTGCTGAAATCATTATCAAACTGTCCCAGCAGATGCAATTATCAGATAATAAGCTTTTTCAGATTATACTGGTCTTGGAGGCAAAGAAGTGTTCTGTAATTTATGTTGGCATTTCACATTTTCAAATGCAATATGGTATACATATACATACATTAGAAGATAGACATATATATATACACAAACACATAGACATGAAGTTTAGATTTATGAAGACTACATAGGAAAGAAGAGCTACATGAGTAAACACTATCTTTAGTTCTCAGGTAAAGACAATTCTATCTGCCACAAAGCTGACTCACCTTTCTTTTACGAATTCAGAAGCAATAGCTCCAGATTCATATATTTTCAAAAATTGTCCTACTTTCTGTGTTATTAATATACTTTAAGTCTAAGTTGAGACTTCACATAAGCAATGATTTTAAGGGGAATTTTCTAGGAACTCCTCCAGCAATGATTTAATGCTGTGTGTGGTTGCATTTTTAATTGACCTTTTATTTATGGGCCATTCAATAATGTAAGCTAGAATTTAATTTGTAGATATTGGAGTGTAATTAATATCTGGCTGTAGAGAAGCACAAGAATTTTGCTAACGTAGTCATTTCTAGTAGACAAAAAAGAGATTTCAGGCATTGCATCTTACTGCTCCAAAAGGTAATTAAACAATTTAATATGAAAACACACACTTGTTTACATATGCATAGTGTGTGTTTGTGTATGGGGGGTTATATCTGCTCTTAAATTTTCCAAAAGAGGCTCAAGTACACAATAAGGACATTTGCTCAACCATGTTTGTAGCAGCTTTATTTGTAATAGCCAGAAGTTGGAAACAGCCCAGATGCCCCTCAACTGAAGAATGGATGCAGAAATTGTGGTACATCTACACAATGGAATATTACTCAGCAATGAAAAATAAGGAAATCATGAAATTTGAAGGTAAATGGTGGGATCTGGAAAGGATCATCCTGAGTGAGCTGTCTCAGAAGCAGAAAGACACACACAGTATATACTCACTCATATAGACATATAACATAGGATAAACCTACTAAAATCTGTACATCTAAAGAAACTAATCAAGAGAGAGGACCCTGACTAAAATGCTCAATCCCCATGCCGAAAGGCAAAGAGGAAGGACATCAGAAGAAGAAGGAAACAAGCTAGAAAGCTGCCACAGAGGGTGTCTGAAAGGCTCTGCCCTGCAGACTATCAAAGCAGATGCTCAGACTTATGGCCAACTGTTGGGCAGTGTGCATGGAATCTTATGTAAGAAGTGGAAATAGTAAAATCTGGAGAGGACAGGAACTCCACAAGGAGAGCAAGAGAACCAGAAATTTGAACACAGGGGTCTTCCCAGAGACTCATACTCCAACTAAGTACCATGCATGGAGATAGCTTAAATTTTCTTTTGAATCAGTTTACATCTTAGTGTTTCTGACAGGTGGTTTAGAGTGCATATAAATGTTGGATTTTGTTTCTACTAATACCATGAGAACTCTTTTCTTCATCTCTAGAGAAAATGTGGCTGTGTTTTACTACATTCTGCAGCTTCATGGGCAGTGTATTACTTGACACTGGGATGTCATCCATCTGTATTCTGAGGGGAATAACTGTCAGGACTCATATCACATGACAGTTGTTGTTCCAGTAGAATATCATCATTTATTGAGCACTTACTTTGTTCTAATTACTGTTGTTAAAACAACATCCATCCTTCTATTCAGTTAGGTGGTATCATCTTGATTTAGAAGAGAGTAAGAACAATTTTGGTGGTATGTATTAGCATAAGCAAGTTGACATGAATTATATAATTGGCCAATATATCCAGGAACAGTGTATGGAAGAGGTAATAATAACACTCTGAAAACAACCATTCGGGGCAGACAGAAAGACTGTGTTTTCTCCATACAGACTACTTAAATACTTATTTTCTTTTTTTTTTTTTTGATTTGAAATTCTTTTTTTTTTTTCATTTTTCTTTTTAGTTACATTTTGTTAACTCTGTGTCCCAGCTGTATCCCGCTCCCTCATTCCCTCCCCAACCCCACACTCCCTCCCTGGTCTCCTCCCTGCCCCTTTCCAAGCCCCCTGATAGGGGAGGACCTCCTCCCCTTTCATCTGACCCTGTTTTATCAGGTATCTTCAGGGCTGGCTGCAAAGTCCTCCTCTGTGGCCTAACAGACTGCTCCTCCCCTGGGGGGGGGTGTCAAACAGCCTGCCCTTGAGATCCTGTTAGAAATAGTCCTTGTTCCCCTTACTTTGGAAAACTACTTGGTTACTGAGCTACCACAGGCCACATCTGAGCAGAAGTTCTAGGTTATATCCATAGATGGTCCTTGGTTGAGTGTCAGTCTCAGAAAAGACCCTGTGCCCAGATATATTTGGTCCTTGTAGAGCTCCTATCCTTTCCATATCATACTAACTTTCAACTAATACATTTTTTTCATGGTATTGAACCTCTTTTTCCCCATGACAGTTAAAATCCTCCTAGACAACAACTTGTTTTTGATTACAAAGCAATAATTAAAAACTATAGCCAAGGAAAGAAGATTTACCTATTCAGAGCTTTTCTAAATGGTAAGAGCCTCTCCGGCAGATGGAGTCACCTGACTTTGATACGTGACTGTGATGTTCTCACCACTAATCCATGCTTGACGCTGCCCAGCTAACATAATTTTAAAATGTCTTCAGCTTTCTTGAAAGAATGGTGAGGTGAGCCTTCTTACACGTCCAGTTATGGGATTTTAAGAACTGTATTGAACAGGCTTAACCCTTTCAGTGATGTTACTGCCACAGTATCTCACTAAAATAATAACAGAATTTTTAAGAGCCAAATCAGCCTAGAGATAATCTTATGAATTCACCTTTGTCGTGTCGAGTTTGAAGATCTGAGGAAGGCTTTTTTTTTTTTTTTTTTTTCAGCGCACAAAACCCTACTTAAATGGTATAGAATTAAGAATAAAACTCTTAAAACTTCCTTAGGCAATGTAACGTATCTTTAGAAATAGCTAATGTTTTAGCAGGTATTTCTCAAGTTAGGCAAAATCTATACTGATGTACCTCCCAAGAATTGCAGAAGGAAAGTAGAAAATAAGATTAATTTTAGCTTCAGAAAGCTATAATAGGGTATAAGAGAGAAAAAAATCTTTAGAATAAGTAAAAAAAAAAAATGAATATGAGCATCAGGGATTCCAGAAAATCTCACTGGATATAAGTAAACCAAAATTTTATCTATGTAAATTGCTGAATATCAAAGACAGCAGTTGTAAGAGTGACTGCAAAATAGTTTCCTTTAAAATAGAAAGTAAGGGTGAAATTTTACTTCTTACTGTAATCTGCTACCTAGAGAATCAAGGAATGACAGGCTCTTGCTCTG
The DNA here is from genome assembly GCF_907164565.1 of Psammomys obesus. Classification (NCBI taxonomy): domain Eukaryota; kingdom Metazoa; phylum Chordata; class Mammalia; order Rodentia; family Muridae; genus Psammomys; species Psammomys obesus. The sequence continues at coordinate 306,582 of NW_026596147.1, forward strand.
AAACGCCCTGTATGTCAACACAGTAATGATGTATTGCCATGTAAATGAATACATTTAAGGGGTATATGTGAAGCAAAGGAATTTATGCTCTGTGTTATTTTTTTCTACCAATACAGGACAACAGTGGCTATTCTTTAGTAAGCAGGGGAAAGAGTCAGTCATATTAACTGATGACCACAACAATGGAACAATCTTACATCGTGCCACAAAAGTCAAAGTCGGTAATTGAATATCAGTCCCTGCCAATGGCCTGTGGATGGTGCCATGTTTGATTACAGGTTCTACATCTTTAAGTTAATCCCACAGGTGGCCAACCATGCCAGGCCCACCATTTTAAGTTCTTGTGGTTTTTTATGGACAGAAATGACTTCTCATCAGCCTTCCTCTTCTCTATCATATTTTACCAATATTAGTTTATTTGTTTTGTGTGAGTCTTAGAAGAAAGCAAATAAAAAAATCTATGAGGATAGGTCTATAAAGTGTGCAGAGTGCTTTGGTATGGCCTCTAAAAAAGAGGAATCCTGGTATATATCTTCATGGAGTGATGGCCTCAGTAAGTGCAAAATCATCATCATCATCATCATCATCATCATCATCATCATCATCATTATCATTATCATCATCAGAAAAAAGTGAGAAAATAGTAGAACAGTCAGTGATCTTCAGCTCTCAGAGAATCTATAGGTTAAAAAAGAACCCTCACTAATGTAAAGAAAGTTTTCCCCTATTCTGATGCTTTTTCACATTGAGAGCACTCCAAGATGTTATACAACTGATTGGCATGCTCTTTGATCACCTCCCCCTTAGGGGGGAGCAGGCTTACCAGGACACAGTGGAAGATGATGGGTGCAGCTACTCCTGATGAGACCTGATAGACTAGGATCAGAAGGAACGGGAGGAGGACCTCCCCTATCAGCGGACTGGGGAAGGGGCATGGGTGGAGAAGGGGGAGGGAGGGTGGAATTGGGAGGGGAGGGGGGAACTATAGGGGGGATACAAAGTGAATAAATTGTAAGTAATAAAAAATAAATTAAAAAACAGAAAAAAAATAAAAATAAAAACGCTCTTTAGTGATCTTCCTTTGTCAGAATGAAAACCATATCTGCGGAGTAGTTTAAGACAGAGGAGAAAGATGAATGGGAGTAGCACTTGCTCTTCTGCCTCCACACAGAGCTGATAGTGAGAGATCATGAGCTGTCATTCCTCCATATGGTACCTTCATATGTGTAGTATTTTGACATTACCTGTGTTTACATCTGTTTAATTCTTGGGTTCATTATTAGGATGATCACACGCCTTCAAATATTTTCCAGAAAGGTAAATTCTCCAAAATCAGCTCCATTGCTAATTAAGCTGATACGTCTGCCTCCATCTGCTCTTCTATTTGTATTTTATTTCTTAATGGGTTTTCACAGCTCAAATGCGAAGTTAGGTAGTGTAATAAAGCTGCCTTGAATGAAGAAGACCTGGCGCAGTGCTGCTGGATAGTAGATGATATAATAAATTCAAGTCTGTCATTCATAGACTGATACTTGCATAAAACGTATTCAATAGTTTTACAACTTTAAATACTTCAGATTCAAGGTATATTAAGGGGAATTTATGTTTTCTGAGCAAGTTCCCCTATTAGTTGTCTTTTCTACAATCTTCCACAGGGAAAATATTTTTTAGTTGCTATGTTTCAAAATCTCATTTAACCAAGGCCCTTGGGAAAAAATGTTATGTTCGTTCTTGAAAGTGATTGACTTTTACAGCAAAATGAAATCTGCAGTTAAGTCTTTTATTTTTGTCTAATTAGGTAATGTGGGTTTTTTTTTAATGAAAAGCATAAAAATGTACCATTGCACACTCTGCAAGGTCTTGTTAGCCTATGTCCACTGCTGCAAAAGTGCATGGTGATATGGGCACGCTGCCCTGAAAGGTTACAAATTGTACAGTATCATTTGTCTTCTCATTATGTATTTTCTACAGTCTTTTTTTTTTTTTTTCTATTCAAATTGCCACCAAAACAGAGAATGTTTTCAAGGCTTCTGTGGGCTTTTCTGTGTACTTTTCTGTGGGCTCTGCCTTGTGGAATAGCCTAGTTTTGTGAGGTTCTGGCTCAAGAGTGAACTCACAAAGACAAAATATAAAAACAGAACTAAACAGTGAAAAGTACTGAAATGGCAACTCGTAGCTGTAGATCAGCTCTAATAGTGCTTTGCTGTTTGTATGGACTTTGCTGTTTGTATGGTGTAAGTGCTGGACTTTCTTGGCCTGTACAAACTTATCATCTGTGCAGACCTATGCCCCTACACTACTGTCTACAGTGCCATGTGTGTGAGTGTGTGTGTGTGTGTGTGTGTGTGAGTGTGTGTGTGTGTGTGTGTGTGTGTGTGTGTGTCTAGCCATCAACTGTCAATATAGCCTCAGCTATGTTGTGGAACTCTGTGCCCATCTCTTTCTTCTGTGTTAGCATTTTTTTTTCTGTGTTGGCATTTTTATATGGTTTGATCTTATACAGGTTTTGTGTATGCTCTCTGTCACAAACACAGTGAGTTTTATGCACAAGTACCTTGCTGTGTGTGAAAACATTAATATGGCTAAATATAAAACAATAATGGAAGCTAAGGTGACTTAAATGCTTAATACATACACATACATAATATAAAATATAATGCATATAAATACAAGTGCAACCTACTGAGTATATTTAATGTTGCTCATATTTATACATGTTTAGGGCTGATCACTTAGAATTAGATAACCTATTAGGGTGATAAATGATCCTTCCTTTAATTGCTTGACATGTACTCACAGAGAATTATGTGTATTTCTCTTAACAACTACATGAATCTTGGTAAACATCGATGGAATTTACATTTTATGAATGAGGTACCTCAGATTCCAGAATAAATCAAGGAACCCAAAGTCACCACTTCATTAAAAGATATAACATGAACCCGGTTGCCTGCTCCTTGATCACTTCTCCCTGGTGGGGCTACCTAGTCAGCCCCAGAGAAAGAGGATCCAGGCAGTCTCAATGGGGCCTGATAGACTAGGTTCAGACAGTAGAGGAGGAGCACTTTCACTATCAGTGGACCAGAGAAGACAGATAGGGACAGAAGATGGAGAGTGGGACTGGGAGGAGATGAGGAAGGGGGCCTACAACTGGGATACAAAGTGAATAAATTGTAAATAATAATAATAATAATAATAGAATAATATTTTCTTTCACAATTGCTTTTCATATTCTCAAATAAGTTGAGCATAATTACTACTGAAAGTAAAAAAAAGTTGCCATGCCCTCCATATTTCTCTAGCCCTCTCTAGAAATAATCGCAGTCACTTTGGAGACAGAAACCGTATGGAATTTTAATATCACCAAAATCTTTATCGTATTGTCATCACCAAAAAGCAAAAACTAGACTAGGCTTATGTGTCATTTGGCAGATATGCCATTCGAAAATATATCTCTGAGAACTGACAGTGACTGTGCCACTAAGAAAACTGCCTCCTATTCTAATTCTTAAAAATGTGACTTTAAAAAAGTATATATACTGTAAGAAAATGTAGCTAATGATATAAAAATCTTGACCCAATGTTTTATATATATATATATATATATATATATATGAATGTAATGTTGGTGAATATATATGTATGTTTATGGTTATAAATGTATGCTCATGTGTACATATTTCTTTAACAAGTACTTTATTAATTCTTTGAGAATTTAATACAGTGTAGTTTGACCATAGGGACTTGTGTTCCTCCTCCTAAATCCTCTCAGATCTACCTTACCTCCCTATCTTCCCCAACTTCATGTCCTTTAATATTTTTAAAAGTAACTCATCATGCACAATTTGTGTTGCTCAATAAAGTTCTGTGTGTATGGCATCTACATGAGTGTGAACAGCCTGGGAGGGGCCACATGTAAAAAGGAAACTCTCCCTCTTCCAGCAGCTGTCACTGTCAATAGCTCCCTAGCTGGAGGTGGAAATTTGTGCTCATGTGATTCCTTCCATGCTGCAATTTTTTTGCCAGGCTTGGTCCTGTGCCTTCTGTCACAGCTGCTTTGAGTTCGTGAGAGAAACTACCCCACTCTGTATGGAAAGCCCTAATACGGCTTAGTACACGCAGCAATGACGGGGATAAGTGACTTAACTACTATATGGTGGAAAGAAAACTGACATTTTAAACCAGAATAAAAACTCATATCACAAAAGTCCTAATTTTCAGTAAATGTTTCCAACAGCAGGATGCCTAGCAGGTTGTAAACCTGAGCACCAAAAAGAAGGTAGACATAAAGAATAGAAATTGCAGAGCTTGCAGAAACCAATAAGATATTATAGTCTTGGTAAGAACTGGTAGAAACTCCATTTTTGAGAAGACAATCAGAAAGCTGTGTCTAAGAACAAATTAGCTTTACTTTTAGGAGCTGAATGACTGCCACTTTCCATTCAATACTTTTTCATTTAAGCTTGGTCTAAGTTAGCAAAGTTTGGCAGAGAATTAAGATTGCTACTATCTTATATCCTTTATTAACTGTCTTGTCTGCACTATCCTTGTCAGCGTTACGAAAAACAACTTCCTTCTAAAACACAGCTCAGGGGCTGGACAGATGGTTCAGCAGTTAAAGGCTAGGCTCACAAACAAAAATATATAATAAAGTTCAAGAAGACAACGTTAAATAAGATTTTACCATTCAGCCACATTCCACTACTATGATATTTTTTAGCTTGATGGCCCTGTTCTTATGCACTAATATGGTTATAGTTTATATGTTTTTGGACTGTTGGCATAGTTATCTCTGAATACAGTAAAAAAAAAGGATATTTATTACCTGAGCAATAGCAATAAAGAGCAAGAAAAACAAGGCTTTATCTATAATGCTCAGGTAGTGTTTGGGTTAAAATATCAGGATCATATTTTTATCTTTTCTGTTTACCTTTATATTTTTATAATTTCATGATGATGGATTGTGTTTTATACAGAAGCATTGGAAGAGAAAAGATAATTTGTCAAGAGAAACAACATTCATGAAAACCGTACTAATTTTATTTTTTTTACTGTCATATTTTTAGCTTGATGGGATATTTGATGCAAAAATGAATCAAGCCACTTTTGAAATGCTAATGATGCATAATCTGATTTTCTTTTTCCCTTTCCTTTAGAGAAACTTATGACAGACAATTGAAATTATATTTCAAATAATTGAAGCATTTCTTTATATTACCATTCATAATTGGCCAAGTTTTAGCTTATAAATTTAGAAGCTATTATTTTAGATCATTTAACAATTATTTTCCCCAAGGAAAACATATGATCCAAAGAAAAACATGCTATTGTTTTATCTCAGATGTTACTAAATATAAACTCTATTTTTCTTGGTATATTTGTTTACAAAATCATCACATATTGCTTAAAACATATGCCTGAGTATTTTCATTTTTGTTATTATTATTTTAATTTATTCACTTTATATCCCTGTTGTGACTCCTCCCTTATGTCCCTCATCTTCTCCCAGTCCTATCCTTCCTCCTTCTTCACCCCTTATGTCCCTCCCCTAGTCCACTGATAGGGGAGGTCCTCCTCCTCTACAGTATGACTCTAGTCTATCAGTTCCCATCAGGACTACCTGGATCCTATTCCTCTGAATGTTTTCAGGTCACCCCACCAGGGAGAAGTGATCAAGAAGCAGGCAACCTAGTTCATGTCAGAGACTGTCTCTTCTTCCTTTACTAGGGGACCCACATGAAGAATGAAGTGTATGGGCTACATCTGAGCAGGGGGTCTGAGTCCTCTCTATGCATGGTCTTTGGTTGATGCATAAGTCTCTGCATTCTTCCTGGGCAATGGTTTTTTTTGTTTTGTTTTGTTTTTGTTATTGTTGTTTTGGTGTTGTTTTTTTGTTGTTGTTTTTGTTTTTTTTGCTTTGTTGTTCTCTTTGTGTGGCTATTGTCCTCTCTATATCCTTGTATATCCCCTTCTTCCATAAGACGCCCTGTGCTCTCTCCAAAGTTTGTCTGAGAGTCTCTGCAGCTAGGTTCTATCCAGTTCCCTCTCTTCTACTGTTTCCAGTGTCTATCCTGTTTTCCCTTCTAAATGAGAATTAAGGATCTTCCCTAGGATCCTCCTCATTGTTTAGCTTCTTTAGGTCTGTAGATTTTTAGTATGTTCATTCTATATTATATGGCTAATAATCACTTATAAGCAAGTCTGTATCATCTGTGTCTTTCTGCTACTGTGTTACCTCGCTCCGATGATATTTCCGTCCATTCCCTTGTAAATATCATAATTTCTTTGATTTTACTAGTTGAGTAGTATTCCATTATGTAAATGTCCCACAAATTCTGTATTCATTCTTTGGTTGAGGGAAATCTAGGTTGTTTCCAGATTGTGGCTATTATGAATTAACTGCTATGAGCATAGTTTAGCAAATGTCTTTGGTATGTGGTTGAGCATCTTTCAGAGTAGTATAGCTGGATCTTTTTTTTTTTTTTTTGCATTTTTTCTTTTTTTCTTTTTATTTTTTATTAATTACGGTTTATTCACTTTGTATCCCCCAATAAACCCCTCCCTCCTCCTCTCACAGCCCTCCCCTCCCTCCCCCTTCTTCTCGCTTGCCCCTCCCAAGTCCACTGATGGGGGAGGTCCTCCTCTCCTTCCTTCTGATTTTAGTCTATCAGATCACATCAGGAGTGGCTGCATTGTCATCTTCTGTGGTCTGGTAGGGCTGCTCTCCCCTCAGGGGGAGGTGATCAAAGAACAGGCCTATCAGATTATGTCAGAGGCAGTCCCTCTTCCCATTACTATGGAACCCACTTGGATGCTATGCTGTCATGGACTACATCTGTGCAGGGGTTCTAGTTTATCACCATGCATGTTCCTTGGTTGGAATATGAGTCCCTGGGGAGACCCCTATGTTCAAATTTTCTGGTTCTGTTGCTCTCCTTGTAGAATTCCTGACCTCTCCAGATCTTACTATTTCCCACTTCTTACTTAAGATTCCATGCACTTTGCCCATCAATTGGCCTTAAGTCTCAGTGTCTGCTTTGATAGTCTAGGGCAGAGTCTGAGATTTAACCTTACACCCATCAGAATGGCCAAGATGAAAAACTCAAGGGACAACACAGCTGGAGAGGTTGTGGAGAAAGGGGAACCCTCCTCCACTGCTGGTGGGAATGTAAACTGGTACAACCACTCTGGAAATCAATCTGTCACTTTCTCAGACAACTAGGAATAGCACTTCCTCAAGATCCGGCCATACCACTCCTAGGCATATATCCAACAGGGGCTCAAGTTCACAATAAAGACATTTGCTCAACCATGTTTTTAGCAGCTTTATTTGTAATAGCAAGAAGTTGGAAACAGCCCAGATGCCCCTCAACTGACGAGTGGATGCAGAAATTGTGGTACATCTATACAATGGAGTATTACTCTGCAATGAAAACTAAGGAAATCATGAAATTTGCAGATAAATGGTGGGACTTGGAAAGGATCATCCTGAGTGAGTTCTCCCAGAAGCAGAAAGACACACACGGTATATACTCACTCATATAGACATATAACATAGGATAAACCTACTAAAACCCTGAACATCTAAAGAAACTAATCAAGAGAGCATACCCTGACTAAAACACTCAATCCCCATCCTGAAAGGCAAAGAGAATAGACATCAGAAGAAGAAGAAAACAGGAAACAACTTAGGAACCTGCTATATAGCTGGATCTTGAGGTATCACTATTCCCAGTTTTCTGAGAAAGTGCCAGATAATTTCCTGAGGTAGTTGGACAAGTTTACATTCTCACCAGCAATGGAGGAGGGCTCTTCTTTCTTCACATCTTCCCCAGAATGTGTTGTCACTTGAGTTTTTTATATTAGCCGTTCTGATGGGTGTGAGATGGAATCTCAGAGTAGTTTTGATAATAGTTTCTCAGATTACTAAGGACATTGAGCATTTCTTTAACCATTTCTCCACCATTCAGTATTGCACTGTTGAGAATTCTGTTTAGCTCTCCACCCCATTTTTTGTTTTGCTTTTCAAATTAATTTATTTTTAAATTTATTACAACTTATTCATTTTGTATCCCAGTTATGGCCCCACCCTCATTCCCTCCCAGGTCTGCCCTTCGTCCTTCCCTCATCTCCTCCCATGCCCCTTCCGCAGTCCACTGATAGGGGAGGAACTCCTCCCTTTCCATCTGACCCTTGCCTATCAGATCTCATCAGGACTGTCTTTCATAGTCTTCCTCTGTGGCCTGGTAAGGCTGTTGTCCCCTCAGGGGAAGGAGATCAAAGAGCCAGCCACTGAGTTCATGTCAGAAACAGACCCTGTTCCCCTTACTAGGATGCCCATTTAGAGACAGAGCTGCCATGGGCTATCTCCATACATGGTCCTTGGTAGGAGTCAGTCTCAGAAAAGACCCCTGGTCCCAGAGTTTTTTGGTTCTGTTGATCTCCTTATAGAGCTCCAGAACTTTCCAGATCTTTCTATCTGTCCCTTCATTCATAAGATTCCTTGCACTCTGCCCAAAGTTTGGCTATGATTCACAGCATCAGCTTTAATATATTGCTGGGTGGAGTCTTTCAGAGGCCACCTGTGGTAGGCTACTGTCTTGTTCCTTGTTTACAACATTTTTGCCATGTCTATTCTGTTTGCCTTTCTGAATGAAGATTAAGCATTTTATCCAGTGTCCTTCTTCTTGCTTAGCTTCTTTAGGTGTACAGATTTTCATTTGATTATCCTATATTATATGTCTAATATCAACTTGTAAGTGAGTATATTCCATGTTGGTCTTTCTGTTTTCGGAATACCTCACTCAGGATGATCTTTTCTAGTTCTTACCATTTGCCTGAAAATGTCATGATTTTCTTGTTTTTAATTATCAAGTAGTATTCCATTGTGTAAATGTACCACAATTTCTTTATCCATTCCTCAGTTGAGGGACATCTGGGTTGTTTCCAGAATCTGGCTATTACAAAAAAAGTTGCTATGAACATACTTAAGCAAATGTCCTTGTTGTATACTTGAACATCTTTTGGATATATTCCTAGAAGTGATATAGCTGGATCTTGACGTAGCACTATTCCTAATTATCTGAGAAAGCACCCATTTTTAATTGGATTATTTGGTTTGTTGTTGTTTAATATTTGAATTCTTTATATATTCTGGATATTAGCCTCTGTCAGATGCAGGGTAGGTGAAGATCCTTTCCCAGTTTGTAAGCTGACATTTTGTTCTGTTGACCATGTCCTTTGCCTTAGAGAAGCGTTTCAGTTTCATGAGGTCCCATTTATTGATTATTGATTTAGAGCCTGAGCTCTTTGTGCTCTGTTTATGAAGGTGTCTCCTGTACCAATGTGTTCCAGACTCTTCCTACTTTTTCTTCTTACAAATTTAGTGTGTCTGGTTTATATTGAGGTCTTTGACCCACTTGGACTTTACTTTTTGTGCAGGGTGATATATGGATCTTTTTTTCATTTTTCTACATGTAGACAGCCAGTTTGACCAGCACCATTCATTGAAGATTCTGTTTTTTTTTTCCATTGTATGTTTTTTGTTTCTTTGTAAAAAATCAGGTGTCCGTGTGTGAGGGTTTATTTCTAGGTCTTCAATTCAATTCCATTGATTTTCCAGTCTGTTTCTATGCCAGTACCATGCTGTTTATGTTACTGTAGTACGACTTGAGATCAGGGATGGAGATACCTTTAAAAGTTCTTGTATTGTACAGGATGGTTTTAGCTATTCTGGGTTTTTTTTTTCCATATGAAATTGAGAATTGTTCTTTCAATGTCTTTAAATAATTGTGTTGGTACTTTGATGGGAATTGCATTGAATTTGTAGACTGATTTTGGTACGATGGTCAATTTTACTATGTTATTCTTACCAATCCATGAGCAAGGGAGATCTTTCCATCTTATGATATTTTCTTTAATTTCTTTCTTCAGAGACTTGAAAGTTTTATATAGATAAGTCTTTCATTTGCTTGGTCAGAGTTACACCAAGTTACTTTATTTTATTTGTGGATATTGTGAAGGGTGTTGTTTTCCTATTTTCTTCCTCAGCCCATTTGTCTTTTATATACAGGATTGCTAGTAATATTTTTTTTGAGTTAATTTTGTATCCAGCTTCTTTGCTGAAGTTGTTTATCAGCTGTAGGAGTTCTCTGATAGAATATTTTTTTAGGTCACTCATGTATACTATCAGATCATCTATGAATAAGGATATGTTGACTTCTTCCTTTCTGATTTGTTTCCCCTTGACCTCCTTTATTCATCTTATTGCTCTAGCTAGGACTTCCAGTACTATGTTGAAGGAATATGGAGAGAGTGGGCAGCCTTGCATTGTCCCTGATTTCAGTAGAATTCATTTAAGTTCCTCTGCATTTAACTTGATACTGCCTATAGGCTTGTTGTATATTGCCTTTACTATATTTAAGTATGTCCCTTGTATCCCTGACCTCTCCAAAATTTTAAAGAGGAATGGCTGTTGGATTTTGTCAAATGCTTTCCCAACATCTAAGAAGATGACCATGTGTTTTTCTTTTTTTTTCAGTTTGTTTATATGGCAGATTACATTGATGGATTTCTATATATTAAAACACCCCTGCATGCCTGAGATAAAGCCTACTTGGCCATGGTGGATGATTATCTGTAAAGTGTTCTTGTGTTCGGTTTTCAAGTATTTTATTAAGTATTTTTGTGTCAATGTTCATGAGAGACATGATCTCAGATTCTTTTTCTTTGTTACAACTTTGTGTGGTTTAGGTCTCAAGGTGACTGTGGCTTCAGAGAGTGACTTTAGTAATGTTCCTTCTGTTTCTAATTTGTGGAATAGTTTGAAGAGTATTGGTGTTAACTCTTCTTTAAAGGTCTGGTAGAATTCTGTGCTGAAACCATCTGGCCCTGGTGGTTTTTGGATAGGAGGCATTTGATAACAGCTTCTATTTCCTCAGGGAATATACAACTATTTATCTTCCTGATCTTGATTCAGCTTTGTTAAATGGAATCTATCAAGAAAATTGTCCATTTCATTTAGATTTTCAAATTTTGTTCAGTATAGACTTCTGAAGTAGGGCCTAATGATTCTTTGGATTTTCTCAGTGTCTGTTGTTGTGTACCACTTTTCATTTTGTTGATTTGAATATTGTCTCTCTGCCTTTCAATTAGCTTGGCTAAGAGTTTGTCTATCTTGTTGATTTTCTCAAAGAACTAGCTCTCAGTTCCATTAATTCTCTGAATTGTTCTCTTCTAATTTATTGATTTCAGCTCTGAGTTTGAGCTTTATACTCCTCTTGGGTGTGTGTACATTTTTTAAAATTTTCTTTGTGCTTTCAGGTGTGCTGTTAAGTTGCTTGTATGTGATGTCTTGAATTTCTAATATGAAGGCACTTACTGTTATGAACTTTCCTCTGAGCATGGCTTTCATCATGTTTCACAAGTTTAGGTTAATGCCTTCATTTTCATTGAATTTTAAGAATTCTTTATTTTTATTATTATTATTTTTAATTTTTACCCTGAGCTCCTGTTATTGAATACCCTGTTATTGAATAGAGAATTTCAATTTCCACGTGTGTGTAGAATGGTAGGGAGAGTCTTTAATGAATAAAAAAGAGAAGGAGAAACTGTTATGATTCTATTTTTACTAAAAAAAATATTGAAAATAAAAGTAAAACTCAAATCTCTTCCAAAATTCTTAAAAAAGTAAAAGAAGAAAAAGGTGTGGGGATTTCTTTTTGGAAATGTGAAGTATCACATTCACCACTCACCTGCCATTACTTTGCTGTGAACATCGTAGCTGTCATTCTTTAAACGGAATCTGTCAGTGAATCCATCAGACAATCTGATATTTTCTCTGTGGATAAGAAACAAAAAACTCTGGAGAACTCGTTTCCAAAGAGAAAGCTCGACACACATATATAAACCTTATGTTGTCCTACAATAAAGTAGCTCAATTTTTAAATGTTGATTCTTACCTAATTTTTCATTGTGTGTTTTGTGAGGAGAGGTCAAGGGCACTGTTTTCTCTTGAAACCTAAAAGGGTACCATCAGTATTTTCTTGTGTGAGCATTTGTAATTAGTGGGTAGTTACTTTTCATGTTATTGATAATAGCAAGTGAATTTAGGAAAACCCTACTTTGCATATCTATTGTTGTTTTGTTAAGTTATAAATATTCATATAAAGAAATGTTATGTTTCTTAACATTAGTATGTGAGAATGAATTTATGGAGAAATAACAAATAATAAAGAAAAGTTACTGACAAATAATTTTCTTTATTGTTGACAAAATAAATAATATTTATATTTAATGTCATGTATGAGTGTAGGCATTTATGTATTTATTAAATGTATTTATTAAAAAAGACCAAAATTACATTCAACAAAATGTTAATGTAGCTGCTGCTGATTGGCAGGTTTTTTGAGTAACAGTAACTTTCTTCATTATTATGATCTGAAGGTACGAAATAAACATATTTCTTACCTATAAAAATAGGATTTTTTATATATACTTAATGGAGTTTGATTGAGTCATGAAGAGGAACAAAAACAGATGGAGGCCAAAATCACATTAAGTGAAATAAGTTCAGAAAGACAAACATACGTTAATTCATGGTTGTATGCCTGCGGACATTCTGAAAGCAGAAATGAGGCTATCTGAGAAAGGATAGGGACTACCTAGGAGGAGGGGGCAATACAAAAGGAAGGCTACTAGGCATGAATATAAAGTACTTAAATAAATGTCCTTAAAATACTATTTGTAATAAGACTAGGCGTATGCCTTTATATGGAGGATGGATGACGCAACCGAGTAGGAGCAAATAGGTCCTATGGGAAAGTAAAAGAACCAGTGACACCCCCATTCCCATTGTTAGGAGGTCAGCAAAAACAAAGCAACAAACAAACACTGATATCTCTGGGAAGCCTGCTTTTCTTTTCTGAAGGGAAATGGAGGAGCAGTGCATCTGACACCAAGGGAAGGAAGTGACTGGCGGGGGAGGGGGGAAGATGCCTTTAGAATGAATTGTATGAGAGAAGAATAAATAAGATAAATAATATTTGAACTTATTTTTTGAGAATCCCATACATGTATACAATCTATTTTGATCATATCTATCCCCTCTTTTTCCCTCCAACTTCTTCCCCCTCCCCCAAAAAAAACCTTTCCCCTTCTCTATTCTATGACAAATCCTCCTCTAAACTTTACATGCCTCACCCATGACTGAGTGTAGTTATTGCTGCTCATAGGCTCCTGTGTGGGAGTACCCTCTGGAACATGGACAAAGTTGATTTTCTTTTCTGTTTTTTATTTCTTTCTTCTTATGATCTAAAGAGCAAATTGTCTTTGGCAAGCACAATGTTGCACTATGTTTCTGATACTTGCCGTATATGGATGTCATGTATGAGAGAAAATCTAGTTCTTCTTGAGAAACCATGAGCCATTTGATTTAAGTGTGAGGAGGAGGGCAGAAAGGAAGTGCAGCTGGGGTGAAGGGAGGAGATGAAAGGAGTCTGATAAGGAGATGGCATCAGCTTCAACAGAAACCATTTTGTGTGACTAAAATCAAGTTCCCACATTAGCAAAATCCTTGGAGAGCTTTGTACTTCACTGGAAGTGGTGAAAAGATTAAGATCTTGCATCAGATGGAAGGGAAGATTAAGGAATGTCACAGAAACTGAAGCCATGGGAGGGGAGTCAGAATTTCAGAGTGGAAGAAACATTCAGAACTTGGCATGGAGAACATCTCCAGGGGGTTAGGATCCTGCACAATCAGTGGGGAAGCCATCCTCCTCAGGCCTTGAGGGTGGAGAGGCTGTAGCCATCCAAGACTTGCATGTGTTTCAGCAACACAGGGGAGCAGCGAGGATGAACATGGATGCAGTATCCTACAGGATGCTAAGCACCTAAACAGAAAAGAAAGGAGAGAGAGGAAAAGGCTCCATTCCTCCATCCCCACCTTCTTCACTAGGTACATTGTATTCATTCAGCTGCTGCCTCTCTGTACTCTACCTCATTTAGTTTTCAGTCTCTGAGGTTTGCTAGAAGTACGCAGCCTGTTCTGCCTCCAGAAATGCCTGGACACTGTATCAGTGGATGTATGGTGTCACTATAGTGTCACCATAGTACAAGAAGTTGCTATGGTTTGAGAAATAGTGACTACAACAGGGTATTGCCAATAGTTATGGGGAAGCAGCTTGGTGCATCCGAGAGCTGTTACTATGCAGGCTCATATGAGTGACACAAGCCATAACGTTTCCCATGAAGGAGTGCATAAATAAATATTGCATATTGCCAGGCATAACTGTTTCTTTAAACATGAGTTTTCCATTGATAAAGGATGAAGATCTCTGTCTGATATACAGGCTTCAAAATGATGCCATTCTACTCTGAAAGGTAATTAATCCCCCTGGCAAATGGATGGCTCTCACGGTTTTGTTTAATATTTTTTTAAGGCATTTGTTTCTGAGAAAAAGCAAACATTCACAAGCAGTACTGAAACAAAGCTTTAAAAGCATTTAAGTTTAAAAGGAAATATAATTGAACATTAATCTTCATGAATTCTGTACCTGTGGAGGCAGATAATCTCAGATCAAAGATTACCTTTAAAAAACCTACAGCATGTTAACATGTATAGATGATTTTCCTTATCATTACCCCACATATATTTGCAATTATTGGAATAACGTTACATTGTATTATTCCCTTTGAGTAACCTATGGATGACCTGAAAGATGTGCTTTGGTATCCTACAAATTGTGACTTTTTTTGAAGGGAACTTCTTGATGATCCATGGTATACCTAGAGTAATGCAGTGGAAAGTGGAAAACCTGGAACCCAATCACCAGTGGATGCTGTGGGATGAATGTTACAAGCTTGTCACCTCTCAAATGTGTATGTGAATGATACAAAGTTTCAGGGGATTGTCTAAGACTCACATATGATCATAAGTTTAGCAGTAGAGTCAGTCACAAACTTGAGAGTAACTCACAGGGCCTCATCACATCCTTCGGCAAATCTGGATACCTGTATATTCTAGGGGAGGGGCATTCATTATGTTCAATGCTTTACCCACACTCACACAGAAGGTCTTGTTCTAAACTTAAAGGGTCACCAAAAAAAAACCATAAACAAGACATGACTGTGGACAAAGCACTTACAGGGTAGGGTGGGTTTACAAGGATTGGCAGGAGGTAGAATAGGAGGGGAGAGTAACTGGAACATATAACATACATGTGCACTAAACTGTCAAAGACCAAATTTAATAAAGGCTGCAACATACCTGCCTCCTCCTGCTCAGAACACCTGACCACGCTCTCACTGAAATCAGTAACAGCAACAGCAGAGACAGGGTTATCTACGTCCTTAGCCATCATTTTTACATATGGAAATTTAAATAAAAACCTTCTGCATTTTGTTCAATTAAATGATTGCAGCTAATGACACATGAACCTAACGTCAAAGTTAGTGAAGGTAGCTGAGACAGAGCAAGGGGAGCAAAAACGCATCAAAGTGGTGCCTACAGACTCTAAATGGGAACTTATTGAGCATCTTTGGTTTTTATTCTTGAAAAAGACTAAAACCATTTATTGCTTGAATCAAATATGTCAGAATTTCCTCCTATACATGTTTGTATCATAGAGCATTGGTGGTGGGAGAGGGCTGTTTGTTGATCATGAATGCTGAGGAAGACCCTTATGGGCAGGAAATCTATCAAAGAAGACAATAAACTACAGAAAACTGCAAACAGATCCTTTGAGATTCTTTGAGAGAGAGAGTTCTGATCATCCCTGGATTAGAAAGAAAAAGCAGAATCTGGATGAAGTAAGGGGGCTTGTGGGACACTGTGCACATCTCATTCACCTAAGGTTCAAGCAGAGAATTAATAAAAGGAATTTGCAAGAAGCTATAACTGTTTTGCTCATGGGAGAATGTAATGAGGGAGAAAATTGAGTTCTCAGGATGATAGGGAAAAGAGACTTAGGCAGCAAGCTGCCTTTGTTTGGGAAATGTCTTAATGAGATTGCTTGGAAAAATGAGTCTTGAAGTGGCCTGGGTGTGACCTGGCACTAGGACTTCAGAGACAGGAGGACCTGAAGGAAGAGCAGCATAAGGAGAAAGGAAGACATTTCAGGTGACCCAAGCCTTAACCCCAAATCTTTTGTGAATGTTTTAAGTTTGCAAAAATCTTGTTTCTTTCTCTTTGTCTCTCATGTGTGTGTTGTGTATATGAGTGTTGTGTGTGTGCTGTGCTGTGCTCTGTGTGTGTGTGTGTGTGTGTATTGTGCATGTGTGGTACTGATCAGCAGAATAAGATTTGCATAAAAGTTAGTAAAAATTAAATATGAAATGTTCACGGATCAAAAATAAGATGGTGCTTGTGGGGAATCATGAAAACACATACTTAAAATTTACTGTATGAAATTCTGAAAAAAGTAAAAATACTATTTAAAACACACAGTTTTAAAAGTGGCATATCATTACAAGAGGTATTTCAGATTTTGCCACAATCAAATATTAGGGATTTGAGGGTCTGAAGAGGTGGCCCTGTGATTTTAGAGTGTATAGTGCTCTCATAGAGGACTCAAATTTGTCATAGCACCTATGTCAAGCAGCTACAACTCCCTATAACTTCAGTTTCATGGATTTGGTAACATGTTCTTGACTCCACAGGCAACCATACCCACGTGCACTTACCCAGACACAGACACACATGCATATCCATAACTTAAAATTCAAAAAATACAGTTTTTTACATTTCTCCACTCTGCTTCTTTAATGGGTTCTTTTCTTAACAGCAGCTTGTAGCTAGGAAATAAGGGGTGGGCAAAACATGATAAAGATGACACTGTTGGGATTCAGACCTGGACGAGGGGTTGAGATACCTATTTAAGATACCGAAGCAGATCTGGCCTCCAGGTTCTCCCACCATCCCTCAGTCCCAACCTGCAGAAGTCTGGCAAACCCTGCCCTCTACCCTGAACTTTCCAGTCCATGAGCTTCTCCTCCCCCAGAGGCTCTTCACTATATAATCTAGACATTTTAGTTTCCTTCTTCTCCCTCTTCCTCTTTCTCTCTCCCTCTCTCTCTTCCCTACCTCCATGTGCATGGTCTTTCTTTCCTCCTCTTCACTTCTCTGTCTTTCTCTCTGCATGGCAACTTCTCTATCCTTCCTTGTTCCTTGGAACTGGTGAACCCACCCAAGAGCTGCCCCCAGTAACCTGCCTTTAAACTCTAATTTAGCTTGAATTGGCTAATTTTGTAGGTGGGGAAGACCTATCAGACAGCATTTGATATTCCCAGTTATAACTTAGTAAGGACTCACCTTCCTTAGGTAGAGACCATGAAATTTCTTCCTCCTCCCAGTTACCTTGATTTGTCACAGGTTTGCATGCCTAAATTTGGCCAGCTACATCCAGGCTGACTGGATTTGGGTAGTTTTGTTTTAAAACAAGAGGTAAACTGCCCATATTTAAACTGTGAGATGTGTTGAACACACAGGAATTCCTGCTATGATGGACTCATTTTATCATGGAGCTGAGTTCTCAAGAAGTGAAAAGGTAACCACATGACCTTGTGTCTGTTTTGTCTAATGACATTATCAAGATGGAGGCAACCAAGTACCTTGACTGATATCTTAGCTGATGGTATTGTCAAGTTTACAAAATGCCAGCACCAATAAATCTTCTTGGTATCTTTCTTTTTAACTTCTTTTTAAAATTTTTTATTAATTACAGTTTTTTTTTTTCATTTTGTATTCCTCTGTACCTCCCTCCCTCCTCCCCTCCCAATCCCACCTTCCTTCTTCCCCACCAGTGTCCCTGCAGCTAATCAGGAAGAAGGACTCTGGCTAAGATGCTCAATCCTCATTCTGAAAGGCAAAGAGGATAGACATCGGAGGAGGGAGAAAACAGGGAACAAGACAGGAGCCTAACCACAGAGGGCCTCTGAAAGGCTCTACCCTGCAGGGTATCAAGGCAGATGTTGAAACTCATAACCAAACTTTGGACAGAGTACAGGGAATCTTATGAAAGAAGTGGGGGATAGTAAGACCTGGAGAGGACAGGAGCTCCACAAGGACAGCAACAGATCTTAAAATTCTGGGCACAGGGGTCTTTTCTGAGACTGATACTCCAGCCAAGGACTACTCAGGGAGATGGCCTGGAACCCCTGCACAGAGGTAGCCTATGGCAGTTCAGTATCAAAGTGGCCTCCATAGTAAAGGGGGCAGGGACTATATCTGACATGAACTGATTGGCCTGCTTTTTGATCACCTTCCCCTAAGGGGGGAACCTCACCAGGCTGCAGAAGAAGACAATGCAGCAACTCCTGATGAGACCTGATAGACTAGAATCAGAGGGAAGGGGAGGAGGACCTCCCTTTTCAAAATAAATATTTTCAAAACTGTGGATTTGAAAGAATTCACACACAACACATTGAGAAAACCTCACATTCCTTCTAGTTACATATGTAACCTAAGTTAAAAGGGTATGATTTATGTTGGGAAAATTTAGAGTAAAAAATAAACTGTTTAAAATATCAAAACATTTAAGTATGTCTTTTCTTTTATAAAAGGCTGTTCTTCCCCCTGGGGGGGAGCAGCCTTACCAGGCCACAGTAGAGGACAATGCAGCCACTTTTGATGAGAACTGATAGACTAAGATCAGAAAGAAGGAGAGGAGGACCTCCCCTATCAGTGGACTTGGGGAGTGGCATGCATGCAGAAAGGGGAGGGAGGGTGGGATTGGCAGGGGAGGAGGGAGGGGCTTATGGGGGGATACAAAATGAATAAAGTGTAATTAATAAAAAATAAATAAAAGATTTAAAAAAAAAAGGCTGTTGCCACATTCATGTATCTGCCACAGGCTTATTGGGCACCTTTTATGTGCCAGCGCTGTTCTAGATGACAGAGATGTAGCTGAAGCTACAGACAATGGGATTAAAAGTATTTTCAAGTTGTAGATGTTGATGTATTAGCAGAGTTCAAATAATCAGACGTTAAGTTGCGTATCCCAGGAAACACAAATATTTAAAACTATGAACCAGTGACGTTGAATTTTGACGTTAATTTTCTGAAACCCAATGATGCCAGTTCTACTGGATTCCGAATCCTTGGAAATGGGCAGACCCCACATCTTCAAAGTACAGCTTTTAAAAAGTGTTCTGACTCCAGATGCTAGATATATTTAGGATCCCAAGGACTCTTAATCTGTCTTGGGCTGTTGTATAGCTGTTTCCTCTAAGATTAAAACCTTCCACTTCAGATGGGAACTTCTTATTACAGGATATTTACAGGGAGATAAAACAGCATAATATTCCAAGTAGGTAAAATATTGAAGGGAAGCTTGTTAATCTCTTCCAGGCCTCCCGGATGCCAACAGATCTCACACTAGCTCAACTGGCAACTAGGCCATCTGGGAGAAAAGTATGTAGGTCCTTAAATATTAAAATTTTGCTTTGTTTCTGAAGCCTGGATTCACTTGTTCTTCCTAAAGTATATGCTTTACTTAAGTTTGTTCTGCCATCTTAGGACCTCATGATTTCAAGGTAAGTTATGCTATTATAGATATAACTGATGGGTATCACTTAATTCTAATTTATGTTTTGCTGAGTTAATACATACTTTACAATTATGCTAGTATTAATCCTGTATGACTGGTAGCAGAGGGCAGAGCTGTCTTTACTGTCTAAAGATAATGGTCTTCTTAGTGTCTGTATATTCCTCAAGCATCCATGTGTATGCTCTGCTCCTCTGGTCAGTTTCCTTATGGATTAGTATTCATTATCAGGAGACCAAATGCATGAACCACTTGAAAGATTATATAAAAGCTTGGAAATTCTTAAGTGCTGTTTCTTAGTCATTTGATGAAATTATCTCACTCTCTTAAAACTCCAATAATAGCTAACAACTTATTTTCATTTCAATATGCCTTACTCTACTCCTGTCTTAAAATAGAATTCCTTAGGCTTAATAAACATAAGGAAATCCTGAGGAAATACTAAAAATGAAAGGCCTTTAAAGAATTTCTCATTCACTGGAGAGGGAGGAAACAGCAACTTTATTGTGCAAGCTGGAGCAATAAAAAAAAAAAAAAAAGAAGGAAATTAAAGGGGATACAATTATGGAAAGAGTCAAACTATCTTTATTTGCATATTATATGATACTATACCTTAGTGATTCCAAAAACTCTACCATAAAACTTCTAGAAGTGAAACAAATTCAGAAATGTGGCAGGATACAAAAGCAACTTGCACAAATTAATAGCATTCCTATACACCGACAAAAGACAGACAGAGAAGTGTATTATGGACACACACTCCCATCATAATCTTCTCAAAGAAAATAAAATATCAACGAATAAGCTTATCTAAGAAGGTGAAGATCCTCTGTTCCACAATGGAAACCTTAAACCTATGGGCAAAAGGATGAAGGAAAGGAAAATGGAAATACAGGCCATGCACATGTATTACTAGTAGAATTAAGATTATAAAAATGGCCCTTCTGCTATAAGCTATTTATAGATTCAATGCAACCCTACCTCACTCTTCACATAAATAGAAATAATTATCTTAAAATTCATATGGAACCATAAAAGATTGCAGATATCCAAACAATCCTTCACAAAACCAACAATGCGAGAGTGTTTACAACCCAGATTGCAATATATATGCTAGATCATTAATAATATTAATAATAACAATAACAACAATATGGTGCTGGCACAAAAACAGACATGTAGACAGAAGAAACAAAATCAACACAATGAACACTAGTATAGTTAATTCAGCTATCTGATATTTAACAAAGATACCAAAAACAAGCTGGAGAAAAGAAAGCATCATTAACGAATGGTTCTAGAAAGATTGGATGGCTACATGCAAAGAATAAAATTAGTCCTGTATCTATCACCTAATAATAATAATAATAAAGACTACCCCCAAAATGGATGAAAGACTTAAACTTGAAATCAGAAACACTGAATTGCTAGACAAAAACATGGACAGTACCCTACATGATACAGATATAAGAATGGATTGACTGAATATGACCCAATTTACATAGGGATTAAAGCCAGCGATTAGCAAATACCATTCCATAAAACTAAAATGCTTCTGCATAGCTGAAGAAACAACCAACCAAGAAAAAACAAAACTCATAGAATGGGAGAGTATCTTTGGTAATCAAGTGTCTGACAAAGGGTTAATATCCATAATATAAAGAATGTAAAAATGAAGAATGAAAAAAAAATCAATCAAGCAAACAGACCCACAAATGGTCCATTCAAATATTGAGTTTGAGAACTTAACAGAGAGTTCTCAAAAGAATAAAAATAATAAAGGCTAGCCCTAGCAATTAGGAAAATACAAACAAAAATAATTTTGAAGTTTTTATCTTACACCATGCAGAATGGCAAGGATCAATAAGTCAACTGACAAAAATGCTGAAGGAGGTGTTGGGAAAGGGAGCCGTCATTCACTGTTGGTGGGGTTGCAAAATGATACAGTCACTCTGGATAACAGTGAAGAAAATTGAAAAAACAAACAAAACAAACAAACAAAAAATATGTGCCCAAAGGACTTATTAGCCTTCCCCACAGAGGTTCTCTCAGCCATGTTCATTGCTGCTCTATTCACAATATCTAGGAAATGGAATGTTCTTCAGTGGGTGAATGGGTAATGAAGACATGGTATAGTGTGAAATGCTTTTCAGCTATGTAGAAAAATGCAATGATGAACTTTGCAGGTAAATGGGTAGAGCTAGAAAAGATCATGTTGTGTGAGATGACTTGACCTAAAAAGGCAAAAATCTCAGGTTTTCCCTTATCAGAACATCCAACTCACGATCTTCAGATGTGAGTACATATGCTGTAATCAGTACAAAACCCAGCAAAGCAAAAAGAGTCCATTGCCCAGGTATCAGGGGCTGGAGAGAAAAAGAGAATTTTCTTATCTGGATTGGAAATCTCTCCACCAAACCAGTAACAAACACCCAACACCAGGTATGAGAAATACTCTTGTGAGTAATTGATCAGAGTTGTCCAGATATTCTGAAAATAGACTACTGTTATCACTCTTGATTGTTCCCCAGCAGTTGAAGGTAAATCCCCATTGTTGAAGACACCACATACTTAAATAATGGATCTCAGAGTACCCTAATCTGGAACTGATCTGATTTCCTCTTCCCTGAGGACTAGCTATTATTATACTAGAAGGCACCATAAAAGCTTCAAAAGGAGAGAAGCAACCAGAAGTCCTACCCAAACTATGAACCATGACAACAACAGCTTGACCCAATAACCCTAAGGGTGCGTAGTGTGACAGTAACCAACAACTCTGTAGTTGGTCTTGAGGCACAAACCTAGCCAACTACTCAGGGTTAGTGAAGTCATGGACCTTGGAAGTGAACCTACAGCAAGTACTTTACTATGCCTGCACTATTGCTAAGTACACTCTAAATATTTGTTCTTTTATGTGTGTACTGCTTACCCCAAATCAAGGAAAATCTCTTTGCGACAGACAGAGACCATCACAGGAAAACACAACCAATCAAAAGAGCAGAGTTGTGGAACCTAGTCCCAGTGGCTACATCTACAAAACATCCCTGCAGCAAAGTCTCAGGGAACAATGTAGAAGAGGAGACAGAAAGACTATAAGACCCAAAGGCACAGGGACCAAATATAAGAAAGTAAGACCTGAGAAAATGTAAGATAAATCCTTCTACCGCTGGAAAGTGTTCATATCAATAATTTTGGTCACAGAACTGAAAAGCAACTAATGGAATTTCCCTGGGAACCAAATGAGTTCAGCTTGTTAAGTTTGGCTGCTTTCAGTCACTGGCTTAAAAGAAGTGTGATCAGAAGAACGCAAAAACAAGCACAGACCTGAGTGGGAAAGTATTAGGTATTTCTCTTTTCATTGTCATGTGGGTAGGTTTCTAAAGAGCCTTCACAGCAGTTATCTCACAGGTAGGTCAGAGTCAAAGAGCAAGAATATCCAGATGTCCTACTCAAGTCTGTTTTTCTGTTAATAACACTTATATTAGAATGATGAGCATGCAGTTGGAATGGTGCACAGAGGACATTTCTGGATTTTTTATGAGTTATTTATTTTTCATGCCCCTTCACATGTCTACCCATGTTAAAGTTAAAGCTTTCACACAGGCACATGACAAGGTTAATCTTAAATATCTTGAATCTTATTCAATGTTGATCTTAATTCTTTTTCTACCCTTTATGTTAAAGGTTAGAAAGGATTTATTTATTTTTTAAATGTTAATATTTAAGTAAATCTCTTTTTTTTAATTTATTTATTGGAAGTATTTTTTTACTGGGTTGTTTTCATAATAAAATATTTGTCTCTTTATTTGTTTTGTCTCACAGTCATTGGACAGTGAAGGGTATGTAGCAGATGCAAATATGATCAGTCTGAGAATTGGAGTCTAGTGATCCATACTTTTGTTCAACCATGTAAAAAGATCAAATGAGTAGCACAGGATTCAAAGAGTATATTTTCTCAACATTAATTATAAAAACAATCTAACTGAACCATTTCAAGAGTGCAGTGTTAACTAACGATTCCATTAATAGAGTATGCAAGTTCATTCTTAGCCATAGCTTTCACAGTGATTTTTTTCTAAAGTAATTGATTCACAGGAAGATTCTGTTAGCTTTGTGGAAATTTTATTTCATTACATGCTTTTCATGGTACTATTAGGGCCCCTCTATCACAAAAAAGTAAGCAACTGAATTTAAGGCTTGCACAGGAGCATGGCAAAAGTACTCAACCTAAATCTTTGTTTGTTCTTTGGGAATTCCTGTCATCGGTGTTCCAGAAACTGACTCCAAGGAAGAGTCACAAGTGACTGCAGCTTCCACAAGCAGTGGTTAACAACTAGCTTTTATTTTTCTTAAATAAGGGACTATTTGAAAACGTTGAAAAGAATATTTGGTTTTCACAATATGCTTCTGAAGAGAAGTTTATGTTGGGCCAGCTGAACACTCCAGCAAATTGATGGAAATAACCCCTTTTACTGCCCAGTTCCATACAATGGAAAAAAAGATAGAATCTTCAACAAATGGTGCTGGTCCAAATGGATGTCTACATATAGAAAAATGAATACTTACCACCCTGCACAAAACTGTAGTCCAAGTGGATCAAAGACCTCAACATAAAACCAGACACATTAAATCAGCTAGAAAAAAAGTGGGGAATACCCTAGAACTCATTGGTACAGGAGAAAACTTCCTGAACAGAACATCAACAGCACAGGCTCTAAGAGCAACAATCAATAAATGGGACCTCATGAAACTGAAAAGCTTCTGTAAAGCAAAGGACACTGTCATCAAAACAAAGCAACTGCCTACTGATTGGGAAAGAATCTTCACCAACCCTTTATCTGACAGAGGACTAATATCCAGTGTATACAAAGAACTAAAGAAGCTGAAAAGCAGCAAATCCAATTTAAAAATGGGGAACAGAGCTAAACAGAGAATTCTCCACAGAGGAATATCGAATGGCAGAGAAACACTTAAAGAAATGCTCAACCTCATTAGCCATCAGGGAAATGCAAATCAAAACGACCCTGAGATTTCACCTTACACCCATCAGAATGGCCAAGATCAAAAACTCAAGTGACACCAAATGCTGGAGAGGTTGTGGAGAAAGAGGAACCCTCCTCCACTGCTGGTGGGAATGAATACTCCTACAACCACTCTGGAAATCAATCTGGCGCTTTCTCAGACAACTAGGAATAGCGCTTCCTCAAGATCCAGCCATACCACTCCTAGGCATATACCCAAAAGTGGCTCAAGTACAATAAAAGGACATTTGCTCAACCATGTTTGTAGCAGCTTTATTTGTAAAAGACAGAAGCTGGAAACAGCCCAGATGCCCCTCATCTGAAGAATGGATGCAGAAACTGTGGTACATCTATACAATGGAGTATTACTCAGCAATGAAAAATAAGGAAATCATGAAATTTGCAGGTAAATGGTGGGACCTGGAAAGGATCATCCTGAGAGAGTTGTCCCAGAAGCAAAAAGATACACATGGTATATACTCACTCATATAAACATACAACATAGGATAAACCAGCTAAAATCTGTACATCTAAACAAACTAAGCAAAAGAGAGGACCCTAACTAAAATGCTCAATCCCCATCCTGAAAGGCAAAGAGAATGGACCTCAGAAGAAGAAGAAAACAGGAAACAACCTAGGAACCTGCTACAGAGGGCCTCTGAAAGCCAGAAGAAAAAAACAGGAAACCACCTAGGAACCTGCCACAGAGGGCTTCTGAAAGCCTCTGCAGTGCAGAGTGTCAAAGCAGATGCTGAGCCTGATGGCCAACTGTCAGGCAGAGTGAATGGAATTTTAGGTAAGAAGTGGGAAGTAGCAAGAGCTGGAGAGGACAGGAACTCCACAAGGAGAGCAACAGAATAAGAAAATTTGAACACAGGGAATTTCCCAGAGACTCATACTCCAACCAAGGACTATTCATGGAGATAACCTAGAACCCCTGCACAGATGTAGCCCATGGCAGTTCAGTGTCCAAGTGGGTTACATAATAATGGAAAGAGGGACTGTCTCTGACATAATCTGATTGGCCTGCTCTTTGATCACCTCCCCCTGAGGGGGGAGCAGCCTTACCAGGCCACAGAAGATGACAATGCAGCCACTTCTGATGAGAACTGATAGACTAAGATCAGAAAGAAGGAGAGGAGAACCTCCCCTATCAGTGGACTTGGGGAGGGGCATGCATGCAGAAAGGTGAGGGAGGGTGGGATCGGGAGGGGAGGAGGAAGGGGCTTATGGGGGGGATACAAAATGAATAAAGTGTAATTAATAAAAGTTAAATAAAAAATTAAAAAAACTTAACAAATCCAAAAAAAAAAAAAAAACAACTAAAGAGTGGACAATCAAAGAAAGTAAGCATATCACTTCTGTTTCATTTATTTCCCTAAACTTAAGTATAGCAAAACAAAATGTCTTTATATTGCTGTGAGAAATTGTAGTGAACCCATTACAGTGGACTAGACAGAAGTATCTCATCAATCACAGAGTTGAATAGTGTTCTGAATATATTGACTTACTATGCTCTATGATGTATATCATCTTGGTATATTAGGCAAATACAGGAAACTGTATATGAAGTAAACAAAAAGTAAGGCACAATTTAAGGTAGGATTAACAAAATTAATCAAGAAGCAATCACATAGATATATAAATTCATTTATGTAATACTACAAAAATGAGCACAATACATTTAAAATTAAAGTCAATAAACTATAAGAAAAACTAAGTACTTAAATAATCTCTGATATTATTAGTATCTTGCCAAATGAGTTCTGCTGAAGAAGATACTGTTTCCATTCCTAACAGGGGCCAGCATAGCTTTGACACAGGAAGTATATTAGATCACTTTCAATTGAAACATATATAGATTGTATGAGGTATCTGTCTTTTTCTTTTTCTCTCTTTTTATCCTATCATTTTTATCTGCATCCCTCACTTTCATCAATCATTTCTAAGATAGCATATTTTAATGAATGATATTAGCACTTACATAATGCTCCAAATCTGAATATGTCTCAAAAGTATCTGTTTCAGGATTGGAAACTGATGTTTTTGTCTTTATTTTTAACCAAGCGTTTCTCAACCTGTGAGCTGATATTTCATTGGGGGCTGAATGACCCTTTCACAGGGATCACTGAACACCATCATAAAAGACAGATATTTATATCATAATTCATAACAGTAGCAAAATTACAGTTATGAAGAAGCAATGAAAATGGGGGTCACCATAATATGAGGAAGTAAGTGTGTTAAAGGGTTATATGTACCATTAGGAAGGTTGAGAAACACTGCAGCTGTCAGATTTCTATTTCTGATTTTAATGAAGGTAGATCACTCTTGATAACAGCCCAACTAATTAATCTTTGACATCAGAACTCTGAGACGAAACTTCACATACTCACTAGTATTTACTGAGTAGATTTTAAACCATTCTCTTTATATTGCTGGTATTTATGGACAGATGTCTAGTTTCTGTATAACAAATAAAAGTACACATTTCTTTTAAATTTTGTTACTTAATTTTTGATGGATAGTTGTGTTTTAATTTGTGCCATGGTAAGTGATTTATTTTCTAATTATTATTTTATTCTTTCCTTCTTTCTTGCCTCTTTCCCACTTCCCTCCCTTCTCTCTTTCCCTTCTTCTTTCCTCTACTTTTCCTATCTCCCTCATTCCTATTGGCTCTCTCTCTCTCTCTCTCTCTCTCTCTCTCTCTCTTTCTTTTCCTGTCTGCCTCTTTACTTTTTTACCTTGACTTTCTTTCCCATCTTTCTTTTCTCCTTTCTTTCATATTGTTTTTCTCTATAAATATTAGACGAGTGTGCTCATAAGTCTGTTTGGTGTTGGCAATATGAGCACAGTGTGTGCTTTGAGGAACTAATACTAAAGTAGGGATACAATGAAAATCTTTGCAGAGATCATTACATTGTGTAAGAAATAATTGGGGTAGGCAGAAGAAAGAGGTTACTTGGAAATTGTTCAAGTGTCAAAAGCAAGAATTACAGAAGCTTTGATTGTTAGTAACTATGCAGCCCACCAGAGAATTAAGAAAGACAGAAAAATAGATAAATATCTATTAGATAGGAGCAGAGCAGCCTGAGGAAACCCATAAGCCAATGCAAGATCATTCAAGATACAATACAGTACAGAGAGTGACGTACTCTCCTTTTAGAAATCAGTACTAGTGTAAGTTGATCACATACATCGAAAGAAAATTTATAGACAAACACAAAACCCCATCAATTATGATCCCCTTTCAATTTTACCTCCTAATAAATACACACTGTACAAGAAATAACTCCTGCTGGAGAGGACTAAAAGATCCAGCCCCAGAGCCAGCTGGTGTGTGCCTAGCACTAAAGACAATCTGTGTGGATTCACTCACTGCTGTTCTCCACTGTCTAGTGCTGCCCAAAGCTCACATCTATGCCCTCCAGTACACATTGCGGGCACATCTGCACTACTCCCTAAAACTCAGTGCAGTCTCTTTTCCCATCAAATGCCTGATGGCTGAACATTGCTTCTCCAAGAAGATTTTAGTTATTTGTTGTAATGATGATCTATTTTCAAGTGAGTTAGGGAGGCAGCTCACAATATTTGCCATTGAGTTTTAATCAATGCCGTGGGAAAATTGTTGAACATCTCATATGAAATTGCTGTGATCATCTTTGATAGCTTTACCAGAAAGAGTAGAAAATTGTAGAAAATTGCTTTTAAAAATGTAGTTAAGATGATTTAGTGTTAGTGGCAACCTCACTCTCAACTCTGGTTGTTTCATCATTTGCTTAATGTAATCTATGATTTTATCTATTGGCTTAAATTTCTCTTTCAATTATCTTGCTTATGTCGAGACTGCCTGAGAGCCCTGCATCTGGCATTCAGGAAAAAGCATTTCCTGGGCCCTCCTTCCCAGCACCTGGCTATTTACATACTCAGGTCTGCAGCTCCAAATGGTAATGAATGATTATTCAAGATGGCCATTCTATACACTGATTTTTATAAGTATTTGGTTTCCAATTGGGTTATAAATATTTCACAAACATCTGCTGACATTTTAACTAACCAGGAACATCGGGTTTCTAATAATCATCAAGCTGTTAGCTTTCAAAATCATATCCACAGATTTGTGCTGCTCCCAACCTTGGTCAGAGAAGCTTCTTATTGCAATGTGTAGTGATTAATGCAGGGAGTCATAACTACTCAAACCTGAGAGAAGGAACTATGAGTGCTCTGTCATTGATGGGACATCTATGCCAATTGGATGAGGAGGCAAAAAGACGGTAGGAGCAAGAAGATAAGGAAAAAAAAGTCTTAAAATACTGTTGCATCCTCTGGACATAACACTGTTGCAGCACACACGCACTCGTAGAAACTGTGGTTACCTGCACAAAAGTTGCATGTGGTAAGTCATTTAAATGTTACAAAACAGACTGGAGGGGTCTGGAGGCCCTACCCTTAGCTGAGGAGCTAGTGGAAGTTAATGACCGCTGTGGCTAGGGAAAAGCCCCAGATTTTTAGGTGTATGGCCAATGGCAGGTTATCCAGGCCCCAAGGAATAGCTCATTCTCATGTAGACATAGGCAGCACTGCTTGGACTGAGTTGGTTTCTAATGCACAATAATTTCAAAAGGAAGATATGAAGTTGGCAGGGAGATGTGACCGGTGTCCCTGACAGGAGTCGTATGGGCATAGAAAGGAGTAATTATGATCAAGACACACTGTATACATGAATGCAATTTTTACAGAACAAAAAATAGATAGCTACCCTATATTATAAGGCTAATATCTGCTTATAAGTGAGTGTATACATGCCTGTTTTTCTGTTTCTGGGTTACCTAACTCAAGGTGATCTTTTCTAGTTCCATCCATTTGCCTGCAAATTTCATGATTTCCTTGTTTTTAATAGCTAAGTAGTATTCCATTGTGTAGATGTACCACAATTTCTGTATTCATTCCTCCACTGAGGGACACCTAGAAACACCAAGAAGAATCCTAGGAAGGATACTTAAATCTCATTCTGAATAGCAAACTGGAGAGGCACCAGAAGTGGTTGAAGAGAGGAAACAGGTTGGGAGCCGACTATAAGGGTCCTCTGAAAGGCTCCACCCAACAGGGGATTGAAGAAAATGCTGAGACTCACAGCCAAACTTTGGGCAGAGCTCAGGGAGTCTTATGGAAGAGGAGGAGTATGTGGGATTAGAGGGACATGGAGGGGACATAAGCCCCACAAGGAGACCAACAATGGATCTGACCCAAGGGGGTCCTACAGAGTCTGATGCATCAAGGGAGGACCATTCATGGAGAGGACCTAGACCCTTTGCTCAGATGTGGCAAATTGGCAGCTCAGTCTCCATGTGGATCTCTGAGTGAGCTGAGCAAGAGCTGCCTGCTCTTTGATTACTCACACCTAGTTTTGCGGCCTTACCAGGCCACAGAGAAGAGGATCCAGGCTGTCCTGATGAGACTTAGCAGCTATAACCAGAGGGTTATGGTAGAGAACTCCCCCTTTCAGTGGACTGGGGGAAGGGGTAACAGAGAGAGAGAGTGGGACAGGAGACTGAGAGAAGGGACTTCAATTGGGATATAGAATGAATAAATAGTGAAAAAATAAAATTAAAAAAATTAACAAAAGAAGAAAAAACTGAAAAAAAAACATTAAATATAGAAACCTACTCAAAATTATATAGAGGAATCTAATGAATAGCTAGAGGAACAGCATAGCAGTTAAGAGCACTTGCTACTCTTCCTTAGGACCTGGGTTTGACTCCAAACACCATACCAGGACTTACAGCCACATGTAACTCCATTTCCAGGGCATCTGATACCATCTTCTAGCCTCTGCAGATATCAGGCATGAACGTGGTAAACATAAATACAGGGAGGCTCTACTGGCTGGTTTGTGTCAACTTGACACAAGCTATAGTCATGGGAGAGGAAAGGACTTCAGATGAGGAAATGCCTCCCTGAGATCCATGTATAAGGCATTTTCTCAGTTAGTGATCAATGGGGGGGCAAGGGCATTATGGGTGGTTCCATCCCTAGGTTCCTGGGTCCTGGGCTCTATAGGAAAGCAGGATGAGTGTCTCCAAGTTTTTATTATGAAAAGACACCATGGCCACAGCAACTCTTAACAAGGAAAACATTGAGGTTGGCTTACAGTTTCAGAGATTAAGTCCATTATCATTATGGCAGGAAGCCTGGTGGCAGGCAGGCAGACATGGTGCTGGAGAAGGAGCTGAGAGTTCTACACCTTGATCATCAGACAGCTGACATGAAAGGGACACCAGGCTGGCTTGGGCATCTGAGATCTCAAAGCCCACCTTCACAAACAAAATCAATCAATGCAGAAATGCAATTGTACAAATTTGTTGTTTAGCACAGAGAAATTTTTAAAATAGTACAATAGAATCAAGGCAAGGGTTTCAGTCATAAAACATTTTTTTTTTAATTTGGAGTAGTATTTGTTCATTGCATTTAGTTCTTCTTGATTAATTCTGGTTGTTTTTTTTTATTTTAGGAAATTAGTAAGCTTAGAGATACATTGCAGAATTGTGGCCATGTAGAGGATTAAAAAAAGAGAGTAGGTTCTTCTCACTAAAATATTCATCACCATAAGAAAACAGTCTTTTATTTTATAACCTATTGTTTTTTTTTTTTAACCTCGGAACTAAAAATCTGTAACCTAACAGTTTAAAATGAAACTGGAAAAGAATTTTTTTTCCTTTCATTCTCTTTTATTTTTCAACAATAGAAAGGTATGTCAATGACAAAACTCCCAAGAGAAATCTGTTTTTCTAAAATTTATTTTCAGTTTGTTTATGTAAACATGAGTGTGCACTAGTATATGCTCCCTGTGTGCAGGTGCCTGCAGTGGCCAGAAGAGGGCACAGGAACCCCTGGGGCTCCTGCTCCAGGTTGCTGTGAGATGTCCAGCTGGAGCTGGGCAAGTATTGCTCGCTGTGTATCCATCTCTCTGAGACCCAGGAGAAACCTTCATTTAAAATTAATTTAAAAAAGAAAGAAAGAAAGAAAAATCTTTGTAAAGCATGACAGTGTTTTTTATTATAAGGGGAAAACATGGAAGCTGGGTGTGGTGATGCATGCCTTTAATCCTAGCACTCAGGGAGGCAGAGGCAGACAGATCCCTGTGAGTTCGAGGCCTGCCTGGTTTACAAAGTGAGTCCAAGAAAGCCAAGGCTACACAGAGAAACCCTGTCTTACAGAAACAAAACAAAACAAAAATGAAAAAGAAAAATAAAACAACAACAAAAAAAGAGTAAGGACACATTCTCCAATAAAACTTAAAAATCTGCCAGGAAAGCATCAGCTCACTCAAGAGTGACTTTGAAGAGAAGGGTAGGGTTCTCGGACTTCATACACTGCCTGAAACGTGGCCTATTGCGCTCTATCTTATTAATACTTCAAAGATCCGCACAGTTAAATGGAAAGAAAATGAAGTTTTTAAAGGTCAAGTTACAGATTAATGAAGAATTATTTAGGGTTCTAAGATTTAAGAAATTGTGTCAGTGTGGTGGAGCATGACTTTAATCCCAGCACTCAGGGAGGTTGAGGCAAGCAAATCTTTGTGAGTGCAAGGCGAGGCTGGTCTACAAAGCAAGTCTAGGAACAGCTAAGGCTACACAGAGAAACCCTGTCTTGAAAAAAAAAATTAAGAAAAATGACACCCATTTAATACTACAAATGTATTCAGATAAATGATTGTACACATTTCATATGTAATTTGTCCGCATCGTTTTTATTTAATTGCCAAATACTAAGTTGTTCTTATGCACAAACCAATGTGTTAAGTAAGAAAGTTCTTTATCAGGTCTGCTCAAGACTGACTGCATTGTCCTCCTCTGTGGCCTGGCAAGGCAGCTCCCTACTCGG
Source organism: Psammomys obesus (assembly GCF_907164565.1). Classification (NCBI taxonomy): domain Eukaryota; kingdom Metazoa; phylum Chordata; class Mammalia; order Rodentia; family Muridae; genus Psammomys; species Psammomys obesus. Next base: position 339,028 of record NW_026596147.1, read on the forward strand.
GGGTGGGGGTGGTAAAAGAGCCCGCCACTGAGTTCATGTCAGAGACAGTCTTGTTCCTCTTACAGGGAACCCACTTGGAAACTGAGCTGCCATGAACTGATAAACTAGGGTCAGATGGAAGGGAAGGAGGACCTCCCCTATCAGTGGACTTGGAGAGGGGAATGGGAGAAGACGAGGGAGGAAGGGTGGGATTGGGAGGGAATGAGGGAAGGGACTACAGCTGGGATACAAAGTGAATAAACTGTAATTAATATACAAAATAAAAATTTAATTTAAAAAATAAAGTTGTTTAATAAGTCTCAGTGATGTTTGGGCTCAAAATGTACATTTTGGGCACAGCCAGTATTTTTATCCGCTTGACTTTAACATCACAAAAGTAAGGTAATGCAATTCATTGAAAAAAAAAAAAAACTTTCATCCACATTACAGTGTTTACTGTTCTCAAAGTGAGGAAGCCTTATGTCTATTGTTTTGGGAGCATGACACATAAAATTTATTTAGCCTAAACTGTCAGAAGAGGGGATGAAGTCTAAATATTTTACTAGTTTGGCTGGGTGCCTCTCTCTGTCGCAAGAACAGGCACAAACATTTGATACAATAAATCTTGGTCAAAGGTGACCACAGATTGTCCTGTGAGATGAAGAAGGAGTAGGATACCGATGGTATGATTTTCTAACATTTTTAGCTTTCTTTTATTAAACTTATTTAGACTAGTTCTAGCCCAAATGAACATATACCAAATTTTCTATAATCTTTCCTACTTTGTGTCTCTTTAATCCTCTATTACCCATATCTCTAGTGTTATAATTTCAAGGTAGTGTTCCCTTCAATGGTCAATTTGCATAACTTGATAGAAAGAAACAAAATCACCCCTTTCCTCTACGAGTTGGGAGATATTTACGTATTTCCCATTAAACTACATATTATATTTTATCTCTTTTTAACCAACCTTTAAAATATGAAGTGAATTTTCCTGATAGCCAGGGTATTATCCCCTATCCAACATACTGTTTAAAAGAGCCAGTCAATCTCACTGAGTATAGAAGATGACCTGACTAATAATGGTGGGCCAGCAATCTAGTATAAACCATTTTAATCTAATTTGGAAAATATGTAGGAAACTTTACATTCTGTCCAATATCTGAAAAAAATTTAGGTCAAAACTTTAGAAAAAAAATAAATTTAAGAGAGTTTTTGTTTGTTTGTTTTTTTGTTTGTTTGAGTTATTTTTTTTTTTTACTTTTGCATTATGAAGACCTGTTTCTACATTCATGTCAATAAATCATATTTTCCTTGTTAAAGGTCATATATCTCAGGGTATAGTGAATACTATCATAAAACTTGATAAGAATATCAACAAATTCAAGCCTCTTGGAAACTAGCACTTGAAGGAAAATGGTGAGAGTTTTTCCATGAGGAGAAAATTCGAAACTGGGCAAATGAACTCATATGAACTCAAAGTAAAAAATACTGTTCCCAATTTCTTCATTCTTTGCAGTAGCTCAACACAAAAAAAGAATATTTTTTAATGCTTCTTTTTATGATGAGATACATTTACAATTAGTTTTTAACTAGAATAAAATAGACTTTTGCAACATTTAACATTTTAAATTATTTAAAAATATTCTAAATAATAAGTTATTTTTAATTTGCAAAAATACATGTAAAGAGATACTCTTTTAGCTAAAATAATTATACATTTTAATATGAAAAGTAGAGCTGAAAATATATATTCCATGCAGGAGATTTTGCACCTGCAGGGAGAATAATTTCTTAACTAAAATATGATTTATGGCACAGAGTCAATTGAAAGCAAAACTTTGACTTTTTTAACAAGAACTTGCATCTTAGAAGACCACTGAAGCACAAAATCTTACAGAAGTTTCTGTATCCTCTGCTAATCAGGAGTGGTTTTTTCTCTCAAAGTATAAAAGGGACTTCTTAGTAACTTAACAATCATTGCTTTGTCCTCCCACCCCATGTCATCAGCAAAGACTGCAATGCTCATTTAGGCCTTTCTGTAAGGGTCACATGCTCAGCTTTCCTCTGAAGGTTTGTGACTAGCTCTGTATCGTGCAGAAAAGTGTGGAGTTCTATGATCTGTTCATCAGCTTGACTACAGAGAAGGGCCGTTGGGAACAAGCTTCAGGTTTGCATACATATTGCTAGTCCATAGCTAAACTCTGTATTGTTCTTTAGAAAAGATAACTATGGATCCCAATCATGGCAATTCTTTGTTGAACATTTGTACAATCTGATTATTTACAGAAATGCAACAAAAACCAGGGCAGGGTCTTACAGAGGTATCTTTCTTCTTTTTTCTTACTATCAACTTTGACTTGAAGACAAAGGCAATGGTTAACGGATGGAGGAACTGGATGTTGATTGTTTTCAGTTGAAAAATGATGTGCTCCTTTGTGGGTGGAAGACTAGGACCAAGCATTTTTCTGACTTGTTGGCTGATGAAAGGAAGAATGAGGTCTCCTCAGGAAATATTGAGGTGGAGGTAGTCTGAGAGGATGCTTTATTTTGGGTGGCCTGATTGAAGTTCTAGCTATTCACTTAAAAGCAGCTGTGACAAATGAGACACTTGCCAGACACTGAGTCTATTCATTCCAGCTCTCAGACTGTGATGGTCTCCAAATCTCTTGGAGAAGTCTTTCTGTTCATTTTCTGAGTACTTTCTACTTCATGATAAATGTTCCTAAGATAATATTAAAGGCAAGTTTCCTGTCTTATTCTTTTTTGCCTTGATATAATCTGTATCCATTTTACCTTAATCTCATCATCACCTCAGATATTTTATATGTGCTTATTTATGCCAGGTATATTTTTATTTGAAAATTGGATTTTTATTTTGAAACAACTGGATTTTAATGATGTATATGATACTTAGTTTTACAGAACTTTAGAACTGTAGTTATACCTATTATGAATGCTACATATAGAAAATGAAGTTTAAGAGGTTTGCGTGGTGACAGAATTTTATAGAGAATAAGGGTCATTCTCTGTTTTGAAGCAATAAAAAGAAAGGGACAATTGGAAGGAGATAGATGGGATGATCAGAAGGTGCTTAGGCCAAGGTAAAACGCAATGGTATGTCACTCAAAGCTTAAAATGGCGAAACATTGTTCAATGTCCAGATGTGGGAACACATGCAGGCGTCAGAATAAGAAGAGTAGGACAGGAGGGATTGAGAAGCAGGTGTAACAGGAACCCTATCCTATATTTTTGTCCTACATAAAAGGAGGTTGTCTTCAATTGATTACAAATGTGGAATATTATTTTAAAAAAACATAAGTAAGTTGATGGGCAATTTAAATATATATATATATATATATACATATATATACATATATATATATGTATGTAATATCTTCATTCTAACAAAGTGGTAATGGGGCACTGATTTCATGAAAAATTTTATTTTATGATACCCAATAAAAGGGATCAAAAATAGCTCTGTAAGAATTGAATCAATATGAAAATACAGATGATGATGATGATAATAATAATAATCCAACTCAAACAAGAAGTTAAGACAAAAGACCCAAAGGAACCACAATGAATGTGACTATTTGAGCTTCTTCCCATGACCAGATCCTGACTGGCTAGAAATATAAATTCCTGAGTTTGACCCCTTAGTGATCTGTACAGTCACTCTGTAATCACAGAGAAGGTCCACATCATTAACCATCTTTGAAGCTTCTCTTCACAGTTGATAGAAGCTACAGAAAACTACAACTGGACAAAATGCAGAGACCAAGTGCTCATGCAGTGCCCAGGACCAAAGGATGTATCTATATCATAGCTTTTGCATCTATGGCTCAGGACATATATATATAATCAAATTAAAGGAGTCTATTAATTTGAGAGAAGGCATGGGTGGAACCAGAATGAGGAAATGGAAATGAACAAGTAACATAATTATACTTTAATTAAAATGTATAAAAGTAAAAATAGGTATAGTATGGGCTCTAAATAAATTACATGTTTGAAAGTCTCAGTTGATATGGGGTTTATATATGTCACATTGTTTCCTAGAATGCAAGAGGCCTTCTGTTTATTACTTTGGTACTATTCATGCCAATAAAAGAAATTAATATAACAACTTGTCAGTTTATTCAAATGTGAGAAAAAACATCATTGAGGCAACATAAATCTTTTAAATTAGTAGCAAAAATCTTTATTTCTGTGTGGTAGTCTATCCTATACTCACACAACTGAAATTTTCCACATTTTTCAACAAATGTGTTTCTCAGATTGATAATATAATAAATAACAAAAGGTTAGTTTTTCTATTAAAAGGTATTTATTTATTTATCTTCATATATACTGTCCTACAATTATCTAGAATTGATCTCTGCCCTCCAAGTAGCAGTTTAGGAATCAGAAAGCCCAAAAGCCACCCCACCACCTCCACCACACTCACACACTTCCTATTTTTTTTGTTTGTTTCTTTCTTAAAATTTATTCACTCTGTATCCTCACTGCAGCCCCCCCTCCCTTGTCTCCTCCTAGTCTCACTCAACCTCCTTCATTTCCCCCTTTGCCCTTCCCCTAGTCCACTGATAGGGGAGGACCTCCTCCCATTCTATCTGACCTCAGCCTATCAGATCTCATCAGTCCTTGGCTGCATCACTTTTCTCTGTGGCCTGACAAGACTGCACACCACAGGAAGAGGTGACCAGAGAGCCAGCCACTGAATTCCTGCCAGAGAAAGTCCTTATTAGGGAACCCACTTGGAAATTGAGCAGCCAATGCACTTCCTCTGAGCAGGGGTCTAGGTCCTCTCCATGCTTGGTCCTTGATTGGAGTATTGGTCTCTGCAGGCCCTCCTGGGCCCAGGTTTTTGGCTCTTAGATGACTCAGTGTATCACCCTTAACAATAAGTACTTCCTGGAACTGCTGAGGCTGAGACAAGGGTGAACTAGGTCATGCCTTGACCAGATACCTTCCTTAAGCCTGTCTCTTCATCTGTTAAACCTAAAGTGCTTTATTAAGCACTGCAGTTCATTCTAGTGGGTCTCATACTAGACTTCAAGTTTAAGGTATAGACTTAATCCTCTCCATTTCTTCATGCTGGGTGTCTTGGAGTCTAGTGATGGAGTTTAATGTTTGAATGGGTTTCAGTTTGGCTCAGAGAATAGGAATTCGTGCTGAAAGAGCCATTTCTCTAGTTTCCATCATACACATTTTATTAGAGGTGATGTTTGAAAGAAGCCACCCAGAAACCTTTAAATACACATTTTATGTATCTGTGGAAATACGCTACTAAGAAAAAGGAAAGACCTATATATATGAGGCACAACATAAAGCTGCTGAAATTTGGGGGTCAGGGGAAGACGATGGCAGCATGGGAAATGTGTAACAGATGCTATGCATTCATTCTGCCCCAGCCTTGTCCTTTGTTCTCTGTCTCATAAGGAAGAGCTAAAGATCCCTGATGATTGCAAACATGATTATAATAAAAGTCAGTGCTAAAAATGCTCAATTCCTATCCAGAAGGGCAAAGAGGATAGACGTCAGAAGAGGGAGAAAAGAGGGAACAAGTCAGGAGCCTGACATAGAGGACCTCTGAAAGGCTTTGCCCTGCATACTTTCAATGAAGATGCTGAGAATTATGGACAACCTTTAGTCAGAGTTCAGGGAATCTTAGGAAAGAAGTGGGAAACAGTAAGATCTGGAGAGGACAGGAACTCCACAAGGAGAGCAACAGAACCAAAATATCTGAGCACAGGGGTCTTTCCTGAGACTGCTATTCCTATCAAGGACTATGCATGGAGATAGTCTAAGACCCCTGCACAGATGTAGCCCATGGCAGTTCAATATCTAAGTGGGTTCCATTGTAATAGGAACAGGGACTGTCTCTGACAGGAACTGATTGGCCTGCTCTTTAATTACCTCCCTCTGAGGGGAAAGCAGCATTACCAGGCCACAGAAGAAGACAATGCAGCCACTCCTGATGAGACCTAATTGACTAGGATCAGAAGGAAGGAAAAAAGACCTCTCTTATCAGTGGATGTGGGGAGGGCCATGCATGCATAGGGTAGAGGAAGGGAGGGATTGGGACGGGAGAAGGGAGAGAACCACAGGGGAGATACAAAGTGAATAAAGTGTAATTAATACAGAATTTTAAAAAAAAAGAGAAAAAAAGTCAGTGCCTTCAAACTTAAAGGAAAACAAACAAACAAATTTCAGATTCTCTCTGAGAATTGTGTCTGAGAGCACTTGTAAGAAGCCAGCCTGCATGCAGTCCTTTCTGGAGGGGACGGCCTCTCTATGAGAACATGAGTCTTGCAAAGGATCTCCTTTATCCCTCTCCAGAAGAGGAAAAGAGAAAACACAAGAAAAAAGCACCTGGTGGAGAGCCCCTATTCCTACTTTATGGATGTGAAATGCCGAGGATGCTATAAAATCACCAGGGTCTTTTGGCTGCTCCTCTGTTCTCTGTCAACCTACAGGCAGAAAAGCAGTCCTGACGGAAGGATACTCCTTCAGGAGGAAGCAGAACTGAAAGCACCTGATTGAAGATGAGTGGGAGCCATCCCAATAAATACATTTTGTATAAAAAAAAATGAAGCTAGGCTGCAGTAAGCACCTTGTGTTTGTAACTTTAGCTTTCACAATAACCATACAAAGCAGTTTTCACAAATTATTTGACAAAGTGAACACTTTAAGTCACTTAGACCTTAAGGGATTTAATAAGACAAATGCACTATCAGTATTGTATCATATTTTCCAAAGCTACATATTTCTAGAGATAGTGTGTAGGATGTCACTTATGTTTCAATAAGCAAGTATGTTTAGCCACCTCATTTGGGCGAGAATATATTGTTGTATATGTTAGTTAAGTGTGACAGTTAAAATTGTCAACATGGGAGACGAAGGTGGCAGAGACCAGCTTGCACTATATATGAGAAGCAGAGGATCTGAAACTCCGAAATTGGTGAGTAGAGGGCCAGCTGAAGCCAGAACATTGGCATTGAGGCTTCCTTGGCCAGAGGCGACAATACATGAACTGAGACCATTTAGATCCAGTTCACCCACGGACTTCTCTGGTGACTGAGCATAGCGAACATTCCCCTTGTTGGACTTCCTTCCTCCTTGGCCGAGCTGGTCCACAGTACCTGAGGCTCATAGTCCCCTTGTCTGGGGACTAAGACAACAGAGGTGGGTCTCCTAGCTCCTCAGTGGAGACTACCAGCTGTACCAGCCTTCTGGGTCCCAGGTCCATGAACACCTGTATGGCCCCACAGGGCCTCAGAGCCAGTGACTGTGCCAGCTGCTCAGTCCCTCAATGACAGGCAGCTAGCGTTACAGGACACCCAGTTCCACCACACCCATTGGGAACCCATATCCATGGACCGATGTAGGGGCTCCTCAGGACTTCCCAGCAGGCATCTGAACCTGCCTCCCAGTTCTGCTGCTGTGGCTGGATTCAATGTGGACTGTTTTAACAGACTAAGTTCTGCAGCTGCAGCACCAATGAGCTGACTATACCTGCATTTGCCCCAGCAGGCCCAAATCTGAGAGTAGAGAACAGGAGGAACCCCTGTGCCTTCTGATTAGACCTGATAGAGAGTGAATGTGCCTTCAGGTGGCCTGCAGAACCCCAGATCCAGGGTCCCTTTATGCTAGCAGCCAGACATTGGATCTCTCCCACCCACATACTTTCTATGGGCAACATAGGGATTCTTGAAACCATCCTCAACACTGAAGCTCCTGTTCTGTGTACCAGTCAAGTGCAGGCAAATAACTCCTGGAGCCAGACAGAGCTGAATACCAAATAGGATAGTATGAGAGGCCTGTAGGCCACTGAGGTAAACAATCTGTGCATGTGCACTATGCCTGCAAACAGTGCCTGCATCCCCATCCCTTCCTGCACCTACCCCAACCACCCATCTGCCCCACATTCCAGGCATGTACACTCTCTAGCACCATGTCCATCAAGGCACACTTCCATGAACACACACACATACTTGCTTGTGCCTATATGACCTTCCTTTCTTAGTTACAGCTGAAATACCAACACACACTCTCAAACCAGTGGACCTCTTTCATCTTCCTGAAGAATACTCCAGACACCAGAAAAAGACGGACCCAGTCTGAAGTACAGACTCCAGAAACAAACAGTGAAGGTTACAGATAAGCAAATGGCCAGAGTTATATGTAAGAACACATCCAACAAAAATCAGGACATCGTGGCTCCACCAGCAACCCCCAAAATAAATGGATATTTCAATTAATTGATAACACAGGAAAATGATTTTAAAGCTATGCTTATCCAGTTATTAGAGGCACATAAAGAGGAAACGAACAAATCTCTCAGAGAAATAGCAACACAAATGGAGGCAAATGAAGAAATAAAGAAAGCTCTCAAAGAAATACAGGCAAATATAGCCAAACAAATAGAGGCACAATTAGTTGCAAATAGAGAGGAAATGAACAAAAAAAAAATAAAGACATCATAGACAATAATCCACATTCAAACAGATGAAAATTATGTAAGAAATGAAAACAGAACTAGAATCAATAAAGAAAACACAGAGAAAAGCTGGGAGATGGAGAACTTAGAGAAAAGATCAGGAACCATAAAGGTAAGTATCACCAATAGAATACAAGAGATGGAAGAGAGAATCTCAGATGTTGAAGATATACTTGCAGAAACTGATACTTCCTTCAAAGAACAAGCAAAAATTGAAAAGTTTAAAACACAAAACATCCAAGAAATCAAGGACGCCATGAAAATATGAAATCTAAGAATAGGAATAGATGAAAAAGAAGATTCCAGGCTCCAAGGTCCAGATAATATTTTCAAGAAAATCATAGAAGAAAATTTTCTGAACTTAAAGAAAGAGATGTCCATAAACATACAAGAGGTCTACAGAACACCAAATAGACTAGACAAGAAAAGGAAATGCTCACATCACATCATAGTCAAAACACTAAATCTACAGAACAAAGAAAAAATATTAAAAGCAGCAAGGGAAAAAGGCCAAGCAACAAATGAGGATAGACCTATCAGAATTGCACTGGACTTCTCAAAAGAAACTGAAATCCAGAAGGGCCTAGGCAGATGTCATGCAGACTTTAAAGGACCACAGATGCCAACCCAGACTAATATACCCAACAAAGATTTCAATTAATATAGATGGAGAAAATAAAATGTTCCATGACAAAACTAAATTTAAACAACATCTGCCCAGCAACCCAGCCCTACAGAAAGCACTAGAAGGAAAATCCAATTCAACAAAACAAGTACACCCAAGAAAACACAGGATATAGATAACTTCACAACAAAAAATTAAAAGAAAACAAGCATTGCAACACAGAAACCCCACCAACTCCACAATAAAAGGAACTAACATTCATTGCTCACTATTATCTATCAACATCAATGGACTCCACTCTCCAATCAAAAGACTCAGACTAACAGAATGGTTGTAGAAACAGGATCCAGAATTCTGCTGCATCCAAGAAATACACCTCTTTAACAAAGATAAACACTACCTCTGAGTAAAGGGCTGGAAAAATGATTTTCAAGTAAATGGACCCAGAAAAAAAGCTGGGGTAGCTATCCTAATATCTAATAAAATAGACTTTCAACCAAAAATAATCAAAAAAGATGAGGAGGGACACTACATTCTCATCAAAGGAAAAATCCACCAGGAGGATATCACAGTTCTGAACATCTATGCCAAAAATACAAGACCGCTTACATTTGTAAATTAAATTTTATTAAAGCTGAAATCACATATTGATCCCGACACCTTAATAGTGGGAGATTTCAACACTCCACTCTCACCAAGGGACAGATCATCTAGACAGAAGCTAAATAGGGAAATAAAGGCACTTACAGAAGTCTTAAATCAAACTGACCTAAATAAGATGTCTATAGAACTTTTCACCCAAATTCTTCTTTTTAGCATCTCATGAAAACTTCTCCAAAATAGAACACAGTTTGTCACAAAGCAAGCCTCAGTAGATACAAGAAGATTGAAATAATACCTTGTATTTTTTCTGACCACCATGGACTAAAGTTGGACTTCAACAACAACAGAATAGCAAAACACCTACACACACATGGAAACTGAACAACTCCCTACTCAATGTCAGCTGGTTAGGGAAGGAATAAAGAAAGAAATTAAAGACATCTTAGAATTCAATGAAAATGAAGGCACAACATACCCAAACTTATGAGACACATTGAAAGCAGTGCTAAGAGGAAAATTCATAGCACTAAGTGAATTCAAGAAGAAATTTGAAACATCTCATACAAGCAACTTAATGGCCCACCTGAAAGTGCTAGAAAAAAAGAAAAGAAGCAGACACAACCAAGAGGAGTTGATGGTTGGAAATAATCAAACTCAGGGTTAAAAGCAATAAGTTGGAATCAAATAAAACTGTTCAAAGAATCATTGAAACCAAGACCTGGTCTTTGAGAAAATCAACAAGATAGACAAACTCTTAGCATTCATTCATCTTCTTCCTTGTGGATGCAATGATGACTTTATCAATGAACAATGAGCCCAAGCAAAACCTTGCTTCCTTAGTTTGGTTTTAACAGGCACGTTGTTGCAGAAGGAGACAGAAAATCTTGTATGTTACATTAAAGTAATTCACTTTAATATGTTAATAGTGTAGTTCAATGACAATCAAAATACACTTAACTTATTTTACATAGTTAATTTCTAAGAGGAGAGGATTTGGGTACAGTAATTAAGATGGTGTGTGTGTGTGTGTGTGTGTGTGTGTGTTGGACAGCTATTTCTGGACATGGGCCTGCCCTGGGGTATAATTGATATAGTCAGTAACAATCCATTGGAGAAAATTGATTTTCCCTCTCTCAGCAAATATTAGGGCCAAAGAAGTTCTTGATTAGAGATGGGACTTTGTGCTCAATTCCTTTCCTCTTTGCTGGGGTTTTGGTACACTTTGAACTTATACAGGCCTTGTGAATGCTGTCACAGTCTCTGTTAATTCATACATGTGTTGGTTCAGTTCTGTCTGTAATGCACTGACTCTTGGGAGTCATCCATCATCTTTGGCCATTAAAATCTTTCTGGAGGACCCTGGGTAAGATGATCATTCTTCACTCAGAAAGTCAAACGGGATGGACATTGGAAGAAGGAGAAAACAGGAAATAGTGCAGGAGCCTACCACAGAGGGCCTCTGAAAGGCCTTTGATACACTACCTAGCAGTGTTTCAAAGCAGATGCTGAGACTCACAATCAGACTTTGGGCAGAGTACAGAGAATCTTATGAAAAAAGGGGGGATAGGAAGATCTTGAGGGGACAGAAGCTCCACAAGGAAAGCAATAGAACCAAAATATCTGGCCATGAGGTATTTTTCTGAGACTGATACTCTAACCAAAATCCATTCATGTATATAACCTAGAACTCCTGCTCAGATGTAGTCCATAGCAGCTCAGTATCCAAGTGGGCCCCTAATAAGGGGAACAGGGACTGTCTCTGCCATGAACTCAGTGGCTGGCTCTTTGATCACCTCCCCTTGAGAGGAAGCAGCCTTGCCAGTCCACAAAGGAGAGCAATGCAGCCAGTCCTGATGAGACCTGATAAGCTAGGGTCAGATGGAAGAGGAGAAGTTCTCCTCCCCATCAGTGCACTTGGAAAGGGGCATGGGAAGAGATGAGGGATGGGATTGGGGGGGAATGATGGATGGGGCTACAGCTGGAACACAAAGTGAATAAACTGTAATTAATATAAAAAATAAAAATTTAATTAAAAAAATCTTTCTGTCATCCCCCTTGGTATAAGTCCTTGAGCCTCAAGGGGGGGGGGTGGAGAGGTTTGAAAAAAAAATTCCATTTATGGATGAGTACTTCTGTGGATGAATTTACTCTCTGCACACTGTCTAGCTGTGATTTTTTAAAATTAATTCCCATCTATAGCATCCAGCTTCTCTGATGAGTGTTGAACTCTGCTCTGCTCGCTGAGTGTAGCAATATGCCACTAGGAGTCATTTTACTGTTAGAAATGGACTCGTTTTATTTGTTTTTTTTTATACTTTTTATCTTATTGATTTCTCATTTCTCTTCTTGTTTTTGAATTGATTTTCCCCCTTTTTATCAAAAATAGATTACAATTATTTTTCCCCTGCCCCATCTCCTTCCAGATCCTCCACACTTCCCTGTCTACCCAAAGCCACACCCCTTTCCCTCTCTCTATCTCTCCTCTCTCGTTCTTCTTTCTCTCTCTCCTGTCCCTCCCTCCTCTCTTCTCTCTCTCTTTCTGTCTTCTCTATCTTCCTCTCTCTTTCTCTTCCTCACATATATAAAAGTAATAAAACAAAACAGACAGGAATAAAATAAAACCAACAGAAAAAAGAGACAAAAAGTACAAGAAAGGCATACAGATACTGAGACGCATATTTGCACACACAGAAATTCAATAACTTAAAACCATAATGAGTAAACAAATGATCTGTAAGGTTAAAAGAGAAAGTCCTGACAATGCATTGTTAGACAAGAATACTATTTTTTTTTTTTTTTTTTTTTTGTCCATCTACTTCAGGGTATGGTGCCTGCCCTTAAGAGTAGTTTGTATACCCAGTAAGACTACATAAAACAAAACAAAACAAAACTAATTTTTCCTTTGTGAAATCTCTGCTATACATTTGAGGTGGTATTTGCTAGCATTCTTAATTTTAGGGTTGGTGGAAAATGTAGGTCTTCTACGTTGAGAGATACAGTTCAAAAAGTTGCCTACTATAATAAATGATGTTAAAGTTGGACACAGAGTTTGAAAGCAAATAGCTGGCAGAGGGTTATTGCAAGTCTCTCAACTTGCAGCAAAGCATCTTTGCATTCTATGATCACACTGTGAGCTGAGGTCAAAATGTCTGTAGAGTCCTTAATATAAGAGCAATGTTCTAGATGTTCTACTGTAGCCTGACTTCTTGGTCTTACCCTTATGGATTTGGTAAATGTTTTGATTTACAATTGTTTTTGTTATATGAGGATAAAAGAAGACAGAAGAGCACTCTATTAAGAGTTAACAGGGACCCTTTCCCCAAGCAATTGATTGTCACTCATATTTAGCTCCTAATAAACTCTTACTTCTTTTGAAGAGAGACTTGTGTTTTTTCCATTGGCAAAAGCAATTAGTGTAAAATGCAATATCTCAGAGAAATGAAACCGTGTTCAGTTTTTTAGTACTCTAAAAGGTATATAAAGCCAGGGAAAAAAGGAGAGCAGTTTGTTAGGCAATTGAAAATGAAATTAAATGAGAACCAGAAGAAATATGAATGTTTAACACAGATTGAAAGCCAAGTTCTGAACATCCAAAGGATCAAGGTTGCCACATGAAATATAGGATATTCAGTTAAAATGAAATTCTTGTAACCAATAAATTAAATCTTAATGTTTCTGGGCCCTAAATGTTTCATGGCATATACTTGTACTGTAAAAATGTGTGTTCTCTACTTTTCTCTGCCTTAGTCCTTGTATGTTCCTATCTCTGTATATTTTTATCTGTCTCCCCTATCTCTGTTTCTCTGTCCTCTTCAGCATCTGTGTTTCCTTATACCTCTCTCTGTCCTGCTCTCTTGTCATTCTTTTTTCCCTCTTTCTGTCTCTATCTTTGTCTTTCTCTCTCTTTCTCTGTCCCACTGTGTGTCTCTCCTCTCTCTGACCCTCCTCTCTGTGTGTTTCTCTCTGTCTCTCTTTGTCTTTGTCCATATGTCTCTGTTCTCCTCTTTCTCTGTTCATCTCTGTTTATCTCTGTCCCTCTCATCTCTCTCTACCTCTCTAAGTCTTTTCTCAGTCTCTGTCTGTCATTCTGTCTGTCTGTTTCTCTTATTTTCCTTTTGTCTGTATGCCTTGTTCTATGTATGCCTTGTTCTCTGTATGTCCCTGCCTGTCTGTCTGCCATGTTTATCTCTCTGTGTGTACTTCAGTGTGTGTGTGTGTGTCACTCAGTGTGTGTGTGTGTGTGTCCTCTGTGTGTTCCTCTATGCCTGTCTTTTCTCTCTCTCTGTCTATTTGCCATGTCTGCTTCTCTTTCTTTGCCCCCCTTATCTCTCTGATTCCTATTCTCCTTTGTGTCCTATCTCTCTGTCTTTCTCTGTCACACAATACACACACACACACACACACACACACACACACACAAACCAGTGGGCAAGACATAAAGATATATATAATTGTCAAATGCCGTCATATACAATTGACTCTAAGTTACAGAAAGAGGACAAGGATCATTGACAGATTTGTCATGATGGAACCTACTTCTTCCCCAGGCCTTTTGATAATTTTGAGAGTGAAACTTAACTTTGGCTCTGGAATGAGAACTGCATAGACTTTTATGTTACAGTATGTGATTTAAATTTTGAAATGCTGTGAGTCAAACTCTTATAAACTTCTAAGAAAATAAACAGTAAGACCTGGTATTTACTAGGTCTGCTAAGTTTCTTAGTTCCTTCTTACAACAGTAAGAACTGCAGTACAACCCCACCTGGGACTTTACAGCACATGCATGTTTTTAAAGTGACTCTCTTTTTAAAGAGACTCTCCAACTGTGAGTCCTGTATTCCTTCTTTCATTGTTTCAAGATATTAATGCTCAAGTAAACAGTATGTGAGATTTTTAGCTGTTTGCTTTTTTGTGGTTCTTGCTTTGTTTTGTTATGCTGTGTTTCATTTTGTTTGTGCTGTGTGACCTTGTGAGAGTTCTAGTCTTAGCTGTAGCAATCAGTAGTTTTTCTCTTATTTTTCTCCATTCAAAAACAAATGACCCCCCAACTATCTGCCTCTTATTTTAAACCTAAATGTAGCTAGTCATCTTGAGTTATTATTTCTACTTTTGACATCTCTATTAAGAATACATCACCCACTAGATTTCATTTTAATTACTAGTATTATGCATTTTTCTCATCTTTGCATGTTAGTATGACGTTGGGATTGAACCTTCTTTTGTGATAATTTATTTCTGCCTTCACTTAGAGAATAGAATTTCCCAGACATTGTTGCCAGAGGATTAACATTTTTTTTTTTGTAAGCATTTAGTTAAATGCTTAAGCTTGGCTGCTTACAGAAGAGAACACATCGTTTGACAATGTGTTGTGCACAGATAATGTGTTTTTAATTGTGATTGTATTTATTGAAGGCAAAGGAAGTATTAAATGTGTTCTCATGGATGAATAGCTGCAAATTGAGGAAGAGCTTTGCAAATCTTCTTTTCTCACATGACTCTGCTTCCTTCGTTCTTCTGTTATCTCTCACTGACTTTTGTATTCCTTCCTTCCTCTTTGTTTCCTTCTATACCCTTAGATGAGTCAACACTTGCAAACTCTTCCATTCTTGAATTTTAGGTGCTCACCATCTTTGTTTCTTCTCATTTATGTGAGGCAGGTTCTAGCCTGGAAAATCAAAGCTGCTACAAACATGCAAAACGTGTAACTGGAAAGACTTATCATGCTTCTGTTGCTTTTACAGAGTGAAGGTTTCCAGTGTCTGCAGAGTGTGACAGTTGTATGCACAGAGCGAAGCATGTTTGATGGATCTGCACATTGTGGGATGGCTTATCAACAGCGAGTGTCCAGCTCATATGACCCTGGAGTTTTAGACAGAACAGTGGCTCACCACTGTAGTCTAAGCACTTGTGATAAGGAGGTATACAGAGCAGGAAGACACACTCATCCTTGGCTACATAGTGAATTAGAGGCTTATTTGGGAGCACATGAGACCCTGTCATAGGAAGTGAAATCAAACAAAGAAACTAGAAAACAAAACCCAAACAGAAGAAATGCATGGTCTCTTGGAATTAATTAATCTTTGTAGTTCTACCTCTTCCTCACAATTCCCATTTCTTACTAAACTCTCTGCTACCAGTCAGCTCAAATTACTGTGAAGAGATAATGAGAATAGGGTTTGGGTTGCAGTCCAGTGGGAGAACATTTGTCTGGTTGGACAAGGCAGTGGATTATCATTGCAGTTTTGAAAAATAAACTGCAGGTTAAATGCAGGTTCATACACACACACATACACCCATACATACATACAAACTTTGTCAACTTTACAGGTTTGAGCCTTTGGCACAACTGGGCAGTATTGACATTTCTTCTTCCTGCAAACAATCACATTCAGTTATCATAACCTACAGCAAAAACAAACAAACAAACATTTGACAACTGCATTCATTGGACAGGAGATTAATATCTAGGACATATAAACGGAGGCAGCAAGATGGCCCAGTTGATCAAAATGCTTTCCCCATAAGTCTAATGATGTGAGATAGATACCTGCAGTCCCAGGGAGAAATTGAGAACAAACTTTCAAAAGTTGTCCTCCTACCCTACATGCAAGCACTAGCATGCATATACTGGCACACATCATACAGACACTAATAAAATACTAATAAATAAAATTTTAAAATAAATAAAATCTACTTTTAAATATATTTTTAAACATTGAAAAATAAACATGAATTAACAAGTCAATATGATGAGAGAATTATCACAATTACACACTCCTGAGTAAAGAGCAGGTAATTAGAGAATAAATCTTCTTTAGGGATGAGCCCTTCATAGGCTATCCAATCTTCTATACATACAAACTGAACTAATAACCCTAATAAATCCTAAACTAATATACATTAAAACAACAGTAAATGAAATGAGTAGGTTGTATGGAAAATTTATATGCAATATACATATGTGATGATAATAATAAAGAATAATAAGCCGTAATTTCTAGAAGGAATGGGAGTACACAAGAGGACTTGGAAAGAAGAAAGAGAGCAGAGAAAATAATGTGATTACAACAGTCATGGATGAATTTCTCAAAGAATAATTAAAAGAAATATCTAATAAATAAATGGGAATAAGGCGCTGAATAGACAATTTGGAAGAGAAAACAAAAAAGAAAGAAAGAAAAAAAACTGACCCATAATTCAAAGGGTGTTCCATATGTTTAGCTATTAGAACACTGAACATTAAAAGTCCTTAGAGATTTCTTCTCCTGCCACTCCTAAAGCTGAAAATGGAGCTAATGCACCAATAAGCTCCAGAACTCTTTGATATACATGTGAATGATTCTCTGTCAACATACCAAAGACATAATTACACACCCATGTTTATTGCTGCACAGTCCCCAACAGCCAGGATACTGAACTTATGATGGCCATCAACAAATAAATAAACAAGGAAATTGTAGTACTTATATACAATGACTTTATGCAGTCACAAAGAAAAAATCGAATCACAATATTTGCAAGACAATAAATATAACTGCTCATCATTGTAAACAGGTCAAACTCAGAGAAACAAAAGCCATATCTTCTGTCATGGTAGAAGGAACTCTATAGAGGAAAATAGTAGGAGACACATGTCATGAAAAGATAAATGGGAAAATTAGAGGAGTACTTTATCTGAAGAAGAAGAATAAGGGAAAGCAAAGTAAAGGAGACAGATGGAGGCTGGACAAAGAACACTAAGGAATTTTGAAAAAGACATAGAAAAACATTTTTTTTATGTTCACTGAAAATATGTATATAATACACATATAAGTGTATATATGCATATAAAAATAATATAAATGAAGTTATGTCACTTTGGGTGATATGTTCTCAAGTATTACAGATTATCTAACAAAAACTTCTCCAGTTCCAGGCCTGAGAAAACTCCCTGTTGGTCAGGAGAGTTCTAAATAATTTCCTCCAAACATATGCTATTGTCCTTGGTTACCTTCCAGATCTTGAAGGTTAGATGTTATTGTTAAAGACAGTATGCACTGCTAGTTAGAGTCTTTTAAATGTGCTCAGTAGACTCCTGTCAATGTTCAATGCGCATCCCATCTGTCTTTCAAAACGAGGATTGATAATCTTACCCCATGTCCGCTCTCTTGATTATCTTTTTTAGGTGTATAGATTTCCTTATGTTTATCATATCTTATAGGTCTATATAAGTGAATATATACCGTGTTTGTCTTTCTCCTTCTGGGATATTTCACTCAGGATGATCTTTTCTAGATCCCACCATTTGCCTGCAAATTTCATGATTTCCTCCTTTTTGATTGCTGAGTAGTATTCCATTGTGTAAAAATACCACAATTTCTGTACCCATTCCTCCGTTGATGGACATCTGGGTTGTTTCCAGGTTCTGGCTATTACAAATAAAGCTGCTATAAACATGGTTGAGCAAATATCCCTTTTGTGTACTTGAGCAAACTTTGGGTATATACCTAGCAGTGGTATAGCTGGATCTTGAGGAAGCACTATTCTTAATTGTCTTAGAAAGCGCCAGATAGATTTCCAGAGTGGTTGTACCAGTTTACATTCCCACCAGCAGTGGAGGAGGGTTCCCCTTTTTCCACAACCTCTCCAGCATGTGTTGTCCCTTGAGTTTTTCATTTTGGCCATTCTGATGGGTGTAAGGTGATGGTGAAGATGAGGGAGGGAGGGAGGGACTGGGAGGGAATGAGGAATCAGGACATGGCTGGGATACAGAGTTAATAAAATGTAACTGATAAGAAAAAATAAAATTCAAAAAAAGACACTATGCACATTAGACCTACACAGTGCAAGAACTGAGCCAGAGGAATAGGAAATCTGCTACAAGACTCTGTCTTCTGACTATGACAGGGAGCACACCCATAACATTGTGAAAACGTGATACCAAAGAACTGCACAATAACAATATCAATTGTGATGCAAATATGGAGAAATCTCACAACCCAGAGCCAATGACTTTGACAATTAACTCGTAAATGAGAAAGAATCATTTTTCTCCAGGGAAGGTTATCTAATCTCAAGTGGTCATTAGCCCTAATCACACCACTCACTTATTAGCAATACTGAACAGATTCAGAAGATTGCATTTATATATCGATAAGTTACAGGAATTATTTAAAAAAAGGTCATGGATTTGAGAGTGATGTAAAAATGATGTAAATACAGTACACAAATGTAAAAATCTCAAACAAATATAAAAACATCCAACTACCCAACTAAAAAAGAATGTATATATGTGTGTGTGTATGTGTGTGTGTGTGTACACATGTATATGTGTGTGTGTGTGTGTGTGTAAGTATGTGCATATTTGTATGCATGTGCATGCACATGCGTGTGAGTGAGTGTGTTTAAAAAAAGAGACCATGAAAGGGGAGAAAGAGATCTTATGGGATAAGAAAGAAAAATCGTAATGGATTATAAATGATATAGAAGCAGAAGGTGAATTCCTGAGGGAAGGAGGGAATCAGTCTGATAGAGTCAGCCACACAGTGTATACCATTCATGGTGGGAGTTGAAACTTGTACAACCATTTTGGGAATCAATCTGGTGCTTTCTCAGAAAACTTGGAATAGTGCTACCTCAAGACCCAGCTATACCACTCCTGCATATACACCTTTCAACAAAGACACTTGCTTAACCATATACATAACACCTTAGTTTGTAGTAACCAGAAACTGGACACAACCTAGATGTCCCTTAACCAAAGCATGTATAAAGAAACTGTGGTACATTTGCACAATGGAATACAGCTCAGCCATTAAAAAAAAATGAAATCATAAAATTCCCTGGTAAATGGATAGAACTATAATAGACCATCCTGAGTGAGGTAACCCAGACCCAGAAAGAGACACACTTATTAGTGATTTTAGTCATATAGTACAGGGTAGACATACTGCAATGCACAGACCCCAAGAAAATAAGTCCAATGGACATCTTAGACTTCATGTCGGCCCACTCATTAGGGGAGTGGGAGACATCTCTGACATATAGACTATGCTGCCTGCTTTCTGGTCACTCCCCCCTCCCTTAACGGACTTCCCTACAAGGCCACAGGAGAGGAAGAGGAACTCAGACCTCAAGTGAACAGATGAGCTGAGGTCTGGGTAGGGGTGCTTCCCTATTCTGAGGAATAGAGGAAAAGAGATGCAGGAGGGTGGGTGGGACTATGAGGAAAGGAGGGAGAGGCTTATGACTGAAATATAAATTGAATTAATTAATAAAAAGAATGAATTAATTCGTCCTTGTGATAGCTGGATTATATCTTGAAAGCCATGTTAACTATGTGTCACGTGTTTCCCGTGCCTCATCATGTGATGTTCTATGATGTCATGGCACATTGAGAGAAAGAAGGTCCTCAGTAGATGCAAACTGTGTTAGACCAGAAACATTAGACAAAATGAACTTCTTTTTCATAATTTGCCTGATTTGTTGTTTTCAGTTGCAGAAACAGAAAACAGACTAAATATGCTCAGCTAAAATAGATTAAGTAACATCTTTTTTTATATATAATACTTATTGCTTAAATACACTATTATGGGCTTCTAAAATACCACCTCAGTCATTCACTTGTTGAGCAAGTGAAATAACTTTAATTAGCCTTACTTTAATAATGAAGGGTGTTCTTTCATTATTGTTCCTTCATTATTGTTACTACAGCATTTGCAAAGTGGGAAGTTATTGGACTTTGTAGAGCTTTGGGACTTAGGAGTATATTCTAATTTGATTTCCTGTTGCTGTAATAAAATACTGATCAAAAGCAATTTGCAGAGGAAAATATTTCTTTGTCTTACCCTTCCAGGTGAGAATCCATCACTGAGGGAAGCCAGAGTAGAGACTCAAGGCAAAATCCTGGAGACATGGATAATAAAGGGAAGATGCTGTTGATAATAAGGGAAGATACCTTAGGCTCCTAATCAGCTTCCTCACATGGCCAAGGAACAACTGTCTGGAATGTTCTGCCACTCACAGATTCAGGCCCTCTAAATCAATTAACAATCAAGTCGATTTTGTTCAGACAGGCAACAAACCAATCAAATAATGACAATTACTCAACTGAGGAGACTCCTTTTTCTCAGGTGATTCTAGGGTATGCTAAATTGATATCTAGGAGGTTTTGGCTTGTAGTTTATGTCATTTTATCATTAACACAGTGTCTCCTAGTTGGCACAAGAAGACTGGGGCAGGAGGACTGTACATTTGACAACATTCTGGGCTAGATAATGAGGCCCTTCCAAAGGGAAAAATAGGGTGGAAAGAAGAAAGAAAACACTTAAATCACACATTTCCATGTTCAACCTAGAGCTTCAAGGACCACATTACATTCCAGATACCTTACTGCAGTAAACTTACTAAATTAGAGAAATCCCTCTCAACCAACTCTTTCCCTGTGCCTCATTCTGCTGTGCTTGGAGGTGAGGCGCTATGATTCTTCAACACTCTGCCTTGTCATTGAGTTCTGGGGCAGCATAAATGCTGGAATATCAAGGGTTTTTTTTCTCATCACCTTCCTTCTTATTTATAGTTTCTTCCATTTCTATTGTATAAAAATGAAAATTGATTCTTGTACTCCAGTACTTTTCCTTTGAGAGAACTTTCATCTGTCAAAAAAAAGTTTTACAACTAATTTATTATATTTCCATTCTGTCTGCTATTTAAATTATAAATGCTTTACATTAGCTTTAATGTATTAAAATATGCTATGCACGGTCTGGAGATGTTTAGGGAGACCAGTTAATATGCCCTAACATCAACACTTGGAGAAGGTTATGCCTCCTTGACTGAACAGATGCTTAAGTCATTTAGGAGTATTGTAAAGTTCAGAAATAAACATCACAGGACAAAGACATTAAGGCTGTGCTCAGGTAATGAGTAAAGTAAGAGAGCAAAGAGTGATTACATGAACAAATACTTTTTATGGTCTATTAGCAATTCTGTACTTGAATTGGTAGTTATTCATATTATCTTCTATGGAGCATTGTTTTAAAACATAGACTATAAAATTGGATATTATATTACCAGCAAAATAAAGTTATAAAAAGAATTGATGTGTTTTCAAATGGCAGCTAAAGAGACACATCACAGGCTCTGTGAATTCAGAAATAAGATGAGTAGGGATTGGGTAAGGGAACTTCAGTTCTTCAAAGTGTAGAATGGAAAACATATCAAAGATTGATATTCATGTTGGATCAAACAATAAGTAACAAGAAAATTGGAATATAGATGGATGTAGAAGACCTTTAGACTTCTCTCAAAAACTGACCTTTTAACTTCTTTCAGAAACTGTAGTAATTAACAACACTGCGATGATTAATTTTGACTGTCATCTTGAAGGGACTCATTTAAAAGTTAAGCTTCTGAGTACATCTGTGGTGATATCTCTTGCTTACACAATTAGAAGTAAGAAGACCCACATAAATGCAGGTGGTACCTTCTGGTGGTGCCTCAGATAAAAGGTGGCTAAGAAAAATAAACGTTATTTGCTTCATTGCATTCTACTCCGTGAATTCACCTACCCTGTTGCAGGTGTCACTGCTGCTACAGTCTCTGCTGTTATCAAAAAAACAGCATGCTGTAGGCCCCTACATAGAATGAAGACCAGTAGCTTTTTTGCACCTCGTAAGCATCAGATTGAGACAAGTCAGGCATTCAGCATCAGGGACTGAGAATCTCCCAGGTACTTGCTGCTTCAGTTATTGGACTATGAGGTACTATGGGGACTATATCATGTAAGCCAATCTAGGTAATTCCATCACACACACACACACACACACACACACACACACACACACACACACAGACACTACACATACACACATCATATACAAACACACCCATTTATTTATGTTTTATAATTTATTCAAGCTGTATACCAGCTGTAGCTCCCTCTCTCATCCCCTCCAAATCCCACCCTCCTTCCCTCTTCTCCAACCCATGTCCCTTCCACAGTCAACTGAAATACAAAATCAAGGAGCCACATATGGTAAGGGATTATTTTCTGTGCCATTTCACACTACATGTTCTTCTCTTAGTACTTCCACTAAATAACTGAAGAAGAATATTGTTTTGGCTTGAGGTCTGAGGATCCAGACATCCTGGAAGAGAAGGGATGGCAGCAAGAATTTCAGGTTGCTGGTCACATAGATTTTTATGGAAAAACACAGATGGATGGACGTGGGGTCACGGTACTTATTCTCATGCTCACTACCTGGGACTATTCCCTCTAGCTACATCTGCTTCAAGCCATGACGTAAGGACCAAGTGATCAAGCACATGAACATGGGGGGAATTCCACATTCAAATCACAACGCATGCGGAGAGATTGAGGACATGCAAAGTATAGTTGTTTTTCCTTTCTGATAAAGTTTCCAATGCCAGCATGACGGTTTCACTCTTTCATATCAGCTCACTCTAATTTTATCTCAAATGCCTGACCTTCAAAGAGCATAATCTTGGAATTTCAGAGTTGTTTATGACCCATATAGTTTCCATTGTTTTTTTTTTTTTTTTTTTAACTAAACAAAGTCTTACAGTATAGTCCTGGCTTGCCTAGAACTCACTATGTATCAACACTCTGGCTGTTGGTATGATAAAGAGCTTCTCTTGTTGTAATAAATCAATGACCAAAAGGAACTTGGGGAAGATAGGATTTAGTGTGCTCATCCCTTTCTTTTATATGGCTCCCAGAGCCAACAGCTTTCACACATCTTCACAAACCTCTTTCCCACATTCATTTTGAATGTAAATGTGCGTGTGTGTTTGAGCATGCAGTCAGCTCCATGTCTGGTACAGTAAACCTGAGCAGAGGCTCATGTTGGAGAGTCATAATGTGAAATTTACTATTGTTATTTAGCTAAATTGACATAGCATCAAATTGCCTCCTAAGCATCTATGCCTAGCCCTATAAACAGATGATACTGTCAGCCTTAATCATTGTTTTAATGATTATGACTTTGTGTTGGGCCATATGTATATATGCATATGATTCATAAATGCATAAGAAATAATAATATTCATTATCTACCTAAAATGCCTATAACACACATAAGTCAGCATATAAATATACATATCTAGATTAAATAAACATTTCCTATGTAGCCTGACAATGCTGCATCCAAGATCCATAGACCATCTAGTAAAAACTCTCAGGACTCTGTTTTTCTCTCTCTCATTGTGGTTTCCTGTGATCAATGGCTAGAAAGTGATTTTACCCAATAAACTATCTCACAAATCTTACTTTAATGATTTTTAACAAATACGTTAATTTTATGACCACCTATATGGATAAGAAAATGATACTTGTGGATGAATGGTGATAAAGTTGAAACTAGGGTGTGCTGGGACTATTATGCACCTTAAATCTGGCCACGAAACAGAAAGAGTAGGTGACATTAATGACTGATGGTTTAGTCCAGTTGTCAGGGCATTTGCCAAAATAATTCCCCTAATACTTTCCACACAACACTGTGCTTTTTGTGTGTGTCAGTTAGGCCCTAGCTTAAGCTCTTTAAGGAAAAACGGAAATTAAAGCAGTTTCTGTTACTAACATTGCTGATATCCAGCAATGCCATACATAAATTGTAAAACAAAGGAAGATAATTACACCCAAATGACTAATCAGAATTACATAGAAACTTGTTATCAAATATTAAAATTTTGCCATGCACACCTATAATTCTGAGTAAAGAATTAGGCCAAGCTGGATTTACTGAAAAGTAAAACAGTTTCTCTTTGCCTTTCCTTTTATCTTTCTAGACAGCAATAATAAAAATAATGAGGCTAATTTAAGTATTATGAGACTGTAGGGCTTACATACATTTTTACAGCATAATCTATTTTCCTCCTTCTTATATTTTTGAAGTTGTAATGCAATTGCATATTTTGCCTTTACCCTTGTTTCTTCTAAAACCTCCCATATACCCTTTTCACTCCTTTTCAAGTTCATGGTCTCTTTTTCTTTTCTCATTAACTGTTGTTACAAATTTTATCACAAATCTAATACTGTATGAGAGAGGATCAAGATATAGATATCTTGTCTGGAAGATGGGGAAAAAATGTTAAGCAGCAAAAATGAAGCATCATTCTGCTCATCCTGGGTCTGGGTGAGCTGCAGTTCCACAACCACCTCAGTTCTAGCGGCTGCAGAGAGTCATTTCAACTAAAA
This sequence comes from Psammomys obesus, assembly GCF_907164565.1. Taxonomy (NCBI): domain Eukaryota; kingdom Metazoa; phylum Chordata; class Mammalia; order Rodentia; family Muridae; genus Psammomys; species Psammomys obesus. The sequence continues at coordinate 363,940 of NW_026596147.1, forward strand.
CAAGCTCTGTTTCAAGAGGTGCTATGGCCCCACAGGCCCCTCAGCTGCCCAAAGCCAGCAGATAGGCAGCTTTTCTTGCATTTGCAGGCGCAATCCCTGTATTTCGCTTCCTACACAGAGTTGCCATGATTTCCAGCTGTCTCTTAACAATTAAGAAGTCCTGGACTGCAGTTTCCACCCTTGCACCAATGGCTTTGTTTGCCATACTCCCTTACTGCTTTCTCTTGTCATGCATTGCTTATAAAAAAAAATCTTGATGCCAACCACATTCTTCTTCTTTAGATCTCAAGAACTTCAAAGACATGTCCCACTTGCTTTCTACTTTCTTTCTGACACCTACTTCTCTGCAGCTTTGCACACTTGTCTGGGATCTTGCTATGCCATGGCTTCTGGAGGATGTGCTTTGAGAAGAGCCCATCGCAAGCATTCCATAGCTCCAGCCAATATTACTGTGATAGCGTTTAAATGAAAAACTGAATTTTGTTCTCAGGAGAAGACTAACTAAGGAAGCAGTGAAGACAGAAAGGAAGTCAAGTGAAGAGAAAGAACGGAAGGCATGAGTGCTCTGGAAAGCCCAACAAAGGAGGCTTTCAGACTACTGCTACTGCTCCTCCCCCTACCCCCTACCCCGCCCCTGCTTTTTGTGGAATGAGGTCATATGGTCAGTCCACTTAGGATCAGTTTGGGAAAATGGCCTTTCCCTGTCTGTTCCTTTTGATTTCTGAACTCCTATGAAGGCTGGAGCACAGTCTCTCCACCTTCCTTGCAGGAAGGCTTGGAAACATCTTTCTTACATTTTTTAAAAAATCTTCCTCAGTTTGGAAAACACTTCCTTCACTGAATTATATTGAGTTCCACATCATCCCCTCTCCCCCGCCCAAGATCTGGGTAACTTAACAGTTCCTCCCACACAATCAATTTCCTAGTTTAATTTACACATCACTATCGTATATTTAGGCTTAATGAAGAATTGATGCATGGTAGTCTAAGGGCTGGGATTCAGATGGGAGGGCACAGGGATGGGGAGCCGAGAGAAGCTGGGAGGAGGAAAACTGTATCAGATTATATGTTATGAAAATAATCTATTTTCAATAAAAATAAGAGAACACAGCTTGGAAAACAAAAGCAACTTGAACGTAACGTCTCCACTGTAATTTCATGGCCATCAAATGAGGAAAGAATGAGAACAATTAGAAGTGCTCGAAAACAAGTAGCTTTGCCCTTGTCCATAACTCATGTGGACCTTGGCTACTTATAAGCTCAGCCTGAATTAAGCAGGTCACATAGAACTCTTTTGTTTTCCATGGAAGGTCAAGCATTATAGGGTGAATATCTTCCACATAAAACATGCAGAGAGCCCCAATACAGACTGAACATCCTCATCTGAACATTTTGAAAACCAACCTGAAACCACTTATGGCATTATATCTGGGTATCATGCATACAGGGGCACATATGACTTTTACGTGGAGAAGGAATGAAGAAGACACCCAACTGTTGACCTCTGTCTGGCTTCCTCACAGATGCGTATACAAATGGCACACTCCACTTTGAGGGGAGATCCTTAGGTCTTCTTGGCCAGAGAGTCTAGCTGAATCAGTAATAAAAGTTCATTGAGAGACCTTATCTTAAAAACATAATAAAGTGGATAGTAATTGAAGAAGACATTATCAGCCTCTGGCTCCCAACCTTCCATATGTACATACACACAAATACACACATGCACATATACACAGGCTTATACATGCCATGCACATATATACAAATCCACTTACACAGAAAATCAGAATTTGAGTAGTAAGATAGAAATCATTTCCTAATATTAGTCTGGCCCGGAGGGACTTCTACTTAGGTCAATGCATTTCCTCATTCTCCTGCCTATCATATGCCACTTCAAGGCATCATAAACCAGCTTAATTAACTTATAATTCAAAATGCTTAGTATTTAATGGAGATGGTTGGCAAATATGTTATTTCTTGACTTTCCCTCATATACTCCCCTCCTTTTCTGCTTTCCTTCCTTTTTTTTTCACTACTTCATTGTTTTGGGGTTTTTTTTTTCCTCTAATTTTTAACTTTCCCAGATTACCATTTCTTCCGTCTGATCACCCCAGCAGCTAACTGGGATAGATGACAAGCCATGTCTCTGAGAAATACTTGCAATTCTCAATTACAATTTATTCAGAATAGTAGAAGTGTGCTTACTTTGTTTGGCCATTATATTATGCTGTTATTAGAGGACAGAAACAAACAATGGCATTAATTATAGCAGTCTTTTTTAAGAAAAATGAAGCATCAAAGGCAGTTTTGTGATTAGCAAAAGAAATATATTCCACAAAGTTTGGTTGAAGTTTTATGGAGATTCTTGATGGATGATTAACCCTGTATTTAGGTCTCTTGCTTTATTCCCTAAAATTATTTTAGTATGTATTTCTCATAGGTATATATGAGAAATATACCTATGAGAAATACATACATATGTGTATATATATATATATACATGAAATACATATATATATGTGTATATATATATATATATATATATATATATGTATGTATGTATGTATTTAATTCAGGGAACCCTGTTGAACTCTAATAGTCACATTCACTTGTACAATTTTAAAAGGAATGCAATAATGTACCTTGTATTTTTAGTATCTGACATTTTTGCAGAAAAAGAAACTATATGGCAATAGTTTTATGCTTTATAATATTCGTTTGAAATCTGAGAATATATGATTCAATCTCAGCATAGCATTGCCTTCATAAAGAAAAGTTAAGCAGTGAAGTCTTAAATGTCATCTTCCGTTAAAAAGATGACTTGAAGGAAACCCAACAGGGCACCTACATGCAATTCTGCAACAGTCTCTATTCCCTTATCTTTTGAATATAAATTTCAAACTATAAAAAGCTCTTCCTATGTTTCCAGTGTGCATGGACCTGTTTCTTCTCCTTTTCTCTTTTCTCATTTGTAGAAGCTTCAAATTTAAAAGCGTTCAGTTATATACATCATTATTTTTAAAATTTTCATTAAAAGCCCAGTGAAAGTGTGCTTCTTACTGTTCTCATTGCTGTCTGTACAGGACAATGGATAAAAACAACTTCTCCAATGGTTTCTTTTGACATTTGCTTTGAGGTATAGTCCATCACTGCAGGGAAAGCAAAATGGCAGAAGCAGGAGACAACTTGTTACATCAGGAAACAGAAATAAATGAACATCTGTACTATACCTACATTTCCATTTTCATTCAGTGCCCTAACCCCAAACAATAAGGTGAGCCACCAAATTCAGGTCTTGTCTTCTTAGTTAAAACTTTTTTTTCCAAATCAAGTAATCCAATTAAAAAGTGGAATACAAAGTTAAACAGAGAATTCTCAATAGAGGAATATTGAATGGCAGAGAAACACTTAAAGAAATGCTCAACATCCTTAGCCATTAGGGAAAAGTAAATCAAAAAGACCCTGAGATTTCACCTTACACCCATCAGAATGGCTAAGATCAAAAACTCAAGTGTTAACACATGCTGGAGATGATGTGGAGAAAGGGGAACCCTCCTCCACTGCTGGTGGGAATGTAAACATATACAACCACTTTGGAAACCATCTGGCATTTTCTCAGAAAATTAGGAATAGTGCTTCCTCAAGATCCAGCTATACCACTCCTACGCATATATACAAAAGATACTCAAGTATACAACAAGGACATTTGCTCAACCATGTTCATAGCAACTTTATTTGTAATAGCCAGAATCTGGACACAACCCAGATGTCCCTCAACTGAGGAATAGTTAAAACTCTTTAGAAATGCTCTCAAGGAGATGGCTAGAAGCATATCTCATACATTATTCTAAAACCCAATAAATTTACCAGTAATGTCAATCATTTCTTATCCTGTCTTGTCAAGCTGACATCCAAAAACATTGCTTTTAAAGGATAATATTCCACTTCTGGTCCCTAAAGACTCACTTTAATCTCATGATGCAACCTACATTTAATTTGTTTTTAAATGATCTCCAAACACCTACGAGTTTCAAAACTTTTCAAAATAAAAGTTCAGAATCTCTTCTGAGAATCAGGTCTTCTCTTATCTGTGATTGTTCATTTTAAAAAAGTACAAGTTACATACTTCCAGCATATAGTCACATAGAATGAACATTTCCAATTCAGAAAGGACAAATTGAAGCATAGTATAGAAAGGACAGTCAAAGAAATACTGATATCCAAAGGGTGAAATCAACTCACATAATTGAATGTTGGGCACACTGATGTGTTCCTGCAGAAATCTTCTGAGTTCCTGCAGTACTGGGTCTCCTAGCAACTCTGTTTCTGCTATCTCAGCCCACTACAACTTTCTCATGTGTATGTTCCATGTGATACCTGACACTTTTCTCAGTGGGTGTCTCTCAGTTCTTGAGCCCAACTTCAACTTAGATTTCACCTTCATAGCTTCCCACAAGGTCCTCCAGGGAATACTTTCTGGGGAAACTGACTCTGATAAATATTTCTTGACCTCAGTATCTTTCTGGCATCAGCGTACAGCTTTGCACATCCCTCACTCACTTATTTCACACCATGTGGATGAGGCTTCTACGTTCTGCTATTTTGGAATATAGTCCGGCTCCTTTCTAGCACAGTTGTTAAGCTCTCTGTGTACATTGTTGGCTGATTCTAGGTCAAAACTTCTCTTGCCATTTTTTTTCTAGCACAGAATCCCTTGAGCAGAATTTTCCATTTTACTTTTGTCCTTTCATATGAATTTTCATTTTTTTATAAATTGGAAACTTTTAATGGTTTTGCCATCAATGCACCTCATTTTATTTCTACTGCAAAATGTGGTTTGTTAATTTTTCTAATCTCTTCTAACAATCATAATTTCTTTCATTTTAACTTCTTTGTCAGCAACTTTAGAGCAGCTTACGCTTGTTTCTTATTAAAACTGCATATTTTACGTATTTTCCTGCTCCGTTTTTGTTTTTTTTTTTTCCACTGTAGGTATGGGTAAGAACAGAGACTTGTAACAATGCCACAGCACAAGCGCACCATATCTTGGAATTTTATCAATTAAAGAAACTAGTCTGTTAGTTTTTTATTTAGTCTTACTCCAAGTTCTAAAATACAGATAGAACAAAGTCAGAGTAGTTGCCAGCATGTAACATGAATGTCCCTTTTCAGTTCTTGGTATAATCCTGGTTTCCTTCTGAAACCTCTAGAAACTGGCCTTTGGTCTTGTCTTTTCTTTTCCTCTTTTCCTTCTTTCCTTTTTTTTCCATTATGAACTTCCAAATTCCTACCAGAATAGTTCATTAAGCTCTGCTTATGACATTTAGATCACTTACAGCCTACAGCTGCAAACTTTTCACCATTTTTCCAGTGAATTAATTCAACACTTTGCCAAAGTGCAGTCAGGTTAATAATAGTTACACCCCCACTTCTGGTTAAACAAACAAACAAAAAACAAAACAAAACAACAACAAAATCTCTACTAGCCTTTTTTTTTTTTTTTTCTCTCATTGACATAAATGAAGCCTGGGAAGAAGTGCTTCAAGTACTCTGTTCAAGTAGACAAAAGCGTGACATAGATAGTCACATTGTGTTCATAGTCAGGAAGCAGACAGAGATGAATGATGGTGCTCTCATCACTTTTTTACTTCAGTCTTCATCCCATGCCCACGGGAGAGTGCTGCCAACAGTTCTGCCTCTATTAATCCTCTGTGGAAATGCCCTCTTCTAAATGACCATATTGTTGACTCCCTTTGTCTTTATTACTTCTGTCAAGCTGACAATCAAAATTAACTGTTGCAAGAAGTTAGAATGAGGCTGATGTGTTTAAGAACTTATTCCACTCGCTTTAGATATTCCCATTTCTTTTACCATATTGTGCATCCTTTTACCACCCATTGAAATGAGCTTAGTGGAGCGGTCAACAAAAGTGATTTTACAACATCAATTTCATAAATTTGCATGACAGTAAGACACACTATGTAGAACAAGTGACTCCAGCATCTTCTGCATGTGAGCAGACGTACACTCCCCATTGCCTGATTTTGCAGTTTTCAATAGACGATTCTCTCCCAAAACACATCACTTCATTCAGCCAAATTGGACCAGTACCTGCAATAATCAGATACATCTGCATTAGTAAGTGTGGGTAAGTGTTTACTGTTGAATGAGACAAAGCCATTAAGCCACTCACTAATTCAGTATGAAGTATTGTTTAATCTTCACATAAAAGTACCGAGAATGTAAAATTAGCTCTTCTGCCTCAGAAAACTTCATATTTTTGCAACCTTGTAAACTAGTGCACTGCATAATGATATTGGTTATAAATGTTCTGGCATAATTTTACGAAATCCCAGATTAAAGGATAATTGATTGTTTTCCTAAGGATATATTGGCTTTCACTATTAATTCAAAAATAAGGAAGCCTTGATAATAGTGAATCTGTGTAATGGCATGATGATTGAAGTTGTTCCAGATGTTGGAATTTTGATGCACACCTGGAGTTAAAATATTGACAGAAAAAGGACTGTATGGCAGCAACTTAATTTTATTTGTAGTGAAAGCATTGCTTAGCTTTCCATATATCCTATCTTTTTAAAAAAGAAACTACCATTATTGATTTAGCAAAGCTCTTGTAAAACTATCCTATAAAGAAACCCTGGATTGAAAATAGTGTTGATTTTAAGCAAGTAAATAAAACAATGGCAAGGCTAAAACACATTTACTTCTTCTGAGGTCATTCGCAGGTTCATTCTAATGAACATTTCCTCACTGGTGGACTACATAACAGATATTTAATTTAATAAATAAACAGCCCAAAGTGTTAACAGAGACTGTATTTTATCAATAAGAAAACAATTATTTTGGAAGTTGGATTATAAAGATATAATTTTAAAAATAAGTACTTAGAACTATTTTCTCTGATATTCCCTGAAGAATTATTTCAATGTATCACTGTGAAAATTCTCCTTGTTTTTACCCTAAGATAAGATATTTGAGAACAGAAGCTTTAGGAAAGTTATAAACATGAGCTTACAACAGGTTTTGTCGGATGTGTCAAATTGCAAACTTCCAGATGAGTTTTAAAGAATAGTGTGTAGATGGTGAAACATTGACATAATTGTACAGGAATGTGTGCTCCCAGTAAAAAGCAGCTACTTGTAATGTTATAATGAATAGTGTAAAGAACACGTGATCTAAAACATAAAGAAAAATATAAAGAAAAATGCTTATTCCATTTGGCAAAGCTAACATGGAAATCCTTGATATTTTAGAATCACCTCTGAGCATCTAACACGCAATCAATATTAACGACTAAAGGAAGACATACTTGGCAAGTTAAAATTGATAGTTGGACTATTTTATCAAAACTCTTTAATTATACATTGTAAGCCCCCAAAATACAGACATCATCAGATCTATATTTTAGGGTTGTATGTCAGAGTAGAAGTTTAATGGAAAAAATTACAAGGGAGAAAGAAACTTCATAAGATTTATTTATGGAAATTTCCTTTTTATTTGTTCCAAGAACAGAACAGTTTTTTCCCCATATATAACATAAATTGGCTTGTTCATTTAAGATTTAAGTAATGTTTGTCTTTGATAGAAAAAGCTAAACGTGTCACAATTTGGGTTTATTTATACAAGAAGACCATCAGATCCAACTAACCAGAGCCAAAAGGAGCTTGTGGAAACAGAAACACCAACCAAGGACCATCCATGCACAGACTGACCCTTGGCACCCTACACAGATGGGCAGCTTGGGCTTAATTTGAGGGAAGTAGGGGTTGTCTCTGACCTGGACTCTTTTTCCTGCCTTTTGATCACTTCCCCCTGGCAGGGCTACTTCAACAGGCCGGGCACTCAGTCCTGATGTGACTTGATGTGCACGGTGTGTGGGGAAGAGGCTCCCCTTTTCTGAGGAGTAGGGAAGTGGAGATAGGGGGAAGAGTGAAAGAAGGTGGGACTAGGAGGAGAGGATGGAAGAGGCTAAGATAGGGATGTGAAGTGAATACATAATAAGTAAGTAAGTAAGTAAGTAAATAAATAAATAAATAGATAAATAAATAAATAAATAAATAATTTAAAAATGCAGGCAAATAATAGCACTGTAATGGTCATCCCCATGCTGTCATAGAGTTAAGACAAAGCAGAGGAAAATTTACCAATGCTACTCATTACATGTAAATATAGAGAAACAGAAGTGAAAATGTGGAGAAACCAGGATCTTGTTATCATTCTGGGAACAGGAGGATTGAGATGGTGGCCTCTGTTCCCAGGCTACTGTGATAGGTTTGCTCTGAATTATTTTGTAGCTCTGTTCACTAGGTCCAGATCTTAGTGTTAAAGTTTTTTTTTTCTTTTGTCATTCAGGGAAAAATAATTGTGAGTGAGAAGAATACCATTGGTTGAATCTATTTCAGGGAAAAAAAGAAATGAGGTAGTCAGTGTGCTGATATGTGAGCATAGGAACTAGGTGTTAGCTTACTGAGGCTGTGACGATGACAATAAAAATGCAGCCTTATTCTACGAGGAGTTCTTATGTGAGAGGTCATAGTCCTAATTTGTTTGATTCAGTGCCTCATTGCACAGTCCACTAACATTCGAAAAATTAAATTTAATTTTTGTTATGTTTTTCTGCTGACAGAACAGAAAATCATGCAGAGGCTAAGAACTTAGCCCAAAGACACACAGAATCTCTAGGTTATGCCTAGGGCCAATCAATATTCAGTGCCTTTCTCTGCACTATTAGATTTAATCATACGATGAATCTGTTTTGAGTGAAAAGAATCCAAATCCATACTCTTGAAATGACTTCCACCTGGAGGCTTATGTTCTAGGTAGATAAAACATTCGATGTCACCAATGTATTAGCAGAGCTTATATTTGAATTCATAACTTCTGATTATTATTCCAGACCTTATACTGAGGACAGATACAACTGATAAAATTTAAGGCACCTTCAACGACTATCTTTTTTTTTTTTTTTTTTTTTTTTTTTTAGTTGTAAAGGATTCAGCAACGGTGAAAACGTTTTGAGTGCTTGAAGATGATATCCTAGGTATTTCTCCATATAATTCTGTTTACTCTCTAATGCACCCTGTGGCACACAACCCTCTTGAGGACTGTAAATTGACCCCTTCTCAGGGGTCACCTAAGAACATAGGAAAACACAGGTATTTGCATTAGGATTCAGAACAGTAGCAAAATTACAGTTATGAAATAGGAACAGAAATAATTTTATGGTTGGAAGTCACCACAACATGGGGAACTGTATTAAAGGCTCCCAGCATTAGGAAGATTGAGAACCACTGCTCTAACTTTAAAAATAAAGGCAATACCTCCTTTTCAGAGCTAAATATACTGAGATTCAGAGAACAGATAGCTACTACAAAATATTAGAGAGCAAAGCCAAGTGAGAGTATAAAGACACCAAAGCCAGTAATATTTTCTCTCTACACAGAAGCTAGAGAGAGAAAAGTAATTTATAAATGTTTGTTTCATTTTTGTATTGATGTATTCAGAACTATTGAGCCTAAGAGGAAATTTTATTTAATACATATCTTCCAATTTATTGCAAATTGTTTTCTGTCTTTAAAAATTAATGCAAAAGTAGCATAAGATTAATAAAATTTTATCTTTATGTAAACCTAAAAGATGAAAAAGTAACTTTGCTTTTGTTTCTTTAGATAATAAAGTTTTTCAAGGAATTCTGCCCTTGTTTTGGTCATTGCTGGTTGTTGGTCTCTGCTCTATTTTTTATTTGGAACATATATAAATTGTGTGGAATTTAATAGATATACTCTGACCAAATCATTTCTCAGGTGACCTAGCTACAGTCATCTATCAGTTGTCTATCTATCTATGTATGCCTTTATACATATATTTCCTTTGTAATTTGATAGCTTTTGGAGAAAAAAATAGCTTTGTTTTGTGTTTCTAAAAGCAAGCAAAAATGAAACTGTTATCTACAGTGTCTGGAGTTTTATGATCCTGGTTTATATTGCTTAGCAGTTGTATTTTCTCTTACCCTTACAAAAAGAATGATATTAACATTTCTTTGAGTGACTTGAGTATCTTTAATCTTTAGATTAATCCCATCCTTAAAAGAAGAATAATCAGCAGATTTCATATATAACTGATACATGATAAAGTGATGAGATTTTCAGTCAGCTGCTGAGTAGATAAGCTGGTTAGCAAAAAGATTCCTGTTTTCTAAAAATATCTGAATGCGGTTTAATTGTATCTAGTTGTAAACTGGTGGTATAAATTTGTCTCACTTTTATACTTGTGACTTTGAAGTGCATTGTGTAAAGATTTTGCTTTGAGAAAAAACAGTGTCTTTTTTATTAAAATTGAATCACCTATGGTATCAAAATAATATATAAGATGTTGGTCTGTTATTCAGAGTCTTGTTTTATGGTTCTGAAAGGCTACATATTTCCCACAATTTTTGTCATTTATTGACTCAAAAACAGAGCTAACATAAATCTGAGATTCCATTTGGTTTTGTTAGTCTATGACATTAAGGTTCTGAATGAGCAAGCTATTTAGGGAAAAGATCTCATTGACAGAAAGTTTAGAAGGATTCTTTCTAATTGAAAAAGTAAGCTATGGGTGCTGGATTAAAAGATTAACCTGCCATATTGTCCTGCCTTGATGACAGTCTTTTAGTCTTATTTACACTATGAAAACGTAGTTTTGTTTGTTGTGTTTATTTTTCAAAGGTACCTACCTGTAATCCTTCAAGGGGATCATTTAGTAAGCTAACTGTTGGAAAACACACTTGGTTCCTTGCTGCTGTAACTAAAAATAACAGACAAGGTAGACTACATGATCTCTTCCATAATACTCAACTTTCAAACATTTACATTTCAGAACTTTAATAAAAGGTATTTATGCTTGGAGGCATAGGAAATAGGTTTGCACATGTTTGGATGCTGGTGTATGTACATGTGAGTGTATGTGTGTGTGTGCGGAGGCCAGACATCAAGTCAGGGATCATCCTTGATGACCCTTTATTTATCTTTTAAGATAGTGTCTCTCTCTGAACCCGGAGCTCATTGGTTCAGCAAAACTGGTTGAGCAATGAATCTAGAGACACGCTTGTCCTGATTACCCTCAGTACTAGTGTTTCCCAGTACTAGTGTTATAGATGCTTGCTGCCACTACTTGGCTTTTCATGTAGATACTCGAATATGGACTCAGGTTTTCATGATTACTGGGCAAGTGCTGTACCAACATGGTCATATTGCCAGCCCCTACACTGGCAAACCATTAATGTAGAGGAAAAATATTTTAACAATTGAGTTACTTTTCATTTATCTTCGGGATTATTTTTATAACCATTCACTAAACGAAAGGTCAAAAATGCAGAGTTAAATTTTGGTTACTACCCCCTCTCCTTTTCTATCTTTTTTTTTTTTAATTTCACTGGAAAATTAAATCTGGACTCTGGTCGTGGTTAATGTAACAGCACAGTTATATTATAGTCTGCTAAGAATGAACAAGAGACAGTATTATGAGGAGAGTTTTTTGGGTTTTTTTTTTTTGGTTTTTTTGTTTGTTTGTTTGTTTTTGTTTTTTTTTTCCCCATCTTTTCTAAAGTTTAGAGCTCAAAACCATTAACTTGGGAAAAGATAAACAGATCCTTTTGTTTCAGCTCTTCCTTTCCTGAGAAGATTCCTAGCGATGGCACCATTGTCTAATAAAGCCCATCCTTGTTTACTACAGAGTGGACACTGAAACCAGGGCGCAAGAACCTCAACCGGGAACACATTCTCCCTCCTACAGTGAGAAACACCAGATGACTCTGCACTGCCTGAAACTCACAAGTTTTGTCTTCTCAGGAAAAGAAAGAACTTTCCACTTTATGCAAACAGCACATACAAACAAAGGAACCTATTTAAAGGAGCATGTATTAAGCTTTATTCCAATAAATCATTTTGCTTGCAGCTGCAAAACTAATTGTTCTTTAAGCTAACAAGGATTATCTCTGGTAAGCCAGGTTTGCTATTTTGAAACCAAAAAAAGAAAAGGAAAAAAAAAAGTATGTGTGTCGGACGAAATTGTGTCCAGAAAACTATATTCTCTAAAATGGGGGAATTATGCAAAGTGAATGAATTTAAACTTTTTTTCTTCTATTTAAATTTTGGTCATTGTAGACAATATAAAATTAACTGGATTCTTCCTGTGTTCCCAAGGAAATAATAAATAATTGAAATTCACATGCATGTTTGTCTTTTGCTCCCTACCATTCATTCCTATCTCTAAGTTTCTTTTCTGTCTATTCTGCAATCAGAGTAGCCTTTTCCCCATATCCTAGGTGGAACTGTAAATGAAATGTGGAAGGTTTTCCAACTTTAAAATAGAACAAAGAGTTCAAATATCTTACAAAATAGTTGTTCACTGTGTCTAACCAGAGAGCATCTCACAGGGCAAACCTGCCTCATATAATATTCCATGATAGGCAGACCATGACACTTAAATTTTAACCTGTTTTCTCTTCAAAGCTAATCATCTTGGTTCTATTTGTCTTTGTATCCCAAATCACCTTGCTTTTATTATGTAAGCATTTCCTAATCATTCTTCAGTGGGTTGGTAGTGAGTTCTAGAGAACTGAAGGGAGAATTGGGCTGATAGTGGGCAGTGTTGTCTGAGTCCTATTTTTACACATTCTCACAACAACAACAAAAAAATCACACTTACCTCCCTGACTTCTAGAGTACCATTGATGTCATTGTGTGGCATAATGTCATGTGACTATGATTTCCAGCAGAGTGACAAATGCATTTTTGTAGGTATTTATTTAAATTTTTCTTTTAAATTTTTATATTAGTTACAGTTTATTTACTTTGTATCCTCACCTGTAGCTTCCTCCCTCTTTCCCTCCCAATCTCACCCTCCCTCCCTCATCTCTTCCCATTCCCCTCTCCAAGTCCACTGATAGGGGAGGTCCTCCTCTCCTTGTCTCTGACCCTAGCCTATCAAGTCTCATCAGGACTGGCAGCATTGTCTTCCTCTGCAGCCTTACCAGGCAACTGCACTTCCAATGATGGAGTGTGTATTACTTGTGAGCACAGACCTCTAAATTCAGGGCAGTACTTTAATCACCTCCCCCTGATGGGGGGGAGCAGCCTTACCAGACCACAGAGTCATAGAACTGGTTACTGCCATCTAGGTGAGATACATTAATGATAGGTAGACAAGGAGTTATCTCATGTTTTCAAACCTAAATGAAGGGATTAGCAAGCCTCACTAGAATGGGACTCAAACAGAGGCTGAGACCTCATCTTAGCCCATCAAGGACAGGTTGTAAGCAAACACAGATGTTGACCAGATGTCCCCAGAAACAGCTCTGCAAACAGCCACTGAGGATGAACCATGTTTTATCAATAGCTCACTCATCCTTATTCCTCTTTGACCTTCTAGTCAATGGCACCACTTGCCTTGTCAACCAGCCAAGCTCAAATAAAATTTGAATATTAGGTTGTCAGGAAGCATGCCGTGTATTTATAATACCTTTTTCTTTTTATATCTACTTTCTAGGATAAGATAATTCAAAAACTTTTACACAGAATTCTTTTGCCCTACATGCTTCTGTACCTACTTGATTTCCAAATGGTTAAAAACAGCCTGTTTTCAAGAATTCAAGTGATGGATTGAAGGAGTTGGAGGGATGAGGTAGGAGAATTTTGTACACGCAGTGCTCATGTCTAAAACTCTCAAAAAACGTTTACAAAATGTCTACTTTGATTTTTAAATTACCTTCTCCAAAGTGAGCTTTCTTGTGCACGGCTTGAACATCATGGTATCCTAGGCTCCGGCAGACTACTTGCCCAGCTCGTATATCCCATCGATCATCACACACTGTGCCCCACTGGCCTTGGTGGAAGACCTCCACTCTGCCCTCATGAGGTCCACTACCAGCAACCAGCCGAACTGTCTTAAGAGAAGCTGTAAAATAGGTAACGGAGTTATATTCACATTGTTTCATTGATTATTATATTTTGCAGTGTTTGTGGTAGAACCTGGGTATTTTTATTTATGTTTAATAAAGTGTTTTGATACATTGTTTCAATAAGTTAAACTATTGGAATAAATATTAAACTTTTTACGCCACCTATTGGCAAAGAGTTTAACTGTAAGTATCTCTTCCCTACAAAGCTGAGTTAAAAAATATTAGAACCCCTATCAGTGGACTTGGTAAGGGGCACGGTGGAGATGAGGGAGGGAGGGAGGGACTGGGAGGGAATGAGGGATCGGGACACAGCTGGGATACAGAGTTAATAAAATGTAACTGATAAGAAAAAAATAAAATTAAAAAAAATATTAGAACCCTACAAAAATTGTTCCAGTGACTACGATGTTTGAGACATACCAGCTCGTTGCAATTTCATTGATTTTTCATGTTAGTGGGAAAATGTGTCATAGAATGTCATCATTTTCCTGATTCATTAATATGCATTCCAAGGACAGTTTAGGGCATCAAGAACAGATAGATATCACACACCATAAGCAAGAAGTAGATTGCCAGACTTTGTGTCTTCTGTGAAGAACAGAAGTAGTTTTATTTAGAACTAACAAGAACATTCCTTGCTATATGACTCAGATATATTTTCCCCAAAATGTTTAGAGTTCCTCATCCTCCTAAGAAGCAGGTGTCACTTTTTTCAGTGGTGTAGCCTCTGATTTGTTGTCCAAGTATCAGGAAATGACCTTCCATATATGTCTAGGCAAGCAATCCCAAATAAACTCAGTGAGTTGTATGTACACAAACAGAGTGGAAAGTAAGAGAGGTTCTGACTGGGAAGATGGAGAGAGGAGGTAATGGAGGTGTGAAACCTGACCACAACTTATTATATGGATAAACTGTCAAGGAATGAAACAGTTAAAAATACTTATGCTAAACAATGACATCATCATCTCTCATAATCATAATAGCCAGTGAGTATGTCTATTTAAGTGTATCCTTTCAATTAAAAGTCTGGGCAATACCAAATTATAAAAACCAACCCAGAGTTTGCTGGAGAGATGGCTCTGGCTAAGAGCACTTGTTTCTCTTCCCAATGACCAGTGAGTGATCCATGGTCCATTCTCAACAGCCACACTGTGATTTACAACCATCTATCCCTCCAGTTCCAGAGGATCTGATGCCTCTTTCTGGCCTCGGTGGGAACAAGGCACTCATGTGTTGCACAGACATACATGCAAGCAAAACTTATAAAATAAAAATAACAATTCTCTAGTGTCCAAACAGAATTTCATGGTTTTGTGTTTTAGAGTTTATTAAACTTTAAAAAATATACAGTGGCATTTTCTCCTAATTGAAGTAAGTTTTTTATAAATAATAATTCAACAACATGTCAAGGAAGTTGAAATTTTCTATAATGTGACTAACTTAGTGAGCCACACAGAAGCGTAACAGTGTGGCATGTAGATGGGCATTATTATAATTGTGTTCTTGGTTCCACAGAATTCATGAAGTCATGTCAAAGGGCAAAAATATTCCTCACTCAAGAGAAAAACTAAATATTCCTGAAATATAAATAACATGCTATGACAGGATCCAAACTCCCAACTATTGAGAAGTATTAACAAGTGACACAGCTGTTTACAGCAAACACCTAAGAAAATCAGAAAATATTCTAAGAATGATTGTGTAAAGCTCTCTGTATTAGAGTCACATTGTTCTCAGTAGTGTCAGGACTCGGTGTTTATTTTTACAAAGTTGAGTATATACAGGCATGATATAATAGTTATCATTCATTCTAGGGACAAATGGACATATTCAAACATTTGACTGTGTAAGCTTCCTTGTCCCCAGACTTGTGTAATATAAGCATTCTTAGTGTCTTCCTCCTCCATACATGTCCTTGATGAGCCTTGCTTACCTGAGGCCAATGGCCCTAAGTTTTTAATAAGCAGCAAAATTCCAAATTGCAGGCCTTACATGGGGTAGGGCTTGAATGAAACCGATAATTTCCACATGTGACAAGTTCCCGGGGGATGTTGATGTTGCTGAACCAGCAGCCACATTTTGAGAAACATCAACTAGAAGATTACGCTGCATACTTAAGGAAGGAAACATGTAGGAGTGGAAACAGCCTGTAGTGGGACATTTCGTGGAGACATCTCAGAAGATCAGGTAGCAGGGGTGGAGGAGACAGAGGATTGGGAAGAAGTACCCTAACTCTGGCTTCTGGATATGATATGGCCAAGGTAATTATGAACACAGAATCAGTGACTATCTGCACTATTCTGGCACACACACACACACACACACACACACACACACACACACACAATTGGAAATCGGAAGAGTCTAGCTGAAAGTAGAAAGTAGTGTCGAAAAATGAGAAGGAGAGAGGAGAAGAAAGCAATGGTAGAAAGACTGTATCTATACATTGCATAACAGGAAGGGACTGTCAACGATTTAAAAACTAATTTTAAAAGAAAAGGAAAAACTCTCATTGTTTATAGAATTTATTGATTACAAGGAGAAAACTGGTAATATGCCAATGCATGCCTATCATCTGGAATTTTTTTCAATTATACTGTATATATTGACAGGAGACCATCTCTGCTAACCCATCATTATATCTGAGTTAGGTAAAAGGCTCAATAGAAAACTGGCATTTCATGTTCATTCAGCTGCTCTGATCCAGGTCCTGTGCTACAGAAATGTGATTTCATCTGTTTGTGAGGATGAAATAGGAGAATTACAAACTCAAGGCCTGCCTTTGCTCTGAGAGTGGGTTCAAGGTCAGGCTGGGCAACTTAGTGAGATCCTGTCTTGAAATGAAAAATGCAAAATGGGGCTAAGGATATAGGTCAGTGTTGGGAAATGCCTTCTCATAGGGAATCCAAGCTTTACTTTCCAGGTGCCCTAGCTGCTGTTTTTATGATAGACCAAAGCCATAGCATTTCATATCTCTTCTTCTGTAATATTTGACTGAAAGGCTAAAGATCAGAGATTCTTCTGGATTTAGCTAACTGCTAGTTACATGAATGAAAACAACACATATGTCCTTCTTACAACATGTGCTAGCATGTTTAGCAAGGCAGAGTCTTCTCTTCGGACTTTTAGCCATATATTATACATTTCTCTCTAATATTATTAATATAGATGTTTTACAGAGCCTACTCAGATAAACCGAGGTCAGGACTTTCACTTACTGAATGATTTATTATATTAATTACATCTTTATAACTGGCTAAATAAATAGAAATCAAAGTATGTTAAACCAAATTAAGAGATAATGTATTTTACAGATTATGAGATGTCCTGGGGAACTCTGTCATAGATTTTAGTGAGGGATCTGGAGAGGTAGGTGGAGACAAAGGTGACTGGGGTTCTTGTCACCTGGATTCTCTCTGCAGTTGTTCCAACTCCACGCTGGATGCTGCTCTCAGCAGCACAGTGTAGATTTGCTAACACCCTCCTTCAGTAGTCTTCATAAGGACATTTCTAAACTATGCAGCCAAGTCCTCCAAAAACATGGTGCAGGGTAGACATCTGACCTTGGCTTAAACAGCCTGGCCCATAAGCAAGATCACATGATGAGCAAGGCGTGTGTAGAGTGAGGGTCGTGAGCCATATCCTTATCAAAGGCAGAGTTTCAAGTGGACAAAATTTCATGTTCATTCCATAAAAGTGTTTTAATAACTTTGCCACTTTTCTTCAATTTAGTTATAATTAGATAATTACTCAGAATTTTTTTTTCACTCTGAGGCTGCATAGTATAAACAAAGTCATATATTCAGGAGGTGATCTGGATTTTGGATCTGACTTAAACAAAGGGAATGGGACACTGTCAAATGTTTTGAACTCTTTGGGGTCCAATGTTTCAACTGTTAGAGAAGAAAATGTTACCCAACATTAATTAATACATCCAAATAAACACAATTCTTCATATCAGGTGCTTTTCTGGACTCTGTGAAAAATTTTAATAAAACACATATCATGCCCTCAAAGTTAGTAAGATTTTTATGAAGTTTAAAATAAGCAATACTTAAAATTATGTGCAAGCATAAAGTTTTCATTTTACAGGGTTTAAATGTTTTATTTTGAGGTGAAGTCAACAGAAATAACACAATCTGTTATTAATAAACCTTTTTTATCGATGAGCATGGATATAAGTATGTATATTTTGACATCTTTGCATGTAACATTTGTTCTTGTCAAGCAGGGAATATTAGTCTACTCTGATGGGTTTCTGCAGACAAAAAGACCTTCTAGATAGTTTCAGATAAGAGTTTAGCTAGCTTGTACTGTTTTCACCAGTAATCTTCTCCTACTTTGCTGATGATCTTCTAAACAGGTGAGGAATATTCATGGGCTGTGGATATTTCCAGCCTGCTATCTGATCTTTCAATCAAGTTTTATTAGAATATATCCACAATTATTAGTTTATAGATTGTCTGCGGCTACCTTCAGTGTCCAACATCATAAATAAAGAGCAACAGTCACCACAGAGCATGCAAAACAAATGAGTGTTACCTGTTCACAGAGGCAGTTTGGTATCTTTAGTAACTACAAATACAATCCTGTAAGATAATGGAGAGTTCTGTTAGGGAAACATCTATCAAGTGATTTCTAGAATAACTGAGGTTGTCGTTTAAAGCCTGGCCACAGAAATTATCCTGTAGTAGTCACCATCTTCCTTCTTCTCCTACTCCTCTTCTTCGTTCTCCTTCTTCTTCCATCTTTTTATTCCTCCTAATTCTTCATCATCATCTTCTTTTTTGTCTTCTGCTCCTCATTCTTTTTCTCCTCCTTCTCCTTCTTTTTCGACAGGCATGTAAATCCACAATATTCCAAATAGGCCTCCATAACCTTTATTTCTGGATCTTCATCTGAAATGTTTCTTGCTTCCCTCTGTGGCCTTCCCTGTCAATTCTCTAACCTCAATTCCAGGCACACAAGGGTTATCCACCCTCTGCTGTCACTTCTGGACCATGTAGAAACATTATCAACTCAGTTTCCCTACTCTACTGAGACCCTGGTTAACTTCACAGCACACAGCGGAGTGCTTTTGGTGACCTCAGGCTAATATGACAAACAGTATGAGAAAGGTCATATATGTGGATAAGTAATGAGATCCTCTTGAATGAAAGACTTCAGAAGATGAGTGAAACAAATTGTTAAATTTTTAGGATAAGAAACACTAAAAGAATGGACTGTGTTATTTTCAACCCTCTAGGGGAAGTAGTTTTTATGTGCAAGAAAAGTAAGGTAAACCATAAAGAAAGAGTTGGTTTAATTCACAATGTTTTGAGTCCTATTATGGGAGTAAGTAACAAGCATTTATTTCCATGAGCTTGGCAGGGCATGAAGGCTGGTGGGAGGCCATGGTCAGAAGCTGCACACATTCTAATACCTGATTCTCTTCAGCTCAAAGCTTAGCTGACTCATGGGAGACAATATATCTTCTGACTAGATGTTGATTAAGCCACCTCAAACCCAAGGAGATTTGAACATGCAAGACAAGGACACTGTTCTCTCATGGAAAAACTTTAAGTAAAGCCAAATCAAAATTGCTTATTAATTAATTAATAAGAGATACTGATATTGTTGCTTTTGAAAATACCTCACATTAGATCTTGTGTATGTCTCTGTATTCAATTAGGTTAGGCAACCAATATGGTAAATGTTGAGATTTTACAAATCCAACATTTGTAAATAGATGGTGGAGCATCTATGGCTGCTTACCACTTGTTTTTTTTTTTTTTTTTTTTCTTTTTTCTTTGTTTTGTTTTGTTTTCATTGCCTTCCTTGTTTTCTTTATGGTTGAAATATATTTCCCTTAAAGAAGTAAACAATGCATTCATACCAATGTTGGAAGTGACACATAAGATCCCTAAATGATAAAATTTTTTCAGGTACAAATCTTTGTTTAAAGTTATAAATGAGCAATGAGGAGTTACTACTGATAGTTGCAGACAGTTTCCAGCTTACAGCGGTTTGGCTTAGTGCTCTTTAACTTTACAATTCTACAAAACTGAGACATGCTCAATAGAAACTGATCTCAGATGTGTGACCTTTGAGTGTTTTTATTTCCCTTTGGTGGCAGTGATATGCAATCTTGTACCCTCTAGCAATGCAGAAGAGCAGAAACAGGAGACAGCACCCAGCCAGCCTTGAATACAGGGGAAAGGAAGTTATATGAGGCTTGTGCTTACACTTCTTCATGATGTACAGATATTACTATCATTCTGTTACATGCCTAAGATTGGTTGGTGCATGCCCTCAAATGAAAAGTGATCTGTTCTGATTATTAGAATGAAGTTCCAGAGAAAGTGGGTTCAAATATTTCTTTCCAAGGATTGTCATAACAAATTACTAAGGCTGTGTAACTTAAAATAGTAATTCACAGCTTAGGAGGCCATAAGACTGAAAGGAAGCAGCTGACAGGCCCATCGTTTTTTCAAAGCTCTGTAGATTCTCCTATCTTCTGGTGTCTTCTACCAACTTTTGGTGGTTTGGGCTATAGCTTGAGTAGTTCAGATCTTCTCTGGATGTGCTCCCATTTACATAGATCAGATCACCAAATTAGAACTCAGATGGGCTCACAGAGACTGAATCAGCAAGCACAAGCTCTGTACCAGGTCTTCTGTGTATATGATATGGCTATTAGTTTGGAGTTTTCAGGGACTCCTAACAATGGGATCAGGTATCTCTGACTCTTTTCCAATGATTCTTCTTCTCTTATTGAGTTGTCTTGATAGGAGGATTTTTGCTTTGTCTTACTGTATCTTGTTTTGTCATGTTTGGTTGTTGTCTCTTGGAAACCTGACCTTTTTCTGGAGGGAAATGGAGGGTGTGGGTGTATCTGGGGAAGAGTGAAGATGACAGAGATAGAAAAAATAGGAGGAGAAACTGGTTGGAACATATTGTATACGAGAGAAATCTATTTTCAATTAAAAATAGAAGTATATTGCAGAATGCCAGGCACAGTGGGAAATTATTCATTACATTTCTTCTTTAAAATTCTGGTACCTGGCTTAATGCATTGAAAATGTTGATGGCAGTAGCAGTGTATTGCATAACAAAAAGCAATTTAACCACTTTTTCCTTCCTCATTTCCCAAACGGCTTTCATGAAGTATCTACCTCAGCTTTTGGCACAAACTTCATGAAAGGGATTATCTATGTCAAGTATGATACATGCATGCATGAAACAGAATCCCCAGAGGTTATTCCTGTACATCCCACAGGCTACTAGTAACTCCTAGATCAGCGCCTACTAGGATGCAATGGGCTTATTTGGTTATAACTCATTCCCACAGTGAAGGGACTGAGCTGCTAAAATAGCTGTCCAATGAACAATCAGCAAGATTATTCCTAAATGTTACTGATGCATCCAGTGTGGGGTTCAATGTCCTGTTGTGTCCTTGCACCTTTGAGATTCTGCAAAGGAAATCATGCCTTCCTAATTACTAGATACTTCGAGAATCGTTAAGGAATGTGTTCATCCATCCCCAAACACTGTAGCCAAGAGTAAGCTCAGCCCACCAGCAGACATGAATCAGAGGATGTTCAAAGGGAAAAAAAAAGTAGTAAGATGTAAAGATAATATGCGTCAGCATGAAGCTATTGTCAACAGAGGTGACAAGTATGAAATCTAAGAGACAAGCAGAGGCAGACTGATTCAAGATGATTTAGCGTGAGCTTCTGTATTATACTTGGTTTTGATGAGGACTTGCACAAATTAGAATTGCCCAAGTAAGAGCTTTACCTGAAGAAATATCTCAGCCTGGGTTTGAGCAGTGTCATATGGTACCAGCATGGATACAATGGATTTGGCAACAGAAGGTTCATCTTGCCCTTTACTCCCTTGGCCTCCATCGTGCTGCATTTAATCTGCCTTGTTGCCACTGCCACTTTCTTCACTGAGAGCAGAACCAGATTTTCCAAGTATTTGTCCTGGACTAGAAGCCACAGAAACTTCCAGTGTCAGATTGGAACAATAAAGGTGCCCAGCCTTAGAGAATGAGCAACGACTGGTTATCTCTTCTTCCCCGGGGAGGAGCAGTTATTGTGAGACTGTTCCAAACGCTGGAGGTCATGGTGACTACCAGGTTCTCAGCTCGCTGATGGAATTCTTGGTGTTGTTTTTATTTTAATGCTTCTGTGTGTGTGTGTGTGTGTGTGTGTGTATGAAGGAAGGATATAGGTATATATTATATGGATATATATATATATATATATATATCCTATATGTATGATATATATCCCTCCCAATAGTTTTGGTTTATAGAGAAGCTTAATTCATCCTGTATCCTGCCATTCATGCAATGAAATTCATCTTGTAGAATCCTTGCATGAGTCAATAGAATTTTTTCCTTTCATGAGCAAGTTGTTTTTTTTTTGTTTTCATCTTAGTTTTCTACTTGTTTTTGATGTTTACTCCGTTTTGTTTTTAAACAAAGATCTCACTATATAGACTAACCTGTCCTCAAATTTGTAGTTCTCTTGCCCCAGCCTCCTAAATGCTGACATTACATTGTACCACAGCCTCAGTCCTACTTAGCTGCTCTCATATATATATACATATACATATATATATATATATATATATATATATATATGTATATATATATGTGGTAATTATTTGAGGAAGAATATAAGTGATAGTCAAGGTCATTCTGTTGAACATTCATCTTTTAAAAATTAGTCATTGTATATTCAGGTGAAACTTCCTGGGTAATAGTTCTTATTATTTCATGAAATGGCACACTGTTAAAGAACATTACTGAAATTTAAAGTTACAAAATCAGTAAAAAGCAAATACAAGTGAAATTGTTCTTGTAACTTTTAACACCAACATTACTCAGAGAGGTCTCATGAGAAAATGACCCTGCTGGCACTTCAGTTTTTGAATTCTAATCTGCAGAACTGTGAATAAGACCAACTAGTATATTCCTACAGTATGAGAACACCAGAATGTTTTACTTTTCCACCCTTTCACCTAGGTTTTGTGTTTGGGTATCCAAAAATAAAAGAACAAATGGAAACAATCCAGAGGACAGAAACCTGAAAGAACAAGCTTTTCTGTAATTGTTAATTGAAAAATAAGGGTAGGTTAACCAGACCTGTGGGATTGTGTCAAACAGATAAAAAAACTTTCAAAAAGTATTACTTTGTAGCTGGGCATGGAATACCTGAAATCCCAGGAAGCCGAGACAGGAGAATCACAATTATGAGGCTAGACTGGGCTACCTAATGAGACTAAGCTCAAAGATAGATAGATAGGTAGGTAGATAGATAGACAGATATATAGATGGATAGATAGATGGAAAGATAGAAAGATGGATCTATTATTTTTCTTATTTAAGGGTTTGAGATAATGGTTAATATTGTCAACCTGATAGAAACTACAATCATTTGGGAGACAAACCTTTGGAAATATATATAAGGGGGTCTCTGCAGTGCATTAGAAGAGGTGGGAAGACAAGCCATAACAGGAAGGTATCTACACATGTTCTGGGGTTCCAGGAGTGAGATGAGCAACACTGTTTCTCTCTCTGCTTCCTAACAATAGACAAAAACCTACCCATCTAGCTATCCAACACTCCTAACTCCAGAACTTCCCAGCACCGATATAAGACACCCTCAAACTCTGAAACCAAACCCTTCCATAGGGTGCTTTAGTCAGAACAATGAGAAAACTAATAGATGTCACAACTCAGTGACACAGCATTTACATTACTGTACAAAGCCTCAGGTTTATTGCCATCTGAAAAGATAGATTTAAAATTTTCAAAATACTCACTAAGAATCTATTAGATTTCTGAGTAAACATTAATGAACTGCATTGTCCTAGTTATGTTACTGTATTTGGAACATCTATGTTCTTTTGATGCATGGATTGTATTCCTGTAGGTGATGGTGTGGTTATCAGAAATAGAGGGTTCAGGGATCACTGTGGAAGAAGAGGTGTAGAGATAGGTAACGGTGGTGGAGGACCACAGGAAGTGAGGGCTTCTGGATATAGCAGGGCAGCTGCACTTCAGTCACAATGGTTTTTAGAGCATGCACAATTCTGGCTCATGTTCAAGGCTGACCAAATTATGCCATGAAGAAGGAAAATTGGGCAAGAAGTCCTATCCCTAGCCAAGAAGTTACTGAAAATTGATGGCTGTCAGGAGAGAGAGAGACAGAGAGAGAGAGAGAGAGAGAGAGAGAGAGAGAGAGAGAGAAAGGAGAATCGATATCTCCTTAAAGTTGATCATGCTCCAGAGGTCATATACAAGAACATATGGGTAACACAACACAAATAAGTCTTAATTTATTTTTAAAGACACCAAGTTGGGGTGGGTATGGAAGCAAGGGTAGATCAAAAAAAAGTTGGGAGAAGGAGGGCAAATGCTATCCAAACACATTGTATGAAATTTTTAAAGAATTAATAAAACATTTTAAAAATTAAGATTAGAAGATAAATGTGAATGTCATAGGAGAGAGTTTTATTTAGATGATAGTTTGTAATAGAACATTTAACCATTTTACTGAAGACTAATGAATCATGATATAAACCATATGGATTTTTATGAAAATATTGTGCATAGAAAACTGAATATTTGTGTTCAGTTACACTTGTCAGCCTTCCAAAGAAATGGAAATTCAGACTCCCACAAAACATCATTAGAAAACGCCACTCTTTTGCTACACAGTTCATATTAGAGACATTTCAATTGCTCTGTAAATTTCCTGGAATTCACATATTTTACTCTGAACTGTATTATTCAGCGTGTGAAGAATTTCGGGAGAAATACAGTAAGAGTAACTTTAGCATCTAGGTAGTGATGAGGAGTGCACAGCTAAAGCCTCAATGCAAGTGCTGAAGAAATGCCTTGGGCATGTCTTATGTAGTCAAGCTAACTGTTGTCCCAGGAAACCAATGTTAAGATTCAGTCCCGAAAGGTACACACTTCCAGACAAAACAGGTTGAGGAGAGCAAATGGGCTGCCAGCCTACACTTGTCATGTGTTTTAATGTGAACACAACAGATAATCTTGTGTTCCTATAAAGCAGAATTTCTCACTGTAGCACAGAATACAGAGGCTCATACCTAGAGACGGGGTGTGGGCAGATATTCGGCTGCTCAGAGGTTGTGGAAGGACATGAAGCAGCCTTCTTTGTCTCTTTTCTTTGTCCAAATCCCTTTACTTACTGGATGAATTTTGAGTTTGCTGTTACAAATCCTGGATAGGGTTATTTTGAGTTTTCTGCTTCTAATTGTACCTGATGCAGTTGAGGCTCCAACAGTCATTGGGGTGAGGGATTGAACAGGACAAGCCAACTACATATCCACTAATGATTTAAATCTCTGTTCCCGCTTACAAGAAGTATCAGTAATGCTACTAAGGACTACATTCATTGTGTTAGAAAAATGCTGTCTGGTTTTGTTAACAATTTGGATAACCACAGGAAGCTTTAGACAAAACGCATTGTCGTAATTGGGTAACATTTGTCTAATTTATCAAGAGCCCTTCCTGCTCAGGTATACTGTACCCTGTTTTGCTGGCTCACAGCTACTGCTACTGTGAAAAGCACACTCTGGAATTGGAAAAAAAGAAGACACTGTAAGTGCAAAGAAGCATCAAAGCAGCCAGTGATACTGGAAAATGCGAGAACGGAGCCAGTTACTGAAATAAAGATAGACTATTAGCAGGGAGCTGTTCCCAAGGCACATGTAAGTAACACACATTAGCGATAATGGAAGTCTTGAGAGCACTTCCAGGAAGACGGTGTGTCTGAGTGAAAGACTTGAGGGAAAGGATGCAGACAATATGTACAGTAGTTATGACGGTGGAAACATAAACAAAGATGACTCAATAGTATAGTTTTGGAATTTGACCTTGTCCATACATTGTTTTTTTAATCTCCTTGGAATCTTCCCATGATAAGGCTCATTCTGGAAAATTAGAACCGCTAATTACAAATCTGGTCTCTCTTTCCCCACTTTCATATTGAATATTTGTAGTATACATATACATAAAATATTTGACCAGTGTGGAAGCATTTCCCAGCATCAGGAGGATTTGGAAACTGCCCGGCTTGGCTTTGAATTTGTGCTGCTTTTCATTATTAACACTTAACCTTGGGTTCCTGTCCACTAAATGCTGATACTAACAGCACTTACCCCAGCGGATTTCTGAGTACTAGATTTGAAAATGCATCAAAGCACCTGTTACCCAGCAAGAATCCTTTTAATGTTCACCATTATAATTAGTTAATGATGGGAGAAGAGGGTTTAAACTTTCATCAACTGAATGCTTTGAGAAAGACCAGGAGTTTATTTAAGGTTGAGTTGAGTTCTCAGTGTAAATCAAAGCAAATACATTCCTTTCCATATCATTGTATGAGTTTCAAAAGAAGATACTGAAAATTCAAATCCTATCTCTCTCCTTGATCGTGAGCAAAGCAAGCTGACATATCACAGATAAGCAATAAGCCTCTTCAGGGTGGTGCCTCACAGTGTTTACTTATATAGTTCCCTTGCTTGACTAAAACAGCCTTTCTACTTAGCCCGGCAACAGAACATACCATCTGTCACTTTTCATTATGCATTATAAAAGATGGGATAATTGATGCCTTTGAACAGGGCATTCAGCATCTATTTTTATCTAAAGAGAAAAGCAGAGCTGCTCTCACTTATTTGGAAAGTTCAGACTCCACATTTAACCATTGATGTGTACTTTTGGATGTGAAATGACTTGAGAACTGAATTCTCACAATTTGTCTGCCAGCACATCTGGGATCAGGGCCATTCTGTATGGAGCCAAAATTGTCCACAGCTATGCCTTCTGGCACAAGAAAACAGTCACCCACACTTCACAGCACAGGCCAATTAAGCCACAGGCACAAATCCAATTTTCTCTAGATGTTTTCACAGAATAACTAGTCTGTTAATACTGCAGACAACCAGAATCGCTGGGTAATTCCCTTTTTCTTTTTCCTCAGGACAAGATTTGATCATATCATGGTGGCAACGAGGCAGAGACCTAACTTAGTACCAGTGACAATGCCAATTTGTTGCTGTCCTTTTCAGGACTTCCTCAACAGAAATGTCTTTGGCTCAGGTTCTGTCCTACACAACCCAGACTTTTGTTTTATTAGTTTGACATTTTGTTCTGACCTCTGTCAACAGCTCTGGCCTCTGGTTTAACTGCTTCTCCTTCTTACAACTAACACTCTTCTGCTTTGGGAAGACAAACTCATTGATGTGTGATCTGGGCATTCTTGCATTGCTCCATATAACACAGAAATCTTGTCTTATTCTATAACATCTCTTTTTTTTTGCCCCCCAAAAAATATATTGGGCTTCTGGCATTTCCATTTTGCTTTCGGTCCTGACATGATTACAGATTTAATATGTCTGCATAAAAAAAACAGCAAATGAATGCTGTGAACTATTCTTATGATTTTAAAGGTCTTCATGATTTTACAGAACATCTTCATACATAATTTGGTCCTCACAACAACCCTGTGAAGTAGGAATTGACATGATCATTTGGCAGAACAGAAAATGGGAAAAATGAGATATATACAGGCTTACAATTCAGATTCTGCTGCTATCTTGATGCTGTGGGTGTTAGAATTTAGTGTTAAAGCATTAAAAAGAAAAAGGGAAAATCCTGAAAAATACTCTCTTTTAACTCAGAGAAGCAACACATGGAATCAACTTGTCATCTTATATCTTTATTATTCTGAATTTTCTTCCCCATTTTAACTTACAGAAAATATCTCCATTCCTACTAAAATATTGATTATCCAGTATATATATATATATATATATATAAACATAAAATAAAAATAAATGTAAAAAACTTTCTAGAATAAAAATAAACATTGATTTTTTTCATGATCAAAATTTTTTGTTTGAATTGGATAGGCAACTATTGAAGTAATGTTTGGGCAAAGGGAGTGTGTTTATAATATGTTAAAAGTGGTGAAGAAAGCACTAGATTACTGAACATCTACCACTCCTATATGTTGTCCAACTTTGAAAGCATCATGGGTGAATTAGACTCCAACGGCTTGTCACAATGATAACCTTATGTGGCCTAACTGTGCCATATGGAGATGGTATTAAGTTAAAGTAGTTATTTTGGGTCTCATTCAAATGTGAAATTATCCAAGTTCAACTGCATCTCTCTCTCCAATACAGATATATATATATATATATATATATGTGTGTGTGTGTGTGTGTGTGTGTGTGTGTGTGTGTCTGTGTGTCTGTGTGTCTGTGTGTGTCTGTGTGTGTGCTGCTTTGATTTGGAGAATAAGAATGTAGGAAAGTGAAACAAGCAATAAAAATAAAACTATTTTTAATATACTAAGGTCTTAAGTTTATTTTCCTTCTCTCAATATCTATACAGCTCCATTCTTTTCTTTTTTGTTTGTAACTGGTATATTTATGTCTCTTAGGAGTAATTAGTTCTATAAAGTTAGAAAAGATATATTCATAGCTGTTAAGACTGGCTCCAAATAGTGCATGATAAACTTATACTAAATAATGAATGAATAAATGAATGGATGGATGGATGGATGGATGGACAGATTTTTTCCATTTTCTTCCCTATTTTTATTTAATAAAAAGGGCTTGTGCCTGAAGAAACCATATTTAACAAATATCCATTAAGCTTTTTCTTAGAACCCAGTGGGATTCTGCAAGATTAGGGGAGTGAACAGCAGAAGGTTTGAAGGAGGCAGGAACATCCCACCAGTCAGCACGTGGGGGCATGTAGGTGAAGGGTGACAGGGGATGGAGGTCGTTGTAGCAGAGAACATAATGGCACTCATGGCACTGGAGGCCCAAACAGTACTCAGGGCCAGGAGAGGAAGTCATGGAGAAGCCAGGCATGACATGGCACAGGAACCAAGGTCATTTGGAGGAGTTGCGAAAGGATCCCAGAAGTCACTTGTGTTGATGAGTTGTCCCGAGATGAAGGGTCTTTTAAGAAGATGATAGCAGATTGCTCTGCCCAGCCCACCTGATCTTAAAAGGGTCCTGCCCCAAGATGATCAGGGAGTTATACTGATCCTGATATACATATAAAAGAGGAGATCATGATTACTTATTATACTTAAATTGTGCCCAAAGTACTCAAAAATATATACTGAACTAATTCAATTCAAATTTCAAAGATCATAATTATAATGTGGAGAATTAGATAATTCATACACGATAATCTCTAGAACCATTTTGGAGGCACTTGCAAGACTTCAATGCAAAGTGCATACAACCTTTGACCTATTGTTTCTACTTCAAATAAATCCTCTATTTAACAATATTCTCATAAAATGGCATGTGGACATGTTGAATGTTGCATTGCATTACTAAAGCCAAACCGAAGCAAGTAAAAATTATTGACCTTTCAAGAGTAGGGAAATAAACAACTAATTTGTGGTAATTGTGGTGTCTCTGTAATTAGACTAATGTCTACTCACTGAGATAAAAGTGATCAAACCATACGTGGTTACATATTAAACACAGAAAACCAGGACCTATTATGTTAAATGTATAGACATATTATTTCTTCTTTTGGAGTATTTTGGAACTGCTTTACATTCTTCTTGGGGATACATGTAGAAGAATTCAGAGGCTGTATTCATAAACATAGCTCTTACTGCTTTCTCAAAGAAAGTACCAATTCCAAAATAATCATTCAAATTTGTAAAGTAAATTTCTAGATATAGTTGAAAATGTACCACAAGCACTTGGTAACTGTGGAAAACAGAAAGCACTGTGGCTTTTTAATATAAGTGCTAAAATTAGAAAAGTTTCTTAGGTGCCAAACTCAACTATGATCAGTGTTTCAAGGCTCCAAGAAAGTCTCGGGGAATGGGGATGAGATCAAGATAGTTTATATGAAAGGATGAGAAAATAAATTCAGAGACAAAGAAACATAGAATTGTAAGGGCTAGAGGACTGTAACAGATCAACTGCAATTAAATGGGACGAAAGGGAAAGGAGATAAAGGAGGCTAACAAGCATCCAACAGAGAAGTGGCCACCTGAAAGAAAATTTGGGCAAAGGGAGTGTGTTTATGTTGACATAATATGTTAAAAGTGGTGAAGAAAGCACTAGATTACTGAACATCTACCACTCCTATATGTTGTCCAACTTTGAAAGCGTCATGGGTGAATTAGACTCCAGTGGCTCGTCACAATGATAACCTTATGCAGCCTAACTGTGTCATATGGAGATGGTATTAAGTTAAAGTAGTTATTTTGTGATAACAAATTAACACTGGTTCCATATTAAAATGATGACCACACCAGCAAGATTTTGTTTTCATTTTTTTAAATAAAGATGTTACCACGATCTGTCCCAATGAGAGCCCTGATTGAGGAGACTGTGGCTATTGTTCACAAACAAAACAAAACAAACAAACAAACAAACAAAAATCTCATAACATGCATTTCACACATAAATTTTCCTGAGAAGATAGGGGAATCACTCTTTGGTTTTATGACCCCAAGTGGGGAATTTTCATTTCTCTTCACAATGATTATATTAAAGTATATTCATTCTATAAACATAAAACTTTACTTATGGCCTAGCAAACAGTTGCCATGTCAGCTGCTATTTAACATGAAATGTTTTGTATCAGAGTTTTGTGCATTTCAATGAAAAGTCTGCATTTCATTAATGATGTGAAATCTATTCCTTTGAAGGTTGGGAAGTCTTGGCTATGGTTGTCCAAATATCTCTATATGAGCTTTGGGTGAGCTTTCTTAGTATTTAAGGAGCCCGTGATTGTTTCTATTCATAGGCTTGATTTTTCTTCAGTGGATAGAAATTGACTTGAAAATTGGACAATTTTCTATGTGATTTTTTTCTTTAGAAAATAGTGCTCATCATAAAAAAAAAATCACAGACTACAAATGGGGTAATGAGTTTGAAAGAGTTGTATAATCTAATCTATTTGTTTTACTCCGATTAGCATGTTTATTTGGAGAAAAGTGAGGCTTCTACAGAAGCTCTGCAGATCAATGCTAACTTCCTCAAAATTTGTTTCAAGCCTACACCACTGACATCACAATCTTACTTTATTACAGAAACTGACACAAGAAACAAGAAGTAAAAAACTTACTTGATGTTCCTGCACTCCCCTTTTCTCCCTTTTGGCCTTTAGGTCCAGGATATCCTTCATGGGGGGGGGACAGCAAAAACAAACAAAGAAAAAATCAGTTCAACCCAAAATGCTGACATCTCATGCTCTTTCTCACCGCTCTTTTTCTCTACACTTTTTTATTTTGTGGGTTCTGGAGACTGTACCAAGGTCTATATAGCACTTGTTGTACCACTGATCCATGGCTCTAAGCACTCCAAAACTTGCTTTAAATGGAGCTAGTAAACTGCAAAATAGGATAACACTTTAGAGCACCTTACAGTTAGTGAAATATGATAATCAAGTCATGCTTGTAATAATGATGATCCAATTTGAAACTCCATTTTGAGTTTGGTATTATGCCATTTAAAATTATTTACAAGGATGTGAAATGTTCCCCAAATAGACAAAACGGAAACGTAGTATGATTTTTGCATGTTCATCCCCATTTTTTTTTCTTCTTTTTCTACGCTGGCTGCCTTTCCCCACCTTCAAGAGCCCAGCATCTTTCAATTTATCCTAAATCTTGTGCTTTTTTCCCATTGCACCTTTATTTTTCTGTCTCAGTGTTTATGCCTTTGCAACAGAAATGTCTAATGACTGTACTGACTCCTTTTTAAAAGGTTCATTGTTTTTCAAAGCTCTTGTCTAGTCACATTTGGCTATGAGAACCCCACCCATTTACACAAGCCTGAAGCTCACGTGTTGTATGAGAGTCAGCGACTCAAACTTTCAAGACCTTCTAAAGAAGTTTCTGGCCCCTAATTCACCAAACTAAAAAAAAAAAATTGTAATACAATGTATGAAATACATTGAGACTTGAAGCACTTAAACTGTATAAATTACACTTTTGAAATGAGTTAGCTTTGGGTTTTAAATGTTAAATTAATTAGCATTAATGAAATGCTAAATATTATATATCAGATACCTATGAAGAAAACTAATTTTCAAGTTTCTAATACATTTTTTCATTTCATGTGCTTTTTAGTTTTAAGTGAATTATTTTAAGTACCATTAAATTGGCAAAATAATTAAGTAACACAAAATATCCTAACATTTTAATTTTTAAAGATTACATTTCAATGAAGAAAGGTTTAAAATCTAAAATGTGAAGGGGATGGGAAGGGTTAAAGATGTTTATGATTGATTGAGTTTATTCTTCACAGAGGAGTCACATTATAAAACTCGATTTCAAAAATTCTGCTTGAATTTGGTGCTGAGAAGGGAAGAAGAAATGCACAACCGCTGAGTGTTTCTGTAGAGCAATACCTTCCCACGTGTGCCATACAGAAGAGGACCGGAGCCCTAAGGACACCCTGTGATCTGCCAGGCCAGGCTGTCGCAGCCTCTCCTCCAGGCTCCTGCCATCTATGGGTGTATTTCCTGCCTCCATAGCTTTCCCTTTTCCAGAGGTGAATACACAGTTGAAATCATCAACTTTATAGTATTTTCAGATTAGCTTCCTTGAGTTGGCAATCTTCATTTAAAATTTCTCCATATCGTTTTGTGGCCTGGTTGTTTATTTCCCTCTGTCACTGATTATGATTGTGTTTTCTCCCTTCTTCACAGTTTGTTTGTGTATTCAACATAGAGAATGTTGGTGGGAGGTAGGATGGAGAGCTCAATGTGTTTAGGTGGATCGCTGAATAGCCTTGGGACTGAGACACTGTTCTTTAATGCTGACGAAGATATAATATTGTATACTTGTCAGGCCCCACACAATATGGGACGGAAAGAGTATGTTTCCTAATGAACTCAATAGACTTGTTAGCAATGATGAACCACTGTTGGTTTAATACTTGTGTCAAATGTCCCCTCAGGGCAAGGTGTTGCACTTGCTGTGCACTTGCTGAGAGGTGTATGGGAACAATCTGCTTGCTCTGATGTGTTCCTATAAGCCCAGGACTACTCTCAGAGTTGTATCTATTAAACCTACCTTAACAGTATGGACTGTGCTCTCCTGGTGTTACTCCCATTTAAGCATGGGGGGGAAAAGCTTATTCTCTACTAATGTTGCTGTATGAAGAACACAATTCAATATCTTCTGTTCATGTAACCAGTGGCAGTAACAATTACTACCTGTGTAGAAGCTGAAATGCTGACCAGTGTTGGTGATTATTCACTAAGAAATAAGAGGAACTCACTTCTTTTGTTATGAATATTTTTTTCAGCTGAGACTTACTTGGCCAGTTGTGTTTAAAAATCTATTTGTACTGCTTCCTTTTCTTAGGAGTCATTCTACTCTCCTTACTTCAGTGTAGACAGTATCCTTCATACGGAGCTATGACTGTGCAAAATGTGTAGATCCTGCGTGTGGGTGTGTATTGATATGATGCTTGTATAGAACTATTTTCCTTTCAGGTATAGATTTTTTTTGTGTGTGTGTGTGATGTGCAAAACTTGATTTTAAATGATTTTAGACTATAAAGTTAAGTATGAGAGTGCTGCTATTTATACTGAGGAAATTCTTAGTTATGCAAATATTTAGAATAACCATTGGTAATCCAGTGTTTGTTTGCTTATTCTATTATGACAACATGCATAGCATTATAATACCTGATCTCCCCGCCTTTCCTGGTGCTCCGGGGTATCCCCGACTTCCCTGGAAGCCAGTTAGTCCCCGATCACCTTTAAGACCTGGAAGACCTGTGTTGGTTAATAAAGAAAACAACAATGTCTGACAATTTATTTTTGAACACATTTGAGCACCCAGTAAGTGAAGTAAGTGGATCTTTAAGGAGATTATGACATCTTTCCTAGCATTCATGCATTCAATTGAAAGATAATATTTTTAAAATGGCTTACACATATTTCACTGAGTATGTTATAGATAATTAATAAAATGCAGATTGTCAGTAAACTATTAAACACTATTTTTTAGCTTTAAACAGAAAGTTACTATAATCAACTAGAAAATTTTGAGTGGCAGGTATTTCTATAGCCAGGATGATGAAATTTTGAAACTTGAATTTTTAATTTTCACATTAGTAAAAACACGATACATGCCAAAAGAAGTATCCTTAGTGTTTTTATAACAACACACTTGAATTACTAATGTCTATGAAATACATATATATATATATTCAGATTTTTAAAATGAAATCTAAAAATTACATTATTTTGCCTCATATCTCTAAGGTGACTATGAAAACTCCACACAAAGGAAAAAAAAAAAACTACTACTATGGAATAAACATTTATTGTTGAGCTAAGCAAGTTAACATAAGCTAACATAAAACAGTATGTGTCCTGTTTTGCATTGTTTCCAGTATTATTATCAGTTCACTGAGACTCCACTAACACAATGTTCATTTGGATGGTCCTTGGAGGCACATTAGGAGAAATTGATCATACTTCTTTCTTCCCTGTCAAACTTTACAAATATTTTCTTTGTTTACAAGATCCACGAAGCAGAATTTACATGTATCTAATCTACCGAAAAATATTTTCTGTGAATTTATAGGCATACATGCAACCAGATAAATTGTCTTCCAAGAAATGTTAAGGTTAAGAAATATACGATGACAAATAGATAAGAGCTATTATTCAACTCATTACAAAACTGTGATTCCAACAGAAATCAAGCATATAATCTAAATAAGCGGTGTTATATAGTAAAGGTGAGCCATTATAAATCAGCGTCCTTATGCAACTAATACTACTTTTATATGAACTACTTTATATATACTATATTATGGATACCAAATGTTCATGTTTTGTAGTGTTTGTTCACTGGATTGTTAAAGTATGTGAGTTGAAATGGCTTAAGTTATTCAACCAGAGTAAACTAATATTTACACCTTCTTACATCATGCAGCCAGACATGTGAACTTAAGTTATTGGGAAATGTGGTTCATAGCGAAGAGGCCCTCTAAAAGGCTGTGATAGCAAAGGGTTGGTGGTGTGCTTGAGAGGTAAAGGGGATCTCAAAGGGCACAGATCTCATCCATGGATTCATCACCTATCAGAGCAAGACTATACTATCAGAGCAATACTACCAGAGCAAGACTAATAGGACATAACTTATCACTCTGTAAGCTTCATGAAAGCACACTATACCTTCTTCCTTGTTCTCCATACAGTATCACGTGCAGCAAGTGCCCAGTGTGTATTTTTAGAGTAAACAGCAGTAGCACATTCTCTCAATATATTTTCATGGGACTGGTACTATAAAATGATTTTCTATTATATTGTCTTAAAAAAGCGCATTTTAATCTATTAGGTACTCCAGAGAATATATAATGATTATAATGCATTGCCTATTCAGGGACCCTAGGGTAACCACTAAAGTTTATAAGATATTTATATCATGGCCGTGGGAGTAGGTGTCTGTTAAGCTGAATTTAATGAGTTAAATGGCAGTATATATGGGCTTATGAAAGTGGAAGCATTATGATTGATCTCCATCTATATTTTAGTTCCTAATTTTGCTACAACATTTGAAGCAACAAGATAGAAAAATGAACAGAATACAGAAATTAAATGATAAATCTTACTTTGTCTTGCAGTTTGCATAGTTTTTGTTGTCGTGGATCAGATCAGAGAGTAACATTCTACTTGAAAGGGTTATCTACCAAAAACTATAATTAACTGTTATATGAGGGAACTGCATAGTGTCTAGTTATGCAAATGATCAGTGTCATTGGAAACCAACCAAACCCTTGTTTTTATCATTTATCTTGACTGCCAACTTGATTGGATCTGAAATTTGACTAAATGAGAAGCCCCTGTGCGTGTGTCTGGGGCACAGGGTCCTGTGAGGGCAGGTCTAACAAGAATTAACTGAGGGGAAACCCCCTCTCCTAGAATGGGGTTTCTTTCCAGCAACAGCACAGTCATAAAATAGCATTGAGGATTAAACAGTTCTGCATGCTTTATGACTTTGCCTCTTGCTGGCAAGTGTTTATCCTGCTGTTATGGCTACTGCTCTGCTGCTGTTGCTGCTGCTGCTGTGGCTAGCATTCTTTGCTAACAGCGGACTCCGGCTTCTTGAGTTTCTACCATAAACTGAAGAACAGCTACTCTGCAAGAATATCCCAAGCTTTTAACACCAAATTAGGTCAGCTGAAGCAGTCAGCATTATGAACTCAGTAACCAACCAGTTCTCTGCCTACCCAGTGTGAAAACAAAGTTGTTGGATTATCAGCCCCTATTGTATAAGCCAACCTAATAATTCTCATTTTATAATATTCATGTTTCTGTTTCTCTGTATAACTCTAATTAATTTTGTAGGAGACACAGTGTATTAGTTTAACATGATGTCTGTTTATACTGGTGACAAAAGATGAAAGTTTCAAATATCAATCTATCTCACATATGCACAGTGCAGAAACAGCTGAAATAATGCTTTCAAGGTGATAGTTCGTAGAGCAAGACATGGGATTCACTGACTTTCTATGCTTGTACTAGATGGCTCTAGCAATTATGCTTCATGGTTGGGAGCAGTTTCTTACAGATCTTTATGACAGCAACTTTGACAAATACAATAATGTTGGCTGCTTCTCCTACTTAAAATATGAATGCATTTTTTCTCAAGATGAGTAGAGCCTTCAAAAAATTAGAAGGACCTTGCTGGATAGAAACACTTATCTGTCACTAATGTCAAAAGCACACACTCACTGCCTTATAGAAAGATTAACACACACTATTTATAGCTATAGGTTTATAAGATAAATGATATAAAGTTTTTGACATATTTAAAAAAATAAGTACTTTTCAGGTAGGTGTTATTTAGCTTTGGGTATTTTTCCTCATGTAACTTCAGTTAGTCAAAATATTTATGAAAAGAACACTTTATTTCATCTAAGAGAAAAACTAAGATGGAGTCCACAGTACTGAGGTAAATGTTGGGTCAGTTGGCCTTTCTAATTATATTTTGACCATTTAGTCTACTTTGAAACAGTGTGCATGGAATTTGTTTTCAAAGCATGATATTTGGATAGCATGATAATCACATTACTGTTACTGTTGGTTTCATTTTTTGAACAAAGATAGTCCATGCTTTCTCTCCTTTTTGTGGCTTCCATTACCTTCTTCCAAAACACTGCTTTTAAGACTACAACATAGTCAGAGAAAAATAATTTGGAACAATTTTTCTCTAAGTAAAATACAATACAGAGAGTGGCTGAAAGCCACGGGGGTAGGGTGGGGGGGAGGAATTAGTCATAGTCTTGACTTTATTTACTTTCCCATTGAGTGGGTTTAAGGAGGAATAGTGTAGTCAAGAAATATGTAAGAACTATATTCTATTTTTTGTGATGTTAATATATCTCTATATTGAAAAATTATAGCTTGAAAATCAAACCAACATGGAGGTGATTTTTTTTGTTGTTCTTTTTTACACATTGCCTTATGTGTACTATTTATTGTATGTAGTATCTCCCAGAACCCTTCAGGCTCATCAAGTCTCATGTAATAACTCTGACTAAAGCATTAAATAGTCTACAGAAACAGTAATTAGTGTTTGGGCTAGAGAAATGACTCAATAGTTAAGAGCAATGACTGCTCTTCCAGAGGACCCATGTTTAATTCCTGGGACTATAACGGAACTTAATTTGTATGTAACTTAAGTTCTTCCAGATCAGGTACACTCTTCATGTCTCTGAGGATACCAGGCATACATATGATGCATAGACATATGTGTGGCAAAAAAAATCCATACATATAAAATAATACATACTTTAAAGTGAATTAGTGCTTTCCATTCAATGTAAAGATTTATAAACATACACACACAGAGAAAAGATGAAATAGCTATTTTTCCCTAAGTACAAACATGAATACATATCACTCAACTTTATAGTATATGATGAAATGATCACTATATCTTTACCTCTTAAACCTGGAGTACCAGGTGGACCAACTTCTCCTCTGAGTCCTCTGTCTCCTTTTTCGCCTCGGGGTCCAGGAGGCCCTTTAAAAAAATTACAATTACTGAGTATAATGAAAAAGAATTTGTAAGGTTTTTTTTTTTATTTATCAAGACAGTTATATGAAAATCCAAAGATTTCTGTTTGCTGTGCATTAACACAAAATGAATAACTCTGATATTTCTAAATGCCTAAGTACTCTGTTGTTGAGAATTGTAAGAGTTTCATCTAAGAAAGATGTCACCACCTTAAATTAAATCACTTAAACGTGTTAAATATTGTTGTGGGTTAACACTTCACTGGGTTCTCAGAACTGGTAGCAGAGAAAGAGATACTGTAATGGTACAAAATGTCATCAATGTTGTGCCCAAAGTAAAAACTTATATATATATATATATATATATATATATATATATATATATATATACACACATACACTGAGTGTGTGAATGGGTGTGTCCCAAGAAATTAAAGAAATGGATACCATAAATTTGTAAGACAGCAAGTAGGGCATAAGGAAACAGAGGGAGAAAATAAAATGGGAAAATTAATGCAATTAAATTTTGAATAAAACATCTTTAAAACAATAAACTATATGTTGATAAAACTAAGACATTCTTTTTCTTGGTAGAATGAGTAAAATGTAGAAAGATCATGTAAACATGTAGACCAATTGCAAGTGTGATACAACATACAAAACTGGGAAATGATGTTTTACATTAGGAGTTTTAAGAGAGATATTAATATATCTTATTCAAAATATGTGCAAGAAATATTAGGAAGATTTGTGGATAGTCTTCACATAGCAAAGAGAACAAGAAACAAGTGAAAAATAACTTGGAAGAAGAAATTAGTTGAAGAACAACGCAATTTACAAAAAGACTAGAAAAAAAACAAAATGCAAAAAATAATGAATTAGAGCTTAATGGACATGGGAGATAGAATGAGTTAGTCCAATTTTCCTTTGGTTACAGCTACAGAGGAAAAAGAGAGAACTGTGAAGAATTCAAATGTAAAGGGAATGGAATTAGGAACTATATTGACGCTTACGAACTTGAGTTTAATTTTCAGAAAGAAGAAAAGAAGGAAGGGAGGGAAGGAGTGGGTGAAAAGGGAGGGAGGAAAGAAGGAGAGAGAGTATGAGAATGGAAAATGTCAAGGAAGTGATCATAGTCTTAAATTAAATTTCTTGGAAGTAAAACAAATGTCTAATCCAAAAATTCTCCACTTGAAGTCCCAGTTAGTCAGATCAGAGACATTACAGAGACAAGAAGATTGAGAGTAAGGAAAACCAAAATCCACAGGAATACTTTCTCCAAAAGATACCATGACCCCTTTTTGTCACATTCTACACCTACAGCTTTAAGCAATATTCCTGGAATAATATTAAAAAATACAAACAAAACCAGAGAGCTAACTGGAGTTCAGTGATAAAGTGCCATTCCAGTCTGTAAAGGAGCCCCAGGCTTGATCTCTACACAGAAGGGGAGAAAATAGCATCTGCGTAAACATGCTTGTTACATTCTTCTCTTCATTCCTTTAGAGACACTGGACAGCAACTATCACACTGCATTTTTTCTTAGTTACACTAACTCACTCATCAGTCATTCAAAGTGTACACATAAAGAGTAAATACTGGGCCATTTAATCAGACAGATGGGCATCCACAGATGTTTGGTATTCAGAAGCCAAATATCCATCAATTATTCTTCTCATAAAATAAACAATAATTGTGGACATAAAACATGTGTAGGAAGTAACACATCCACAGAAACTAAGAACGAACAAAGAAAATGATATCAAGATCATACCATTGATTTTCGGTAAATGAAGTTCCAAAAGATTTATTTCATACAGAAGAAAACGACCCAGAAGAGAAGAGTGATACAGATTTTAAAGGACTAATTGGCTATATGAATAAGTTCCTTAATAAAAAGTAAAATGAATAACGTAGGCTAAACTCTTGTTTTAAAGGTTCACAACATAGAAATGGACTGTACCCGCAAACAGAGGGCACCAGGAAGTATGTTGCAAGGCAAAACACTTTCAGTTCCCTATACAACTCAGTTATCTTTTAGGATTCTGACTGGTATTGACATATATTACCACATTTCAACAGCAATGTTGACATGAGTAGTATTCCATAAAGTTTCCAAACTTTTTTAATTTTTTTTACATTTTAAATTCTGTTTTATTTTTTAATTAACTTTTTATTTTTTAATATTAGTTATAGTTTATTAACTTTGTATCTCAGCTGTAGTCTGTTCCCTCATTCCCTCCCAATCCCATCCTACCTCTCTCACCTCCTCCCTGCCCCTTTCCAAGTCCACTGATAAGGGAGGACCTCCTCCCCTTTCATCTGACCCTGGTTTATCAAGTATCTTCAGGCCTGGCTGCAATGTTCTCCTCTGTGGCTTAACAAGGTTGCTCCTCCCTTAGGGGAGGGGGAGGGCAAAGAGCCAGCCACAGAGTTCATGTCAGAGACAGTCCCTATTCCCCTTACTAGGAAAACCCACTTGGAGACTGAGCTGCCATGGGCTATGTCAGAGCAGGGGTTCTAGGTTATATCCATACATGGACTTTGGTTGGAGAAGCAGTCTGAGAAAAGATCCCTGTGCCCAGATATATTTGGTCCTTGTGGAGCTCCTGTCCTCTCCAGGTCATCTTAATTCTCACTTCTTTCATACGATTCCTTGCACTCTGCCCAAGGTTTGGGTTATGAGTCTCAGCATCTGCTTTCATACACTCCTAGGTAGAGTCTTTCAGAGGCCCTCTGCAGTAGGCTCCTGTCCTGTTATTTGTTTTCTCCAAACTTTCTTTGGTAACTTTAAAGAAGAAGTAAATTCAATAAAAACAGTCAATACCAACTACAGAAGAGACAGAACAAGAAAGCAAGAGATATAAATCACGATGGAAAAATATAACAAAACAAAATTAAGTAGCAGAAGTAGATACTGGAAAAGAAGTTGTTAGATTGTGTTTTTAAAAATAAAATTTTTTTTCAGGAGATAAGCTTTCAAAATGTGCACCAGAAAGTTAAAACTTAGAAAAGACCCACAGAGTGAAAAGAACTATGTTCTAATATATTGATGCTATAAATGACTTATTCTTGTTAAAAAGAAAATCAGTAAGATTCATGGAACTGAAGAGAATATTGATATATCTATGATTACTTTGAAGAGTTCAAGAGGTGTTTTTATTTAAAGTATTGTCAGGTAAGAAGTGAACAGCCATATCATGCTCATATGGTCTTCTCTGTTTTGTTTGTTTGTTTATTTTGTTTTGAGGCAGGCTGTCACTATGAAGCCTAGTCTGACCTCAAACTTGTGGTAACCTCCTTCCTCAGCCTCCTATTGCTGAGTGACCTTCTCTGG
Source organism: Psammomys obesus (assembly GCF_907164565.1). Classification (NCBI taxonomy): domain Eukaryota; kingdom Metazoa; phylum Chordata; class Mammalia; order Rodentia; family Muridae; genus Psammomys; species Psammomys obesus. Next base: position 405,307 of record NW_026596147.1, read on the forward strand.
CTTTTAGCTTCTCTTTAAGAAATTTTATTTCAGTGACACTAAAAGCACCTCACTGGGCCCAATATCAGGACAAAACAAAGAAGTAAAGGGATTAAAATTTGTATTACATTTATTTATTCATATGTGTGTTCATGTGTCCACATGTGCTATGACTCATGTGTGGTGTCAGAAAATAATTTGTGAGAGCTGGTTCTCTTTTTCTACCATGGGGGTCCCAGGGATTGAACTCAGGTCATCAGGTTGGAGTCAAGTGCTTTTATCCACTGAGACACGTTTTTTAAAAATTGCTTTTAAAATTTCCTATATGTGTACTGTGTTTACATTACTGCCCCCTTCCTCCATCCAGTCCCTCCTGTGTGGTTTCCCTCTCTGTTCCCTCTCAAATTCATGTCTTATTGTTCACTAATTATTGTTGTTAAACATGTATACATATATGTATAAATACATAAGACAACCTTCTGAGTTCGAAAGAAAGAAAGAAAGAAAGAAAGAAAGAAAGAAAGAAAGAAAGAAATTTTAGCAGATACTGACACTCATAACCAAACCTATGGCAGAGTATAGGGAATCATATGAAAGAAGGGGGAGTTTGTATGACATGGACAGGAGCTCCACAAGGACCAAATATATCTGGGCACAAGAGTTTTCTATGAGACTGATACTAAACCAAGGACCATGCATGGATATAACCTAGAACCCCTGCTCGGATGTAGCCCACGGTAGCTCAGTCTCCAAGTGGGTTTTCCTAGTAAGGGAAACAGGGACTATTTCTGACCCGAACTCCGTGGCTGGTTCTTTGCCCTACCCCCCACCTGAGGGAGGAGCAGCCTTGCTAGGCCACAGAGGAAGACTTTGCAGCCAGTCCTGAAGATACCTGATAAAACAGGGTCAGATGAAAGGGGAGGAGGTCCTCCCTTATCAGTGGACTTGGAAAGAGGCAGGGAGGAGATGAGGGAGGGAGGGTTTGGAAGGGAATGAGGGAGTGGGATATACAGCTGGGGTACAGAGTTAATAAATGTAACTAATATTTAAAAAAATAAAATAAAATAAATCAAAATAAAAAAAGAAATTTTAGGGCTTGGGTGGCCTTGCCACACTTAACCCCATGTTAAACTGTCTTCTGTGGATCTGTAGTAACTGAAGCCTCAAAAACCATTTACTTTCAATGATAAAATTTCAAATACTAAATTTCTGTACAGAACGACACATTTTAACATCTCATTTTTCAGGACGAGAGGTTTTACCTTGAATTGAGGTGATATTTTTCAGTGTCTGTGAGTGTTCCCAGTCCTTCAGTCTGAGGTCATTGGTGATGTTATTCAGTGCTTTCACTTCCTGTTTTATTTCCTGTTCCACGTGCTCTTGTTCTTCTTTCACAGACTGAATATCTGCTGATACTTTGCCCACTCGTTCCTCTAACTTACTGATATCCTAGAAAACACAGTAAACATCTCAGCTTTGTTACACACAATTGGAAAAATATGTAATTGTACAGAGTTTTTGAAATATGGGTGTCTTAAACACACATAGCCTTGGGAGAGTGTTAGAGGATAAGAATAAGAAAATGAGTGCTCAAAGTTCTTTGGCTGCAATGCATTTGTTAAGATCCCTACTCAAAACAAACAAAATCAGTTGGCAAAATAGCTAAGAATGCTTCTTCTCTCAAATATACACATATCACATACTGAAAAATAAAAACAAAAAAATCATGTCATGGGGGTTTAATTTATTTAAAGTGTTTTTTTTTTTTGTTTTGTTTTGTTTTTGTTTTTTTTTTTTACCGTGTATTTGGGGTAAAGCATTTGTATTTTCTGAAACTGTTTTACAGTAACAAATGAAGTTTAAGGCCATTCTCACCATTCTCAGTGATAATTTAGTAAGAAAGGTTTCAGGTTCAGTAAGATGTCCAAGTTGCATTTTCATCATATTTTACTCTCAAATTTTATTGCCTATGCTTCTGATGCTTTCTTGTTTATTTTTATTAGTTATGAATACACTATATATCGATGTATGCTTGCATACACATACACAGTGTGTATTGCTTTTTTCTTTTTTTCATATTTCTTTGGGATAGGATCTCCTATATGTCTTGGCTTTAAATCTGTTATTTATTTAAGGTTGATCTTCAACTGCTGATTCTCTTTCCCTACTTTCACAGTGATGAGATTACAGACATGTCCTACCATTCATTATTCATAGAGAGAAAGAGTGTAAACAAGAGAGAAGACTGTTTCTCTTTCAAATCAATGTGTGGCCTGTCCTCGACAGGCGGTATGGTGGTGCTCCTTAATATGTCCTTTTTTCTTAGAAAGCCTTTTCTGATTTGTCCATGCATTAAATTTGCTTATTTTCTCATTGGGATAAAGATTTTAAGATAGCAAGCACAAGACCAGCAGATTAGAGTGCTCAGCTACCACGTGGAGAGGCCTCGGTTGTGACGCTCCCTTCACTCTGGTGGGGAATATCATCCTAACACTATGATTTAAAGTTTAATTTTTTTCTGTGCATTAATGTAAGCATTCACTCACATACTAGCCCTCACTCATTCATTTCTAAATTCTGTTAAGTGAGAAATTGTCTTTCCAATGTCTGCAGCTTTGGAACATTTATAATGTACTTGTATTACCTTTTGTAATTGCCCCCAAGTTAACAGTATACTCTAGCCAAACCCCAAACCACCCTTTAGATCATGAAACATACACCCCATTTCTACTGGCTTTAATACTTTACCCATGTGACATTCTATCTTTTTTTTTTCTTTTTGTGAAATTTTATTATATCCAGTATTTAGTAAAGAAAAAAGCAAAGGGTAAGAAATATTTTGGCTGTTATAATGTCATTTGCTAAAATGGGTGATAAGTTAGTATATATATTTTTAATTTCATCATGACAATTTATAATAGCTGGATGCTACTGTTGTTTTTGCTCCCCCCCACTCCCAACTCATTTATTCATTTATTCATTTATTCACTTCATAGCCCAGTCCCTGGAACTAGCACATTACTAAAACAAGTCAGTCTTGTTCCTCCATTTTATTCTTTGCCCCTCAACATACTCCCATGAACCTATTTTGTTCTGTCAGCTTCCATACAAAATAAGACTCCTTTTTCTCTGTCTCTCCCTCCAACTTAATCAAGTCTACTCTTACAACTGATACTTCATCCCTCTATTTTTCCCGTATATGTTCCTTACACCTATAGTTGGATGTTTGATTACCATTTTCTTTTACAATCCTACCATTCATCTGAATACTTGATAAGCCAATCATATGTGATATGCTTAGCTACTAATCAATAATGTGGGAAACACGGAAATTCATAATTTTGGATGTCAAATGTAAGTGAAGCAGAATCTCCAGGCTACTTAAGATGAGGTTGCCCATGGTGAAACCACTGTGCCATTAAAGGAGTAACATGCTAAAGTTAAAAACTTTGGAACAACTAAAACTTACAAATTACAAATATGCAAATCTTTCTTTTTTAATAAGTCTATGCTTAGTCAATAATTTAATAGCTTTAATCAAGTAGAGTCATTTAATTTTTGTTCTACAATGGACATCCATTTAAGATGTTTTTAAAAATTGTGTGTGCATGATACATGTGTATGTATGTATATATGGTGTGTATGTGTGTTTATATGTTCTGTGTGGTGGTGTACACCTGCCACATTGCTTATGTGGAGGAGAGAAGACAAACTTTTGTATGATTCATTGCCCTCCATCTTGGTTGATAAAGATACTCTTGAAGATAGCTGGTTTGTGAGTTTGTGGAGACTCTCATGTCTCTGTTTCCCATCACACCTATAGGCGTGCGAGGATAATTGATGTCTGCTGTTTTATCTGACCTTGTGGGGGTTCTGGAAATACGTGCAGTCTCCAGTCTCACACTTATCCATCAATGTTGATTGACTGATCTATCTCTCAACTTTTAAAAGACCTTTCCCCATACTGGAAACCTACTTAACAACTCAATGCTAATGAAATCATGGTTATCAGAGGACACACTAACCTATCAAACAAGCAAAATCACGAACAACAATCTACAAAGTCCTTATATGGTCTATAGGGTCCTCATATGAACTATAACTTTCCTTATGATTTATAAAATCCTTATGCCCACTGAGAAGTGTAGTCTTCAACTGAGGATAGCTGGGAGCAAAAGAGATGGTCTTCCCCAGGAAAAGCACTCCAATTGGTTGAGCAAGACAAATAGTCAGTCTGAAAACATAATTACAGTTAACATTATAAAGACTGAATAGGTTATATTTAGGAATCCATATGAATAAACATATATGCATGCAACAAAAATTAGTGAAAAGGGGGGCATGGATTTGAAAGTGAGGAGGTAAGGATATAAATGGCTTGAAGAGAGGAAAGTAAAGGAGAAATCTAATAATTAAACTTTGATCTCAAAATAAAATTAAATTATACCTGGATACAGGGGTCTTTTCTGAGATTGATTCTCCAACCAAGGACCATATATGGATATAACCTAGAATCCCTGCACAGACGTAGCGCATGGCAGCTCAGTACCCAAGTGTTCCCTAGTAATGGGAACAGGGACTGCGTATGGCATGAACTCAGTGGCTGGCTCTTTGTCACCCCCCCGCCCCCACCAAGGAAGGAACAGCCTTGCTAGGCCACAGATGAGGACATTGCAGAGAGACCTGATGAGACCTGATAGGATAGGGTCAGATGGATTGGGAAGAGGACCTCCCCTCTCAGTGGACTGACAGAACAGCAGGGAGCAGATGAGGGAAGTTGGGTGGGATTGGGAGGGAATGAGAGAGGGGGCTACAGCTGAGATACAAAGTAAATAAAATGTAATTAATATAAAAATAAAAAATTAATTAAAAAAGTACTTACTATTGTAATAATGTTCTGTTTGCTTACTTGCTTGTTTGTTTTGTATTGTTGGGTTGAACCCAGGACTGAACCCAGAATCTCGTCTGCTCTCCTAGAACTGTACCACCAAGCTAGTTCTTCAAACAAACAATATCTAATCTGGAAAATAACTTCATTAAGAGGAAATTTTGTTCATCTTTTATTTTTAAGATTGCAATTGTGTTTTGCCCTTCCCTGTATTACATACAAACCCTCCCTGCTCTACTTTAAACTCAACAATTACTGAAAAAAAAAGAAGCCATCTATGACTTTGAAGAATAATCTTGTACAAGGAAAATCTACTCCAATAATTCTGATATTGTTTGATGAGAAATAGTTTTCATATAAAGATTCCATGTCTTATATATTTTATAATATGCAGATTTTTTAACACAGGTAGTGAAGTTTTAGCCAAATACTTATTTCTTATGAAAAGAAATAAATGGAATTACTCAAAATATAAAATTATAAAACAACTGTTTGGGTTTTTTAAGTTTTTTATTTTCCTTTTGTTCTTAATTTCTTTTTCAGGAGGAAAAAATTAATCCTGATCTTATGAAAGATTAACGATAAAATAATCTAGAATGGAGGTCATAAATTATAGTACATGGGCCAAGTTTAATCCACAAACTAGTTTCATAAATAAATATTTATCAGATTTTAATCTTTGTTCATATGTCTGTGTGCCTCAAGTAGTTGCTTCTGAACTGAGTCATTTCACACTTCACATAGTCTCTTTGGTCTAAGTTTTTTTCATCTTACCTACAAGGGATCTTTACTGACAACTTTTCTAAAGTATATTTTTCTTGACAGTCGTACAAGGGATGGATACGTGATCTGATTAAGGTACTGCTTTTTGTGTGGCTGTGTGTTTTGATGGCTAATGCATGCCATAGCTTGAACAGAAGTGGAACACTTAATACATAATCAGTCTTATGATGATTATAGGTGTACATTGTTATCCTACAAAGAACTCATGCTAAAAATGTGTTTATGTTATTCCAATTTTAATTGTAGCTGTCAGTGGGATAAAACTTGTGCATAACTTCTAGAAATTGCAAAATAAATTATCTTAAAATTTTACTTTGTAATACATCCATGTAAATAAATTTTATATTACTTTGATGGTGAAGGAATATTAAATTGATCATAAAATTCACACATAGGGATTCACCTCTCCACATATGCTCGGTAATCTAAATCTTATAATTGGCACAGTGTAACAAGGCAATAAATATTATTTATAGTATAAAACCACCTTAATATTCTAGATCCAGTGGAAAATAGTTTACTTCCTCTGGACGACTGGTAAGGGCACTAGTTAACTCTATAGAGACCTTTTACTGAAGTGCCAGAAGAGGAGAGGTAAGTAGATGAGGTAGAAAAAGGTTTATGCATTCTGCTTTGCTGAACTGCCTAAGGAAATAGAATCTGGATTATTTTAGTTACAGAATACCACCATGCTGCTGTGTTCTGAGATGCTTACCTCCTGTTGCTTGACTGTAAACTCAATGACTTTGAGATTCACTGTTTCTGTACGGAGCTGGACTTCAAGCAGTGTGGTATTGAGAGTCTGCAAGGACTTGGAGATTTCATCTAGTGAGTTCCCATGTTCCTGGACTGATGAAATCAAGGAATTTAACTGCATAAGAATATCATCAAGTCTTTGGTTGGTTATCATGCTGAAATTCTGGAAGCGTTCTGCATCCACAAGGCTGTCTCTTGACTCTGAAATGCTTTGGATTTTCTCTTCCATGTCCTTCATGTGTTCCATGACAACTGTAAATCTCATTTCAACTCCACTGGTGTTTTCTTTTCCAATCGGACTTTGAGATGTATCACTTGTGTTAATTGATCCAACTAGGCAGTTCTTCATTTCCCAATTCATAAGGTGAGCTGAATATTCAAATAAAAATAAGTCAAATCATAGCCTATATCTTTTTGTGCTCATCACTCCTTTTTTTTTTTGTCTCTACACTCCATTCTATGAAAGTCTGTTTAATGCCAGCCTAAATTAAGAATTTATTTTACATTGATCAGACTCAGTATGTTATTACAAATCAGTCTCTTTAACCCTTTTTATGTTGGTATTTATCCTAGTATAGATTATTTCTTTTGATTTGGTACTTATTAGTCTTCTTGGCCATTGCATTTTCTTTGACACTTAGAGATAATTCTAACTACTGAAATATATTGGACTCTACTCCTTGGACCATGTAAAAGTGCTATCTGTTTCAATAGAGGCTTAGGCTAAGTGGAATAAAAATTTAGATCTCAGCACAGACAGCTTGCATCAATGAAAATTCTACTAATTACAAAGTGAATTATACATGAAAGAATATCTTAGAGAATCCTTGCAGCTACCACCTTCGGGGAAAGAAATGTCTGGTAATTATTATTTATATTAACAATAAGTGTTATAGGTTCTTCAATGAAAAAAAATAAGTTATATCTCTGTGTTTATTCTTCTGTGATGTTAGCTTATTGAATTTAGTAATGTATCAATGACAAGAAATTGATATTATCTACGACAGGGACCACAGTTTTTGCATGTCAGTAATTCTATATTTCTTAATCCATCAATAAAGTGGGATTATAAGTATATTTACTCCCCACAAATCATCATATTTACTAAATTCAGAAGGAGAACCAAGGCTTTATGCAGTCATCAATTTAATGTTTTGTTTATTGAGCACCAAAGGTGTGAAACGTCATGTGAACAGTTAGGAAGAGAAATTCATCCCTTATCAAGGAATCATCTCTTTGGAACAAACAGAGACCACTTCAGGAAAACACAATCAATTATTATTCATAAGTAGATAGCCTCAGTGCCAATGGATATTTTTACAAAACACTCTCACACTTAAGGCTCAAGGAACATTGCAAAAAAGTAAGTGTAAAATTAATAAGAACCAGAAGATTAGGGACTTTTGCCTACCTGGGTCTCCTAGTAGCATCAGATAGACAATACACCTGTAAAGTCCTACCCATGTGACTTCCCAACCATGCGCTGAACAAAGATGACACAAAGTAAATAAGTAAATTAAATAACTACAATTTAAAAATAAAGATGACTTTATGATAATATAGCTAGATAAAGAATGCCACAAAGACAACACCAAAAAACATACCAACTGCACAGCAAAAACCCCACAAGGCTCCAGTCCTACACAAAAAACTACAGGAAACTGAGGAAAGCTGGGATTAGGACAAGTGCCCGTTTCCAGGAAAAACAACAACAACAACAACAACACAATAATTGTTTTTCCATTGCCAAATGATCAGACCTGAAAACATACATACAAGTAATTTTATATAGGTGCAACAGGTTACATTATGAATACACACACACACACACACAAATGCATATATGTATGCAAGAACAACTGATGAAAAAAGAGACCAGGATTTGAAGGAAAGCAAGGATGTAGGAAGGTTTGGAGGTAGAAAAGGAAAATGAGAAATGTTGTAATTAAAATATAATTTTAAATTTAACCAAAGAAAACAGGCAAGAAAGAGATTTTTGTCTTTAAGAATAAGAAACTTAAATAAACAGCAAATGAAAAATTGTTTCAGAATTACACCATAATGAACACTGCTTCACTTAACCAGCAGTTAAGACACAAAATATTTGAGTGGAATAGCTTGGATTAACATATCTGACTCTGCCTTTTATGAGAAGTGTTGGTGGACTAGTTACTAATTTCATGTTTCTATTTTACCAACTTTGTAAATAGAATATTAGTACTATTATTAATAACAAATAAATATATAAAAACTATATAAACTATTAACTGAGATTAATAAACATTTGATGTTTCAGGATTGATGTGTGTGTTATCTTCATTCATGATAATGATTAATTACATTACAATTATAAATTATTATCTATTAACTACAAATATTATAAACATATTATTTAACATTGTTTAATAAAATATACTAAATCAATTTGTGTATTATATAATATAAAACCATTCTTGCGGTAGGTTGTGTCCATAAACAAGCAGTTTCTACTTTATTTTATTAGACCTATGCCTTTCTTGCTTCACCATAGAATTTTACTTGAAAACAAGCTTTATTTTATATAGTTAAACAAATGTTCATCATCACATATAAAAGAGATTTGATTTTGAAAAAGGTAATTTGAACTATGATTTTAATTTGACAAGGTAGACATGAGTTGAGAGTGAAGGTTGTACTAATTTTAAAAACATAACTATTCCTTGTTTTCTTAATCGTAAATGCCAGACACATGGATTTTTCACTAGCTTTATATTTGACGTCCTATAATCAGCAAAATCTTTGACAAATCTATAAACCTATGTAACCTAAACCTTCTCTGGAAAGAAGCCTCCCCACTCAGTAGTACCCTCTATCCTCTGGACAGTTGATTTTCATGTCAACAGACACATCTAATAGGAATTTGCAGAAAAGTAACTCATAGGAATACTAACATACAAATTGTTCAAGGCATTCTCTTTCTTGCTCTCATTAACATATTCATTTCCAAATTCACCTGTGTTAAAATGGCTATTAAAACAGGAAACTTCCCAGGAACTCATACTCCAACCAAGGACTATTCATGGAGATAACCTAGAACCCTGACAATGCAGCCACTTCTGAGGAGAACTGATAGACTAAGATCAGAAAGAAGGAGAGGAGGACCTCCCCTATCAGTGGACTTGGGGAGCGGCATGCATACAGAAAGGGGGGGAAGGGTGGGACCGGGAGGGGAGGAGGGAGGGGCTTATGGAGAGATACAAAATGAATAAAGTGTAATTAATAAAAGTTAAATAAAAATTAAAAAAAAAGAAAAAAGTTTGATTTTCTTTTAAAAAATCATAAATGAAAATAACTTCAACTTTATTTAGAAATAGATAATTTGAGTGCTGGAGCACTTAGCTATATTGTGCTTGCTGGAAAGCACAATCATAACTGTGTTTCAAGATGTGAGTTCTCAGAGCCATGTCTGCCTTCTTCCTCCCATGCTCTTCTCCACAATGGTCATGGACTCCAGCCCTCTGAAACTGCAGTCTTCAAATTAATGCTTTCTTTTATAATTTACCTTAGTTACTGTGTCTTATCACAGCAATAGGAAAGTAAGGCACTGACCAAACTATCTAAGCAAATTAAGTAGATAAGTAAAAGTTTAAAAGTAGAGATTACCACCTTACAATATAGATAGATAAAGAATGCCACAAGGGCACCACCAACAGACATATCAAAGTGTGTGTGTTGGGGGGAAGCCCACAGGGCCTAAAGCTTACACAAAGAGCTATTGGCAGCTAAAAATGAGACACCTGGGAGCTGAAGAGGCGGTCTTCCCCAAGGGTGAGCACACCAATTATTCTTCCAGGGTCAAACAGACAATGCCAAACACATGCATACAAGTAACATACAGATTAAGCAGGTCATATTTTAGAAATATATTCCTTATAGTTTGAGAGTATACATGAATATATATAAATACATGTGCATACAACAATAATGACAAGGAGACTACTGTTCATCTGAAGGAGAAGTAGGAGAGTGTTTGGAGGATGTAAAGGGAAAGGAAAATGTTAAACGTCCAATGATTTTATATTCTCAAAAGTAAAATTAAAAAATAATGTCAGCGTTTATATTTTCAGTAGTTCGTTTCTTTTTCTTTTTTTTTTTCAGAAGAGATGACATTCTGCAATGTCTCTATTTTATATTGAAAGAAATCAAACTTTTATAGCATATGCAAATATCTAGGGAGCTAGTGATATTTGATTCTACAAATCAGGTTTACTCTTTCCTCTTAGTAATGTCTAGCCAACATTTATATTATTTTGAGAAGAGATTTCTTATATTTAAATGTAGCAATTTATACACACCATTTCTATAACATATATTCTTGTCCTCCTTCCGTCTTATGATGTTATTTTTGTCAGTAATACTTCACTTTCTTTAAGAAAGACATAATATAAAGTATGCCACAAAAATAATTAAACAACTTTTCACATATAGCTACTTTAAATTTGAAATGCTTTATGTTCATTCTACTTCAGCTATAAACTCACATGTTGTGCCTTAATTTTCAGCAATCTACATTTGTACTATTTTGATACCATGCCTGTATACACAATCAGTTTTAGTTCTTCTTTGAAAGACTTTGTAATCTGGTACTAATAGTTATAAATACACTAACAATTATGTCTTATGAGTACATGCCAGTGACAATGAGTTCTGCTTAAAATTCTGGCAAATTTGGAACTGGAATTAATTTATAAGATTGGAACATTCCGTATCCTGTTTGTCTAAATAGGTACTTACTGTAATTTTAGGAAACAGCCACAGATCAATTATTGCCAATCCCAGAGCAAATGTTTGACTTGATAATATTTCCTAATATCTGAAAAGCTTTGAACTTGATTACAAACCTGGATATTTTTCAGGATCTTGTCTCTCTTGATCAGGGCCTATCCGAGCCCATGGTACTTGAGATAGATTCTGTAGACGATGGTTTACATAAAAGAGATTAAATATCCCTAAATTCTAAATGGTGTATAGTTGATGACCCCATGAAAGAACACATAATTCAAGTATGCATTTCATAGTGCAGACAAGCATGGAGAACAGGTAGATAATATTGCTCACGTGGAATCTACATTGTTAGAAACGTCCATTCCCTTTACTCAATAGCTGTCATTTTTTCATTGTTTACTTTGATTATTATGTTTGGATTTTTGTTTTCACTGTTGTAATGGCTAAAACAGGAGCTTTTGAAAAAAAAAAAGAAAATATTCTCTTGGCTTACACCATGACAATTCTATTTTCATGTTTTTTTTCTAGGCAATCATGTTTTATTATAATAACCAAATTACACTGGTAAACAGCAGACAAGAGAGATTAGGATACAAAAGACATAGATGGAAACACATGCTCCATTACCAAGGAGTTTCAGTTTCCTGATGTGGATAATGAAGATAATTATAGTGTCTGCTGAAAGGGTGATTGTAAAGATGTATTAAGATAATATGTTGAAAGTTTATAGTTCAGGGTTTGGGCATAGTAAAGGATGTAACAGAATAAAATGTAACTGATGTAAAATGTTAGAAGGATAGTTACATTTACACTGTTGTTGATTTTCTTAGCTTTTCTATTCAGGATCATTTTCTTAGGTAGATTAGTGTGAACATTGCATGTGCGAATGAAGTTTTCCTAAACCTTTCTCTTGATGAAACATATAGCAAATATATTTGGGGGAAGCATAGAGCAAGGGAGAATGGCAAGAGTAATTAATCTGAATATCGATTAAAATCCGCGATATCTCAGTTGGTAGGGTACTTTCCTAGGATGCAGGTTGCACCGAGTTCAATTCTGGTACCGGGTAAACTAAATGTGTTGGTGCCCTAACCTCAGCACTCAGAGAGAGGCAGGGAGATCAGATATTCAAGGTCATTTTTAGCTACAAGCAAATTTAAAGCTATTGTGGGAAAAGGGATACCATATATCCAGGAAAAAATTCTTTTGAAACCATTATTCCCAGTTCAAGCAGACTTCTTGGAGAAAAATTTTCCATAGGACATCACATAGAACCCAAGAAGCATATCATATCATTTTCTAAAAAATCCCAACAAATTTCTCTATGTTATTGTTAGGATATGATTAGATTATAGCAGTACATGAAACATATTAACTAGATATAATCATGATTTAAAAATGTGATATTACTATCTGCTTTCTGTACTTGAAATGTAAAGCTGTCTGATAAAGAGTCATGTTATTCTGAAATAGACATTGTTAGTATAAACGACCATAATTGTTTCCACATTGGCAAGTACTTCAGGAACATAATATTAGTTTTTCTACACAAAATTTAGAAGGCACTGAAGATATGCTAAAGAACCATAGTTAACTTCACTCTGTTTTAGAGGACATTTTTATCATTTAATAACTGGAATTTTAGGAGTGATGTTGTCCATCAACAGAAGAGTACAAAACTTTCGAGAAAAATATGCTTTAAACTAGTCTGAATTTTATCAGCACTTTCTTCTTATTTTTAAAATAGATTGAAGAAAGTTTAATATAAAAATTCAATTACATCATATTGAGTGAGGTAGCCCAGAAGCAGAAAGACACAAATGGTATGTACTTACTCATAAGTGGATATTAGCCATATAAATATAAGATAAGCATACTAAAATCTATAGTCCTAAAGAAACTAAACAGCAAGGAAGACCAAAGGAAAGATGCTCAATCCTTGTTCAGAAAGACAACATGATAGACATTGGAAGCATTAGAAGACAGGAGCCTACCACAGCCAGCCTCTGAAAGACTCTACTGATTGAGGTATGGAAGCAGAGGCTGAGACTCATAGCCAAACTTTGGGCAGAGTGCAGGGAATCTTATGAAAGAAAGGGGAGATAGAAAGACCTGGAGGGGACAGGAGCTCCAAAAGAAGACTGACAGAGCCCACAAACAAAACAAAACAAAAACAAAAACAAACAAACAAACAAAAAACCCTGAGTAATGAGTAGTCCTGGGGGCCCTGCAGAGACTGATACCCCAACCAAGGACAATACATGGAGAGGACCTAAAATGCCAGCTCAGATGTAGCCCATGGACTCAGTCTCCAAATGGGGTCCCTAGGAAGGGAAGCAGGCCTGTCTCTGACATGAACTCAGTGGCAGGGTCTCTGATTACCTGTCTCTGTGGGGAGCAGCCTTGCCAGGCCACAGAGAAAGACAATGCAGCCAGTCCTGGTGAGACCTGATAGGCTAGGGTCAGGTAGAAGGGGAGGAGGACCTCCTCTATCAGTGGCCTAGGGAAAGGGCATAAGAGGAGCAGAAGGAGAGAGGCTAGGATTGTGAGGAGATGAGGGAGGGGGCCACAGCCGGGATACAAATTGAATAAATTGTAATAAATGATAATAATAAAAATGTTAAAAAAAGAATTCAATTACATTTACATGTAACAGCAATAAGCAGCTGCAGTGTAAAATTCCAATGCATTAGCATTTACAGAAGTAAGAAGAGACCCTTATCTCAGTCATGTCTAACAGTGCATGTACAAGTTATATGTAAAATTTTGAAAGAAATTAAAAATGATCTAAATGAATATGCCATCCATGCATTACTTTATGTGCTTTTTTAACTTTATTATTATTATTTTTATGTGCTTTTTAATATTACAAGCATGCATACACACATAGCCACACACAATTGAAATAAAATTTTCCCTCTTGAGGTGATAATATTCTCTCCTGTTCATGATTTCTAGTAATACAAAGCTATACCAGAGAACCTACCACATTTTCTACACCAGTAAAATTTCTAACTGCATTCTGAATACTTACCTATGTAATACTCTACCATTATCAGTGATTTTTCCCAGGAGAACTGAAATTCACAACCAGCCAAAATGTAGAGAACAACTAGCTATGGTATACCTATCCCAAATTGATACCCTGACAACACAATTTGTACATCTAAGATTCAGTTCACATCACAGAAGACGTGGCAGAAAGACTGTGAGGGTTAGAGGACCAAGGAATCTACTGAGAGATTGTGTCTATGCGTGTCTTGGAATTGCACAAATGAAATGTCAACAATGTGATCACCTAAAGTAGACCTGACAAATGACACACCAGTTGACATTTCAGTATAGATGGAAAAAAATCTCACAAGGCCCTACCACTGGAAGATGAGCTAGAGATATGCAAATAATGGCTTCTGGTGAAGAATCAATCCACTTCAGGGATGAGTTCCCAGACATGTTATCCAATCTCAAGGGGTCAGACCTAAATACATACATATTTGAGCAGCACTAAATGAACCCAGTGGTTGTCTTTATAAATTTACACTATCTATCTATCATCTATCTAATCAATAGACGTACAAAAACAATAAAATAAACACTAAATAATATATAATGATTATAAGAAAAGGGAAGGGGAGAAGGAAGGCGTTAGAGAGAGGAGAAAGAGAGAGAGGGAGGAAGAGATGTTAATGTAGAAAGCTTTCTTTATGTCAATATTTTTATTTTACTTTTTTACATTCTATTTGAAAAATTGAAAGATTGTTTGTACTTAACATTACAGAATCTGTTTTGATTGGCTTTGTTGAAACTGAGGAAAGTTCTGCATGTACAGTTTCTCTATGAATCTTCCACATAAAAGCTTCCATAGTTCTGGTTTTATAATAAGCAAATGAACAAGGTTTCAGAGCCCTGGAATACAGTACCTGCCAGTATCCCAATGACAGGTATGAGAATGGCAAACACAAGAAGGTAGAGAGCAACGAGGGCAGCTTTGAAGGACTTCAGTTTCTCGTGAAGGGAGGAGCCATTTTTAGGATCTAAAACAAAGTAAAAGCAAACAGAACAAAATTTGAGCCTATTATTAAAAGCCATGATTTAAGCTTTGTAATTCGTTCTGGGACTAAGGTTCGGGGCTTAAGGTGCTTGTTGAACAAACAATATATCATGATTATATATGATTCTACATTTGTATATCTCACATGATTTGAGTAAAACATACAATTATCTTAATGGAGCAAAATTGATTTATATTTTGACAAATCCTGGGAATGCATCGATGAAACCCATCCTTTGGCTAGATCAAGATGTAATAACTATACTTTTGTCTTTGACATGCATTTGCATAAAACAGACATTTCTATAATGCAATGTGGACTCCAGTGGGACTATGCAGATACACATGGGAAATGGTAGATTATGTATTTATTTTGTGGAAAGTGTGTGTGTGTGTGTGTGTCTGCATGTGTCTCTTTGTGCCCTTGTGTGTGTGTCTGCTGTTGTTGGTCTGTGTGGGTGTGACTGTGTATGTCTGCTCATGTGGGTTTCTGCTAAGGCTCATGGTCAGCGCTTCGATGTCTTCTTCTGTTGCTCTTCACTTTTGAGAAACAGTTAATCATGGAAAATGAAAAGAACAATCCATGATATAAACAAGCTGAAATTGGCTGTATTTCAGCTGACTAAATGTGAAGAACCCTGTTTGTCTTCCATGCATGTTTGAACTCATATGTGTAAACTCATGTATGATCTCTATAGGTTTTATATGCTGTTTTCTGCATCTGAAATGCCTCTCTAACTCTTCCCTCTCTACCCTTTTCCTCAGATCTGGGCATCAAATATAAGTAGAAGGAAAAGCAATTCTGTCCTGTCACCTGAAGCCCAGATTCTGCTAGGCATTGTTCCTCTTGTGTTCTTGTCACAATCTGATTCATCTATTTCAACTGGGATTTTATCTCCCAACAAGTTATGAATAAGTGTTAGCCCTAGATACCCATGAAGGTAATTTTAATTGGAACTGGGTCACTGCAGATGTAGCCAAGTGTAATTGGTGTCTTGAGATGCGAGGTTGATTTTGATATAATGGTTGCATCTTTATAAGAAGAGAAGTAACACCCAATTCATAGGAAAATAACCAATCTTTTTGAAGCAGGAAGCAGAGATGGCAGTGACTCAGCTAAATGCCAGGGCCACCAAGAGTTGTCAGAAACTACTAGAAAGAAGCTGGAAAGAAAGACGGCCTTTAAATGTCCTGTGTCCCTTTGGACACCTTGATTTAAGACTTCTGGGACAGAAAACTGTAAGAAAACAAACAAACAAATCTCTACTGATTTAAGACCCCCCAACCTACCACCTGTGTCACCCTGTCACTTTCTACTTACTGGGAGGAAGTGATGCTGTCATTGAGCGTGCATCAAATTTCACTGATTCTGAGTAGCCGTCGGCGTCCTCTCGTTCATCAGAGCAAAGCCACTGTTTCTCTATCATCTATCAAACATATGCGGAGTACACGGACCCCATAGGAAATTGCTGAGGTTAGGATTTATGCTGCTGCAAGTTAACATTTATAATTAGGCTTCAATTTTAGCAACCAAAGTGTTTAATTGAATACACACATTATATAGACCACTATATTAATCTTTCTCTTGACTTTCTACTTAGAATCACAATGTCAGATTTATGGGACTGTAGAGATAGTTGCCAATAAAGTGCCTGCTAGTCAAGCTTGAATACCTGAATTTAGATGCCACGCACCCCTGAAAAGCTACAAGTTGTACAAATCCTGGTGCTTGGAAGGGGAGACAGGAGACTCCCCAGCCCTGTGCCAGTCAGTCAATACAGCCAACTGGTGACTCTTGAGCACAATGAGAGATCCTGTCTCAAAATAGATGATGCAAAGAAACAGAAGACAATATCGACCATTAATTTCTGGTCTCCATAAACAACTACATATGTGATCAGTTGCAACTCCTCCAGACACGCATTCAAATGCACTCAGACATACACTACAAAGACATAAAAAACAGATTTAAGACGCCCTAATCTTTCCCAATCTGTAGGCTGTCTTTTGATTTTAATGACAGTGTCCTCTGCTTTACAGAAGCTTTTTAGTTTCATGAGGTCCCATTCATTGATTGTTGCTCTTAGAGCCTGTGCTGTTGGTGTTCTGTTCAGGAAGTTGTCCCCTGTGCCAATGAGTTCTAGGCTCTTCCCCACTTTTTCTTCTAATCAATTTAATGTGTCTGGTTTTATGTTGAGGTCTTTGATCCACTTGGACTTCAGTTTTGTGCAGGGCGATAAGTATGGATCTATTTGCATTTTTCTACATATAGACATCCAGTTAGACCAGCACCATTTGTTGAAGATGCTATCTTTTTTCCATTGTATTATTTTGACATCTTAGTCAAAGATCAGTTGTATATAAGTATGTGGGTTTATTTCTGGATCTTCTATTTGGTTCCATTGATCCACTATTCTGTTTCGATGCTAGTTCCATGTTTCACCAACCCTATATCTGACAGAGGATTAATATCCAGTATGTATAAAGAACTCAAGAAGTTAAACAGCAACAAATCAAGTAATCCAATTAAAAAATGGAGTACAGAGCTAAACAGAGAATTCTCAATAGAGGAATATCAAATTGCAGAGAAAAACTCAAAGAAGTTTTCAATGTCCTTAATCATCAGAGAGATGCAAATCATAACAACCCTGAGATTTCACCTTACACTCATCAGAATGGCTAAGATAAAAAACTCAAATGACAACACCTGCTGGAGAGTTTGTGGAGAAAGGGGAACCCTTCTCCACTGCTGGTGGAAATGTAAACTTATACAACTACTTTGGAAATCAATCTTGCACTTTCTCAGACAATTAAGAACAGCACTTCCTCAAGATCCAGCTAAACCACTGCTAGGCATATATCCAAAAGACACTCAAGTATTCAACAAGGACATCTGCTCAACCATGTTTGTAGCAGCTTTATTTGTAATAGCCAGAAGCTAGAAACAGCCCAGATGGCCCTCAGTTGAGGAATTGATACAGAAATTGAGGTACATCTACACAATGGACTATTACTCAGTGATAAAAAAACAAGGAAATCATGAAATTTGCAGATAAATGGTGGGAACTGGAAAGTGGATACTAAACATATAATATAGTATAAACATACTAAATTCTGTACACCTAAGGAAGCTAATCAGGAATGAGGACTCTGGCTAAGATGCTCAATCCCCATTCAGAAAGGCAAAGAGGATGGACATCAGAGGAGGAAGAAAACAGGGAACAGGACAGGAGCTTACCATAGAGGGCCTCTTAAAGGCTCTAACCTGCAGGGTATTGAGGCAGATGTTGAGATTCATAGCTAAACTTTGGGCAGAGTACAGCGAATCTTATGAAAGAAGTGGGAGATAGTAAGACCTGGAGAGGACAGGAGCTCCACAAGGAAAGCGACATATCCTAAAAGTCTGGGCACAGGGCTCATTTCTGAAATTGATACTCCAGCTAAGGATCACTCATGGAGATGGCCTGGAACCCCTGCACAGAGGTGGCCTATGGCAGATCAGTATCCATGTGGCCTCCAAAGTAATGGGGACAGGGACTGTCTCTGACATGAACTGATTGGCCTGCTCTCTAATCACCTCTGCCTGAGGGGGGCCAGCCTTACCAGGCCACAGAAGAAGACAATACAGCCACTCCTGAGGAGACCTGATAGACTGGGGTCAGAGGGAAGGGGAGGAGGGCCTCCCTTTTCAGTGGACTAGGAGAGGGACAAGGTGGAAAAGAGGGAGGGCAGGATAGGGAGGGAGGAATGTACAGGGGGATACAAAGTGAATAAACTGTAATTAATAAAAATAAAAATAATTAAAATAAAAGAGGCCCTAATCATGAGGATTCATTGTTGTGTTGTTCTATGTAGAAAGGCGTCTGTGTTTAGAGACTTGTGTCCTTTAGGTGTGAGAAGGAGTAGACTTACTTTTCTACCTAGACACAAAACAGAAACAAACAATCAAAACAAAAATACCCCCCCCAAAAAAAAAACAAATGCCATAAAATAACTAGCTGAGGAGAAAACAAATGATTTCCCTTAAAACAAATAGTTATACACATTTGGAACAAATATTTCCTGTGACCTTCTAGACTGAACTTATTAAACTAGCTTAATGAGCCAGACTTCCTTGCCAAGGCATCTTTTTATCAGTTTAAAAGATACTGTTAAGTCTCTAGATTTAAAATCACAGGAAAAAGTAAATTTTCTTTTTTCCCCTTTTTTTGAGTTTTAAATAAATTAATTATTTATCATTGTCTTATATATTATATCCCTACCTCAGTTTCTTCTCCCTCCTCTCCTTCCAGTCATCCCTCCTCCCTGACACACCTCCCCTCTCACCAGGATCAACTCTTTTCCCTTCAGAAAAGAGCAGGTCTACCCAGGATATCAACCAAACATGACACAACAACTTGCATGAAGAAGACTAGGCACAAAGCTTCATATCAAGGCTGGATGAAACAATCCAGTTTGAAGAAAGGGTCCCAAAGCAGGGAAAAGTAACTTTTCTTTCCTTCCCTTCCATTCAGTCCTCTCTCTCTCTCCTTTCCTCTCCTCCTCTTTTTTCTCTACCTCTCTTCTTTCCCCACAACTCTTTCTGTCTCTTTAGACTTTTGTATTACACGACACAAATCTGTTCCTTTGTCATTAAATTCAATCAGTATTCTATTGACTCTACTTGACAACATTGCTTTGCACATTCAAAAGGTAACAAAAAAAATCATGTAAGTCTATACCAAAAGAAAATATTAAACATTACTTTAATATGATACAATGTATATGATATACCAAAATATCACATAGCACTCACAAATATGTATACTTTTATAGTTCATAAATTTAATTATGAGCAAGATTAGTTCAGTGGAGGATCGCTTACCAAGCGTGCGCCAGTTCTCATGCTTAGTTTCAGCTATGCAAAAAATAAATAAATCTCATCTAATTTAAGATTTTTACATTAAAATAAGTACATTTAATTAAAACACAAAGTTCCCTTTCTTTTTATTTTCTTCTTTTTTTTTGTGATAGGAGGCATTAAAACCTAGGTCTTCTCAAACATTCATACTGTAGGTTTTACCATTAAACTAAATCCTAGGCTCTTGAAACTCTACTTGAAAATAAACATAATAGGATAAAATAAACTAATAAAACAATTTGAAATTCTAATACATTTCCAAGAAGTGGTGCCTATTATGGTCGAATGATCTGTATTTTCGGAATATTAACCTCGACGATATATGGAATAACTGTTTTGTTGGTCACAGTTTATGTAGGTTGATTAATTTAGTAAGAATCCAAAAGCCTCTAATTTTTGTTTATCCCTCCCCAATGCTGAGAGGTGTGTTTAGCACTGCAGTTTTAACTGAATTGGGGCAGCATCAGGAAACAAAACTCTGGCCTGGTCTGGGAATGGAGGACCATCAATCCTTTCTGAAGGCACCCGCTGCTGTGGGAGATTCATAGACTAGTAAGGACGTGACTAAACCCCTGTCAATAGACTTCTAAAAATATGGCCAAGGAGGTTATTCATTTGGCCGATCACACTGACAACCTTTGCGCGTTGATCATTTCTGAGAATTGGTTTCCACAAATCTTGAGTTGCTCAGTCCAAGGACTGTGATCTTTACAGTATTTGATCACTGGGACAAGGGTTATCTTCTAGTTGACAACCTGAGTTTCCAGCAAAAGCAAGCTGCATACTTCCTAGCTTTTGCCTCAGCCTTTCCATAAGCTTAGAACATTGATATGAGGAAGATAGAGCCAAATTGGAATGGATTGCCTGAATCTGTGAGTTCATTCTCCTCCTACTATACATTTTTTGCTGGTTTCTTTTGCAGACAGAGCCAGGCTTTCCCATTAAAGCTTAGGAACACAGCCACCTCCTCTTTCTCCTTCTCTGCATTACTTTGAACTTTATTGGTCTCAGTTGGCAACTGGCTTTGACATCCTACTAGCATTTTTCAGGGACTCATTACTAGATTTTGTCCAGGGTGATATGGGAGGTGTTGTTTGGTTTGTAGGATGTTTATATAACCTAGTTTTCACCTTTCTTTTTTTTTTAATTTTTATTGATTACATTTTATTCACTTTGTATCCCCCCTGTAGCTCCATCCCTGCTCTCCTCCCAGTCCCACCCTCCCCCTTTCCACCCATGTCCCTCCCCAAGTCCACTGACAGGGGAGGTCCTCCTCTCCTTCCTTCTGATCCTTCTGATTCCTCTGGTCTCATCAGGAGTGGCTGCATTGTTTTCCTTTGTGGCCTGGTAAGGCTGCTCCCCCCTCGGGGGGGGTGATCAAAGAGTTTTCACCTTTTAAATTTCAATAATAGCTCTTAAAATACTGATCTTGTAGTGATATGTCCACTAAATTTTCTCCTTAGGTGTATAGGAACAATGCCTACTCCCGTTTTTTTAGATCCTAATGATAAACCAAAGTATTATTTCACAATGGCACCAGTACAATTTCACCCTGGGAAACAATAGTATAGTAGGCTTACTTAAGGAGCATGGCTGAGGAGTTATTGATAGAAACATGCCTGACCTCCGTACAAACTACCCACCACCAAAAAGTTTACCCGGCCTGGATGATGGCTTCCCCATATTCACGTTAATGAAGCCTCCTTCCCCTACTGATTCCCAGCCTATAATCTTGAGCATCCCACCCTCACCCCCAGAGTTCATGAGGCCACTAACAATTAAGACCTAACAATATACAAATGTCTGGAAGGAGAGGTCAGATACTTTAGAAAGTGTCCAGTGATCCCCGCTCCATCACTCAAACTTTGGAGGCTCAATCAATCCTACTAGAGTCCCACAAGAAGGCTCAGTGGATTTCATGAAGATGGCAGCAGTGGGGCTGGGAGTACAGATCCTTATAACACTCCTAAACCTCATCCTTGTGTTTTTCCAAACACAATGTTCTCATTGAGAGGTACTGTTCTGTGTCCATGATGAATGTCCATGCTGACTGTGGACATAAGATTTTAATCACTGTGGGCAGCATCTGCTTTCAGCAATCTGACTACCGGGATGCTTTTAATAAACATTCTAATTCATGACAAGAAAAATAAAACATCTTCATGAGTTTCAGGAACAACAGCTCCAAATTAGTCAAGTATTGGGAGATTTCTCTAAATTTATTCCCTATAGTTTTAGCCCTTTCAAATGTACAGATGTGTGTGTGTGTGTGTGTGTGTGTGTGTGTGTGTTAGTCATGGTCCCCTAGGGGAACAGAACTTATAAAATGAATTCTTCTATCTCTCTTTCTCTCTCTCTCTCTCTCTCTCTCTCTCTCTCTCTCCATCTATCTTTTTATCTCCATGTATGTATGTATGTATGTATGTATGTATGTATGTATGTATCTATCTATCTATCTATCTATCTATCTATCTATCTATCTATCTAGTTATATATAAAGGGGATTATATCAGGAAAAGAAACTTGTGTAACGTAAACTTGAGAACAAGCTTGAAAAAAGGTTGAGTAAAGAACAATTTAGCATGTCAAGACAGGGAAACCTTTGGTTATTTTCTGCTTGAGTTTGATTTTGCTTTGAGACAGTGTGTCACGAGGTGAACCAGTCTGGCCTTGAGATGCAGTGTTCCTCCCTCAGACTCCTAAATGCTAGTATTACAGGCATGCTGCTGTGTCCTCCCCATACCTTGACAGTGAGTGTGCCAGGGCCTGGCCCTTGATCTTTTGTCTCTCTCTACTTACTCCCCAGGTGATCTCATTGCTTATGTATGTGGTACAAGGCTCTGGGTTTAATCTCCAGGGCCATAAAAAGCAGACAGAACAAAAAATAAAAATAAAAAGTTACAAAGATGGAAAAGACAAAATATATCTCAGGATGACTGTGTTTTACATATCTGCTTCTCCCACAACAAAAGTTTGTATTTCATATACGTAGAATTTAAAACATTTCTCTCTGACTTGCATGAATTTAGTTAGCATACACAAAAGATATCATCTGTATATCCCACTGTGCCTTAAAGAAATTTACTATTAAATTTTCAGATTATTTCAGTTTTCATCTCATTATTATTAAATTTTTGGAAATGTAAGAATGCATACACAATCCTTGTTAGCAGTGTGTGGACAGTTTTACAGCACTTTCCTGTGACCTTAAATGTAATTTCCAAGTTAAGAATCAAACAGCTTCACATAGAGAGACTTTTCCCATCACAGGCCAGTGCACTGATAAGGGATTGTGAAATCCTTTGAGCCTGTATAATCTATTAACAGTGTGTTCTCATGAGAAGCAAAACATATCTCTGCCATATCAGCTTTTTATAAAGGGTCGAAAGTTCAAGGAAGCAGCAACAGGAAAGCCATATGAAAGAACTTTGAGGTTAACACTAACCAAGGTCTTCATTTTCAACCATTTTATCATTAAAACAATGAAGTGGCTTGAAAGTTAACGTAAAATTCAACTACAACATTCTGTCACATTAATACAATAATATCACAGGACACTATTCTTTGTGCACACATCTGGATTGACACAGTTGGTGTTGCAATGTGCATATTGATTGCTGTATCACAATTCCCTCAAAAGTCATGTTTTTCTCCTTTGATTTTGTTTTAAAATTCAAAGTAATGAACTATATGATATTTAATCAAACACGAGTAACTTATTTCTATAGCCATTTATTTTACCACCACCCCTTTTCTGAGGCTCATAGTTTTACTTATGTAAGTAATGATGTCAAAACTACTGCAGTCAGTTAACCTCATTCTTTTGATATGCTTCTGTTTGATTTTGCTCCACTGTTGAACTACTAGACTAAATGAAAACTATTTTGAAGTCCCTGATATCAATTGTTGTTTAGGAAAATTGTATAATACACACACACACATTATATATATTAGTAATATATGAGTGTGGAAATTTTAATCCAATTTCATCACCATAGAATTATATAGACGTTAACAAGAGCTGTGATGTTGTAAAACATCTTTGTTTTCATGTTTCTAATAGTGTGGAAGAGATATTTCTGCACAATTTGTTATTTTCTGTTGTGCTCGGCTGTTGCTCTTTCTTATCCTTATGCTTTTACACTCCAGAGAAACTTTCTTATACCTGCATGTATCTAAGCAAGATTTGTGTGTCTAGCATATATTCACAATTTGTGTTAAATTTTTATGGTTGCCATGGTACTAGCATTACTTAGAAACAGATGCCTGCTCAGCAAAAGTGCAACAAGTAAACTATCCCCACCCCCACCCCAGCACTCTTTCACTTTTCATTTTGAAAAAAAGATTGTACTTAAATTTCTCCAGCTGGCCTTGAACTCACCCTATAGCTCAGGAAGGTCTTAGGCTTGTTGTCTGACCAAGTTAGAATTCCAAGAAGCTGGATAATAGGCCTGTGACTAAGTGTCGGGACATTAGTCTTTTCATATTTACTATATATCATTGTTTTCTAAGATAAATCTCTACTTACATTTGCAGTGATCTTCTTATAGTCAATTTCTTCTTAACAGTAGGGTAAATTACTGCAATGTATTCTTCCTTATTCTTTTAAAATTAAAACCTTGTTTGTTTGTTTTTTTAACAAAGGTAGCTTAAAACTTATATCTTTTTTTTTTTTAATTAGCGTATTTGTGCAAGCAATGTCTCCATGGTGATAATGAGTGTATGAGAATTCTTGTTAGAGACTGAACTCTATTGTGCCTCATGACAGTGACAATCATCATTGGGGTAAAATAGAAAAAGCATCAACATTTGAATCTAAAACCAAAAGTGACAGAAAAGAATATGATCAAGAACACCAATCAAAGACCGTGCATAGAGAGGACATAGACCACTTGCTCAGATGTAGTCCACAGACAATTCACTCTCCATGTGTGTTCTCTAGTAAGGAGAGAAGAGAGTTTCTGACATGAACTTGGTTGCCTGCTCCTTGATCACTTCCCCTTGATGGGAAGACCTAACCAACCCACAGAGGAAGAGGATCCAGGCAGTCCTGTTGGATCCTAGGGTCAGACAGTAGGGGGAGAAGGACTTCCCTATCAGTGGACTAGGGGAGAGGGATAGAGGAGGAAGAGGGAGGGTGGGACTGAGAGAAGACAAGGGAGAGTCTCAGTTGAAACTGGGATAAAAAAAATGAAAAAATGGGGTACAGAGCTAAACAGAGAATTCTCAGTAGAGGAATACAGAATGACAGAGAAACACTCAAAGAAATGCTCAGTGTTCTTAGCCATCATAGAGATGCAAATCAAAACGACCCTGAGATTTCACCTGACACCCACCAGAATGGCTAAGATCAAAAACTCAAGTGACAACACATGCTGGAGAGGTTGTGGAGAAAGGGGAAACCTCCTCCATTGCTGGTGGGAATGCAAACTTGTACAACCACTTTGGAAATCAATCTGGCGCTATCTCAGAAAATTAGGAATAGTGCTTCCTCAAGATTCAGCTATACCACTCCTAGGCATATATCCAAAAAGAGGCTCAAGTACACAACAAGGACATTTCCTCAACCATGTTTGAAGCAGGTTTATATGTAATAGCCAGAACCTGGAAATAACCCAGATGTCCCTCAGTTGAGGAATGGATACAGAAATTGTGTTATGTTTACAGAATGGAATATTAGTCAGCAATTAAAAATGAAGAAATCATGAAATTTGCAGGCAAATGGTTGGACCTAGAAATGATCATCCTGAGTGAGATATCCCAAAAGCAGAAAGATACACATGGTATATACTCACTTAAATAGACCTCTAAGATAGGATAAATATACTGAAATGTATACACCTAAAGAAGATAAACAAAAAAGAGGACATTGATGGACATTGGAGGTAGGAGCAAACAAGTAACAGGACACGAGCCTACCACAGAGGGCCTCTGAAAGACTCTACCTAGCAGTGTATAAAAGCAGATATTAAGACTCATAACCAAACCTCTGGCAGAATGCAGGGAATCAAAAAAGGGGGCGGAGTTAATACGACCTGGAGAGGAGAGGAGTTCCACAAGGACCACATATATCTGGGCACAGGGGTCTTTTATGAGACTATTTCTCCAAACAAGGACCATGTATGGATGCAACCTAGAGCCCCTGCTCAGATGTAGCCCTTGGTAGCTCAGTATCCAAGTGGGTACTCTAATAAGGGGAACAGGGACTGTTTCTGACATGAACTCAATGGTGGGCTCTTTGACGACCCCCCCACCCCCAGGGAGGAGCAGCCTTGCTAGGCCACAGAGGAGGACTTTGCAGCTAGTCCTGAAGACACCTGATAAACCAGTATCAGATGGAAGGGGAGGAGGTTCTCCCTTTTCAGTGGACTTGGAAAGGGGCAGGGAGGAGATGAGGGAGGAAGGGTGGGATTGGGAGGGAAAGAGGGAGTGGGATACAGCAGGGATACAAAGTTAACAAACTGTAACTAATATTAAAAAATAAAAATTAAAAAATGAATAACTTGTAATAATAATAATACATATTGGCAATAAAAATAATATGATCACAATATATTCTGTAAGTCTCAAAAATAAAAACAGAAAAATAAATCATAAAAAATTAACAAACTTGTCCTAAATGGAAAGATGAATGTGTTGTTCTTGTAGATATATGGTTTTTAAGAAAGCAGGGATTATTTTGAGGACTTTAAATAATTCTTGTTCTTGTATTTGTAAAATATTAATATGCTATCAATGTAAAGGAATACTATTAAGACTAAAAAAAAAAAATCTTTAAGCTTGCCTAATACACAGAAATCTGCCAGTAAATAAACCAGCATTGTTTTACTTCTGTATAATTTCATGAGCTTTACTTTTTTTTTTTTTTTTAGCTTCAAGGCAGCTTCATTAACAATATAGTTAGATTTTCTCTATCTTGCATTTAGGAAACTAAGACATAAGTGGTTTAGGTGTTTACTCAGTTTCGTGTAGATGGGAGAGAAGACAGTGTGGTTTGAAAGCAAGCAGACAGTGTACTCATGAGATATTAGCTCCTTGCTGCTTCTCAAAACATTCATCATTTCAGTTCTGTGACTACTCTGCCCCAGTTCCACATGGCCAATGATAATACCAGCCCAATTTTATGCTGTGTAAGTCATACTCATCCATCTAGATCACCCTAAATTGTAACATCTCCATGAAGATGCCTTTACAGTTTTTTTTTCTCCTGTTAAAATTATAGCCACTCCTACTCACACAGAACTTACCCACAGAAATTTTATTCTATATTCAAACTATATTCATTCTGCTTGAATATATGCTTTATATTGAGAACTTCTGACAAAATTAAATATATTTTTCCTTTGTATCCATTCTCTATATATGCAATTCAAAATGTTGCAGCAGAAGATACTCAGCCAATATTCCTTCTCTGAACAAGGAAAGATTCATAAAACCATCAGGTTAAAGCAAAAATTGTCATATGAAAAGAGAGGTGAGGCAAAAAACTATTCTATTAAACATACTTTGAAGAAAGCCAGCATCTTAACTAAACACACATAGTTATGTGACAACGTTGCTTGAAGTAGTTTATTCTGCTCATATTTATTATATTTTCATTAAAGAAATCCTTGGCAGGGATTTTTACTACCATTTTACTTGTTACACATCAAAACCAAACTATTGGTGGTAGAATAAGAGTTCTACTAAAAAGTGCTGATCAGATACTATACAGCCCCTCTTTCTCTCTCTCTCTCTCTCTCTCTCTCTCTCTCTCTCTCTCTCTCTCTGTCCCCACTACACACTCACATGTACACAGAGTAGACTCACACCACCAGTACAAATATTCTTAGAAAACAAAATAAAGTATACCTCTTCTGTCATTGTTGGTCGAATAGGCAGCACTGATTTGTCCACTTCCCTCTCTTTACAATTGAAACCTAAAATCTTTATCACATAGTATTTCAGCATCTGACCCACAAGGAAAGGAAATGACACAGTCGTGTGTTGAAAATCTTTCTTTGAAATGTGTTACAATAGCCATCTCATCAAGGCACAAGTTTGCAAAATCTAAATTTGTCAGACAACACATCCTCCTCCCCCCTCCCTTTTTTATAGGACATTGTAAAGAGAAAAAGAGAAGTAAAAAAAAAATTATAAAAGCAAGAATTTTGGAGCAGTGTACAAAATTAACCTCCCATCAGTCTCTCCTGGTTAATAAGTTATGTATGACTTCTACAGTATTCACTATTCCCCAGTATGTCTTCTTGCAGTCATACGGTGCTGAGAGAAGATACCGTCTGTTTTCTGTCATTCTTTCCCCGTCTTTATAGGAAGGAGTAAAACAAAAGTCTGAAGTGCGAAACCTAAGAAAAGGGTATGGATCTTCACAAAGGGAAGCAACAGTGTTGATGCTCAGTTCAGCTCTCTCCATAATACTGTTGGTACTATTGATTTCTTCATTCTCCCAGATCTTACTGGACTAAAGAAGGCTGAAGCATCATCTCAAAAGAAAGGAAAACCCTTTGCCTTCCCACATGTCGTCAGAGGTTTGTACGTTTTGTTTTATCTATTCACTTATATTTCACAATTTCAAGTATAAAACACTTAAAAATTCAGTATTGCATTATTAAGCTTTTACAACTAATATTTCTGAATGAAAGATGTAGATTATTTTCTACAGGCAATTCTTGGTGCTCCAAACAGAAGGATGATGATAATGATGATGATGATGATGATGATGATGATGATGATTATTATTATTATTATTTTATACAATACACCTCAATGGCAGTTTCCACTACCTTTGCTCCTCTCAGTTCTCCTATACATACCTCCACTCCCCAGGATCCATGCCTTCATTTCCCTTAAGAAAAGAGCAGGCCTCCCCAGGATATCAACCAGAGTATAATAAGTTACAATAAGACTAGGTACAAACCTTCATATCAAGGCCGAATGAGGTAACCAGCAGGAGGAAAATGGTCCTTACAGCAGGCAAAACAGTCAGAGACACCCCACTCACACTGTTAGAAGTCCCACTAAAACACCAAGCTGTGCAACCATAACATATACACTATGGACCCATGCCGACCCATGCAGGTTCTATGATTGCTGATTCAGTCTCTGGGAGCTCCTATGAGCCCGCTTTGTTGGTTCTGTGGGCTGTATTTTCCTGGTGTCCTCGACCATAGTAATATTCTTCTGTACTCTTGGACTGGTGCCTAGCCAAATTGTCATCAGAAAGGCTTCCTCTGGTAGCTGATGGGAGCAGATGCACAGATCCACAGCCAAACATTAAGCAGAGAGAGAGAGAGAGAGAAAGAGAGTCTGAATCAGAGCTCTTCATTGGGTCCTTCCCATCAGAGTTTGGGAAATCCTAAGGAACAGGGGCAGGGAAAATTGTAGGAATCATGTTTTTTAAAGAATGATAGCTAAAATGATTAAGCTCCAAAATACCAACTGAGAGAAGACAATGCATGATAGAAAGAACAGAAGAACAATACAGCATTTGAGAGACTCAAGTGATAACGTAATACTGTTTATAGTAACAGTATGGTGAACCCTTTCCTAAGTAGTAAAAGGTTGTGAGTAGGTAAGGGTACAGCTCAGTGGTACAGCACTTGTGCAGCATTACCCAAGGGGCCTTGGTTCAATCCCTAGAATCCCATTTTTTTTAAATTAAAAGGTATTAAAATAGTAAAAGAAGCATTTACAGGGAACATGTAATTCTAGCCATGAAGCTGTAAAGTAAAAGTAGAACTACAAACCTATCCATGCTGTACTAGTACAAAGGCTATTGCCCTATCTCATAGACATATGGCTTACGTTTCTCCTAAAATTAGAGGAAGAGGAATTTGAAACTGACATGAGATTTCTCTCATTTCCCCTTATTATTTGTTAATAAATTTGATTGTAGGACATGTGGTATTAGGAGTACAAGAATCACGTCCTACTTAGGCATCTCAGTACAGCCTTGTGAACCTAGCACTCAAGAGACTGAGGAAGGAAGATGTGGAGTTTAATATCCAGCAGGCATCTTATTATAATATATATATATAAATTCTAATATATATATTATTATTATTTATATAAATTATAATATATATATATAAATTTATATATATATAAATTCTAAAGCAACGTGTATGTATGTATATATATTTATTTAATATATATTTAAAAGTAGATAACCTGATGATACTACAAGATAATAGAAGTCACACTTAAGAATTTGCAAATTGTGATGACTTTCCGACTTTCTATTTTTATGAAGATTTTTTTAGACTAGAGTCAGCTGCATTTTCAGTCTATGTGCAACATTTTTAAAGAGATATTTGTACATCCCAATGCTAACCACTTCCCTTCTTCATTATTTCCTCATTCTCTGGTTAATCTAATTTTTCTTGTAAAAAAAAATCTTTTCCATCTGCCAAAATATTCACTAGCCACACATTTTGTTCCTAAATAATTATATTTATCTGTACATTTTATAATATAATATGGTATATTATCTATTAGATATTATATTATATATATACTATATAAATATTCTTTTCCATGAAGCCAGAGGGAAAAGACTAAACTCCAACAAAGGTTAAATGAAGACATGGAGAGAATGGGGAATGTCTAAAGAAGATGACTTTATCGTTTCATTTAATTCTGGCCACTCTATAACTTCTTATTAAGAAAGTGTTGTGGGGCTCAGTAGATCGCTTAGAGTGTAATGGTGCTTTCCACCACACTTAATAACCTAAGTTTGATTCCCAGGACCTGCATGGTGGAAGGAGAAAACTGACTTCTTCAAGCTGCCTCTGAGCTCAGCATGTGTACCGTGGAAAGACATCCCACACATCTCCTTAAAGCTTATGTTACATATCTTATACTCTTTAGGGCTTACTTTTATGTCTAAAATTGCAACCCTTCATTAGTCATAAAAGGTAAAGTATGACATACAGGGTCTGGAGAGATAGCTTGTTAATTATGAGTGTATACTGTTTTCCTAGTGGAGCCAAGTTTGATTCCTAGCACCCACATAACTGCCACAAATCCATGTAATATTCTAGCTCCTGGACTCCTATGCTTTTTTTTTCTGGTTTCCAAAGACACTGCACTCACATGCACAAACCCATAAACATAATACTCCCAAATACAATCAGAAATACTAAAATGAAATATTTTAAGTTATGACATAAATATGTGTTTTTTAGTCAATATTTGTATGTTGTATGTTCTGACATCAAACTAGGAGCTCTAACTTTAATACAGAGTTTAAGAATGCTGAAATGACTCAGGCACAGTGGTGCACACCTGTTATCCCAGCACTCAGAAAGACAGAGGCAAGTGGATCTCTGTGAGTTCAAAGCCAGCCTGGTCTAGAAAGAGAGTCCAAGGCAACCAAGAATACACAGAGAAACCGTGCCTAAAAGATGCTGAAATGGGCATATACTTCTAAGTGAATACTATACCTCTATAGTATTATCAAAACAATGCACAAAATAGACAAATACAGAGAAGTAGAGCAGAGATTGCTTTACCTCAGGCAAATCTACAGGAGACTCAAACTTGTGGGACTATAATAGACTCTTAGAAACTGCTTCTTATTTTTTTTGGAAAGTATAGACTCCTCACTTGAAACCCCAAAGCCCACATTTTTCATTTGTCTCCTTTAGACAATTTAATGTTAACTTTTACAATGTTCTCTTTCAGACCACAAAAGAAGCCTAATCCTGAGTTTACACAGGAGTCCAGGAACAATGCAAATTCATAACTATATTTAATGACAAAGAATGAAATCAATCCCCAAGGAACTGTGTCACAGAACAGACCAACCCTCAAATCCAGGTAAATATATACAAAGGCAAATATTGAAGGCAACGTGATATACCAGAGTAGGAATAATCACCTTAGGAAAATAAGAGAGCTACTCTCAGGCAAAAATGACCTCTGAGAGCCAACTTTCTCTCAGAGAAAGACCATCTAGACCAAACCTTGACCAGGACTCCTACAAAAATGATTCTTACTCCTTAACTTTAATTTTCTTATATATAAGTCTAAAGCTAATGTTAGTTCTCCAATGACAATATCGGGATCACTGGATTCTTTTGTTTTTTGCTTCTGGGCCCCATTAATATATCTTCTCTGATTTAAACAACTATATTCCTTGTCTATTTAATTGGCAGATTATTAGCTTGGTGCCAAGGCTAATCTTCACTGTAAACCTACAGAAATGCCTCTGAGTATGTCTTTAATAGTGTTCTCAGAGAGGTCTAACTGAGGAGGGAATAGCCGTCCTGACTTTGGGAGCCGTCATATGATGAACTGAATCAGAAGAACTGAATCTCAAGGAGGACGCATGTGAGACCTAGCAGCACTCTGTCTTGGATCCTGACTAAGGCCGCCTCATTGGGATCAGATGTGTCATGCTCCCATTGCCACACCTTCCTCCCCACCACTGACTTCATTCTTCTGAAATCACAGCACAAAATGAATCCTCTTTTGCTTTTGGTCAGCTATGTTGTCACATAAATAAGAAACATCACCAGTACAAAAGTGTGGCTCACTTTGGGTGTCTGGTGAATCAGCCTGTTGAGGCTGGACACTCCGCATTTTTACTCTAACAAATAAACTTAAATATTAACTTTGACAAACACCAGAAAACTGAGACAAGCAAAGTAAGATATTCTTAGGACCCATGGCTCTTTGTAGATCTTAAACATTCCAGCTTTTGCCTTAAAAAAATATCCTTATGTGTTGTGTGCAGAGGTTTCTCATGATGGCTCAATGGTTATGAGCATAGGCTAATCTTTCAGAGAAGCAAGGCTCAATTCTCAGCACCCATATGCCAGCTTACAACCCTCTGAAACTCCAGTGCTAGTGGATCCAACACCATCTTATGGTCATTGCTGAATCAGAATTGCAAGCATTTAACAGACATACATGCAGCCAAAATACCCATACATTAAAAAATAAAAATTCTGTTAAGTTTTTCAGACTGCAAAGGCATAAAATACCACCTAAAATATCTCAAAATGGAGAGTGGAGGTCAAGAACTCATATGCCCCAGATATTCTCCACAACAGTGACCCACCCTTTATCAAGGAGACCCTAGCGGGGTCTCATACTATCCTTGTAAACTACTTGATTTTAGTTCAACTTAATAGAGGGAAAATATTCAGCTATGAAATACTCATGAAGCTCACCATCCAAAAACAACGAGCTATGCAAAGGGCATACTCATAAATTATAGAATGCTCTCCCGACCCTGTGCCCTACCATTCAGTGAACAAAGCTGCAGGAGAAGACCAGAGGACTGCAGCAGAAAGAGCTGGTCATCCTGTTTGTTTTTGAGATTGGAGTTTAATAGTAATACTTCCCTTTCCATTTCTTCCCACCAAGACCTCCCATATATTTCCTCCCTCCTTCAAATTCATGACCTGCTTATTCATTAAATTTTGTTGCATACATGTTAGTATAAACGTATATATTTCTTAATGTAACATATCAAGTCCATATAATATTATTTGTAGGTATATTTGAGTAATTAATTTTTTAAAGAGAAAGTATTACAGAAACCCCAAGCCAATAGAGAAGATGAAACCAGGGTACACTAGAGGAAGTTCTAGATTCTGAGGGCGGTTTCTATAGGAAACATTTAAAAACGCCAACACATCAATAAAGTAATATAAAAACTCATGTAAGGGTATCCCGAATGTCACGGGTCACACAGTTCTTGAGCAATTAGGGAAGTAAAACAAGCATTTAGAAAGTGATAGTAATGTCCTTTCGAGGTCGGCTATCTACAGCAATCCACAATTCACCGATTCTTCAGGATCATGTCTGACTAAAAAGAACCAGAAATATAAGAAAGAAAGTTAACATTAATCCATTTGGGATGCTATTTTAGAAACATGAATATACATTGTACTGAATTTAGGCAAGTATAGCTTCAGAATTCTAATGAAGACAAGATATAGTTTGAGTTTAAGAGTTCTAGAAATGTCAACTAAGTAAAATAAACAAACAGCACCGAGAGAATGTTTATCAAGAATCTCTGAAATCATGGGCCTTCAATCTAGAGATGTCACCAAGAGGATCGGGAATGTGGAGATGTCTCACTTTGTAAAGGATCTAAGGATTTGGGTTTGACACACAGTGCACACTTAAAGCTGATCACAGCAGTGAGGGCCGGTAAGTGCTGAAAAGCCAGAGACAGATGAATCCCTGGAGCTCACTGGCCAGCAAGTCTAGCCATGTTGGGTTAAATTGGTGAGATGCCCTGTCCTCCAAACAAGCCAAGAGCAACAATGTGGAGAAAAATTAAAGATGATACTGACGCTAACCTCTAGCTTAAATACAGATGCACAATCACACATGTAAACACATATCCCCAGTCACACACATACACACACACACACACACACACACACACACACACACACACACAGAGGTAGAGAGAGAAAGAGAGAGAGAGAGAGAGAGAGAGAGAGAGAGACCATGACACAGAGAGAGAATAGGCAATGGCAATCTATACCTCTGGCAAGTCGGTCATGGTAAAGTAAATACTATTTATTTTATAACATATAATGGCTGCCATTTTATTTGTCTCTATTTTGAAATTAGAAAAGTTCAGCTAGTTCATACATTCTGCGGGGTTACCTGGGCAAGGACAGAGCATGTTATCAGAATGTGTATTCCTTGAAGGTTTTCCCGTTGAATCACTAGGGTTATCTATATTGCCCGTAATCACACACAGTGGCATATTCTATGCATCTTAATTTCTCCCCACCTTAATTTCTCCAGAAGTTATTAATTATTCTCTTTCTGTAGTGTCTTTAAAGGAACAGTCCTTCTTCTGGGCTTTGATCTGCCTACAGCTAAAGAATAAAGGTTAATTTTCATGTTTCCCACAACTCTTAGCACGATTCAAAGGCAAGTTCTGAAGAGGAAGCATATGTGGAAGGTAAGGAGAATCACAGACACTATTACTTGACACCCAGGCTCCTGAAATAAGACTGTCAAACCCTTGCCTGGCTCTGAGCTAAGGTCTTGCTCCTAAAAGAAACCTTGCAACCCTTGCAAGTTTCTTTCTAGAAACTAAAGGATGACATCTAGATTTAGTTGATTTTTTAATACTTCCTACCTCACACCTAACAATAAGCATTGCTATCTCTCTCTTTTGTCTTTTTTTTTTCTTTCTACATTTACTCACTACAAGGGAGTTAAAATTTTGTATCTCTTATCTGTATCTTTGTGTATTTAAAAAACAGCCTAGCCAATCACTGGCAAATTACTAGTTGCTAAATGATTAAATGGGATAAAACAATTAAAGAAAAGGACATATGTTACATAAAATGTTATGTTCATATCTTATAAGTACTGGGATAATAGTTCATTTTCACAGTTTCAGTTCATATGAATTTGGTAAAGCATGCATTAAATATAAGACATATTTTTAAAAAATTACTTTCTGAGGACTTAAAAGCTGTTTCATTCAAGAGTTGTATTCAGGAAGGATGTTGCTTCATGTACTCAGTGAAAACAGAAGTTTTCTCCATTTGTACTTCAGATGTACTCTCCGTCTTGTCCCAGCCTTCTGATGCTCCACAATGCTGACACATTAGTCAGAGTCAAGTGGTTGTCTGACTTTCTGCTGCTGGCCACACTGGGTCAAGGAGAAGTTGAGCAGATTTCAGGAAGGAAGAAAAGTTAATCTCCATATGAACTTCCACTTAAAGTCCCAAAAATGAATGACATGAATATAGTCTTAGAATGCTTATGGTGTTTTGTGGAATTACTTGATTTTATAATCTAACAAACAAGAAGATGCCTAGGTCTGTTGGGTAAATTTTTGAAAATGATATCTCGTATTTACATAGTCCTTAATACCTGCCAATGTTGTTAGGATTCATACATTTAATTTCTACTATGTCTTGAGGGATGACATGGCACAAAAGCAGTAGAAAAGCAACAAAGAATTTTTCTAGTTTACTTGAGTGTAATAACAAAATACAAGGCTGGCTGGCTTAAAATGTTCAATGTCAGTAGTCATCAGGGAAATGCAAATCAAAACGACCCTGAGATTTCACCTTACACCCATCAGAATGGCTAAGATCAAAAACTCAAGTGACAATACATGCTGGAGAGGTTGTGGAGAAAGGAGAACCCACCTCCACAGCTGGTGGGAATGTAAACTTGTACAACCACTTTGGGAATAAATCTGGTACTTTCTCAGACAACTCGGAATAGCACTTCCCCAAGATCCAGCTATACCACTCCTAGGCATATATCCAAAAGAGGCTCAAGTACACAATAAGGACATTTGCTCAACCATGTTTGTAGCAGCTTTATTTGTAATAGCCAGAAGCTGGAAACAACCCAGATGCCCCTCAACTGAGGAATGGATACAAAAAACATGGTATATCTACACAATGGAATACTGCTGAGCAATAAAACCAAGGAAATCATGAAATTTTCAGGTAAATGATGGGGACTGGAAAAGATCATTCTGAGTGAGCTATCCCAGAAGCAGAAAGACACACACGATATATACTCACTCATATATATATATGAGGACCTATAACATAGGAGAAACCTACTAAAATCTGAACACCTAAAAAAACTAATCAAGAGGGAGGACTCTGGCTAAAATGTTCAATCTCCATCCAGAAAGGCAAAGAGGATGGACATCAGAAGAAGGGAAAAACAGGAAACAAGTTAGGAGCCTGCCACAGAGGGCCTCTGAAAGGCTCTGCCCTGTAGACTATCAATGCAGATGCTGAGACTAATGGCCAACCTTTGGACAGAATGCAGGGACTCTTATGAAAGAAGTGGGAAACAGTAAGATCTGGAGAGGACAGGAACTCCACAAGGAGAGTAACAGAACCAAAAAATTGGAGCACAGGGGTCTTCCCTGAGACTGATATGCCAACCAAGGACCATGCATGGAGATAACCTAGAATCCCTGCACGGAGATAGCCTATGGCAGTTCAGTCTCCAAGTGGGCTCCATAGTAATAGGAACAGGGACTGTCTCTGACATGAACTGATTGGCCTGCTCTTTGATCACCTCCCCCTTACCAGGCCACAGAGAAAGACAATGCAGCCACTCCTGATGAGACATAATAGACTAGGATCAGAAGGAAGGAAAAGAAGACTTCCCCTACAAATGGACTTGGGGAGGGGCATGTGTGGAGAAGAGGGAGAAATGGAGGGATTGGGAGGGGAGGAGGGAGGGAGCTATAGGGGGAATACAAAGTGAATAAATTTTAATTAATAAAATATAAAAAAGTAATCCACAAAAAGAGGGAAAAAAAGAAGCCCATTGGCTACTCAGTTTCTAAGTGGGTTCCCTAGTAAGGAGTACAGGAGCTGTATGTGACATCAACTCAGTGGATAGCTCTTTTATCACCTCTGCCTGCAGCTTTTCCAGGCCACAGAGGAAGATGATGTACCCAGCCTTGATGAGACCTAATAAGCTAGAGTCATTCAGAAGGGGAGGAGATCCACCCCTATAAGGGGACTAAAACATGGGCATAGGGGGAGAAGAGGGAGGGAGCTGCAGAGGGCATACAAAGTGAATAAATTATAATAATAAATAAATATGTAAATAAAATTAAATTTAGAATACATGAACATAAGGATGAGAGTGATGAAAGATGAGGTTATATCTGGGCAGAGGTTTTTTTTTCTTTATTAATTACACATTATTTCCTTTGTATCCCCCCTGTGGTTCCTTCCCTCCCTTCATAATCCTTCTCTTCCTCCACCCTCTGCATGCATGCCCCTCTCCAAGTCCACTGATAGGGGAGGTCTTCTTTTCCTTCCTTCTGATCCTAGTCAATTAGGTCTCATCAGGAGTGGCTGCGTTGTCTTCTTCTATGGCCTGGTAATGCTGCTACCCCTCAGGAGGATGTAATTAAAGAGCAGGCCAATCAGTTCATGTCAGAGACAGTCCCTGTTCCTATTACAATGGAACCCACTTGGATACTGAGCTGTCATGGGCTACATCTGTGCAGGAGTCTTAGGTTATCTCCATGCATAGAGTTTTGAGGGGAATATGTGCAAAATATATTCTCAGATAGTACATAAATATATTTTAAAGATTAACAATTCCATTAGAATCTCAGAATTCCACTACCAGGGGCATGGGTGGACATGAGAAAGAAAGGGTGGGATTGGAAGGGAATGAGGGACTGGGCTGCAGCTGGGATACAAAATGAATAAACTAAAATTAATATAAATTTAATAAAAATAAAGAATTAAATAAAAAAGAATCTCAGAACTTTGTTTTAGTTTTTGCTTTTATTTATATACTTATGTTACATCTCAGTCGTAGCCCCCTCCTTTCTTTCCTCCTTGTCTCATCTTCCCTCCCTGTTCCCCCAATTCCCCCTCCCCTCCTCAGAGAAG
Organism: Psammomys obesus; assembly: GCF_907164565.1. Lineage (NCBI taxonomy): Eukaryota > Metazoa > Chordata > Mammalia > Rodentia > Muridae > Psammomys > Psammomys obesus. The sequence goes on from NW_026596147.1 coordinate 443,814, forward strand.
GGGAATCCCCATACCCACCTACCTCAGTATATTAAGTCTCATCAGGGCTGGGCGCATCCTCTTTCCTGTAGACAGGTGAGGTAGCTTCAACAGGGGAAAGTGGAAGATCTATTTTTTTTTAATTGGAAGAATACACATTTGTTTTCTGAGGTATGTGATTGTGGTAATCCTTCTGATGGTAGAGCCAAATGGAAATCACAGAAACTCCTCCTCTAAAGAAAGGATTTCAGGACAGAAGATAGTAATCTCTCTGTGCTGCTTTCACAGAAAGGTAAGTGATGTAAGGTGCAAAATGAAGGATTTCTTGTCCTGACACTGTTAACTGTGTCAATGGGCTACAGGTGAGTGTCCTCTAGTGGACATGTACATAGAAAATAAATATTTTGTGGACCTTCTGTCCTCTCCAGATCTTACTGTTTACCACTTCTTTCATAAGAGTCCCTGCACTCTGGCCAAAGGTTGCCCATAAGTCTCAGCATCTGCATTGATGGTCTGCAGGGCAGAGCTTTTCAGAGGGCCTCTGTGGCAGGCTCCTGACTTGATCCCTCTTTTTGCCTTCTTCTGGTGTCCATCCTCTTTTCCTTTATGCATAGGGATTGAGCATTTTAGCAAGAGTCCTCACTCTTGATTAGTTTCTTTAGATGTACAGATTTGAGTAGATTTATTCTATATTATACGTCTATATCCAACAGAACCAAAAAATCTGAGAACAGGGGTCTTTCCTTAGACTGATACTCCAACCAAGGACTATGCATGGAGATAACCTAAGACCCCTGCACAGAAGTAGCCCACGGCAGCTCAGTGTCCAAGTGGGTTCCATTGTAATAGGAACAGGGACTGTCTCTGACATGAACTGATCGGCCTGCTCTTTAATTACCTCCCCTGTGAGGGGGAATCAGCATTACCAGGCCACAGAAGAAGACAACGCAGCCACTTCTGATGAGACCTAATTGACTAGGATCAGAAGGAAGGAAAAGAAGTCCTCCTCTATCAGTGGACTTGGGGAGGGGCATGCATGCACAGGGTGGAGGAAAGGAGGGATTGTAAAGGGAGGGAGGGAACCACAGGGGAGATACATAGTGAATAAAGTGTAATTAAAAAAGAATTTAAAAAAAAAGAAAATAAATATTTTATGCTATTGCCCATCTGAAGTTTCATAATCAAGCATTCTACCATACTCACAGGAAATACTTGATTGTGTGCATCATGCTATGTTCGTCCTGGGAATGAACTTCTTCCACCATCATACACAGGGGGCAGCCATTCGGGAGAGAGAGAAGTGATGCATGGCTGACAAAGAAAGATGAACATTTCGGGAAACAGAACTGATCTGGTCCAGCCCCACGCTGAGTTTCTAATATGTCAACAGCAGACCATGCCCTGATGCTTCCTCATATGGCCTTCCCCTTCATATAGGGGTGCACTGCTTACCTCTGACTTCTTCCCAGGAGGTATGAGGAATTCTTATTGGACAACGAAACAAGACCCAACACTTGAAGATGTCAGCTTGACTTTCTAGTTTTCAGAACTTCACGTGGTAACACAGCAACAAAGACTGTTCTATGAAACAAGGATTAAGGTGTGCACTACAGAGGAGTGAAGATTAAAGGTTTTAGAAGTTAATTCATTTTTTATTTTAATTTCAAGGAATTGTAATTGATTAAAATTAATTGATGGGCTTGTCATTAGATAAACTTTCTTTTATGAGTAGCTTTTATGAAGAAATACAATAAGAAGGAAGTAGCAGAGGAATAGAACACCATTAATATTTTTCTTCTTTTAAATTTCTTGTTTTTTATATTATTTCTTGGCCAAGTTTTCAAATGGGATGAAAACTAAGGATATACATATCCCTAATATGTTTTAATTTAAAAGTTAAGAGTAGTACCTCATATTTATATATTCCTTAGTTGTTTATCCTATATTATATGTCTATATGAAACAGAACCAAAAAATCTGAGCACAGGGTTCTTTCCTGAGACTGATATTCCAACCAAGGACCATGCAGGGAGATAACCTAAGACCATTGTTATTGCCATGTATTTTATAAACAGTGTGCTCTTAAATATTTAATTTTTTGTGTGCTCTGGCAAAACCTCAGAGCTTTCTGCTTGCTAGTAGTGCTATAACACTGACTGAATGGATAATGAAAATGTGATACAATTACACAAAGCACACTTAAGGAAAAAATATAAGTACACATTTAAGAAAAATTGAAATCTAAACGTAAATGAATGAATCTAGAAATAATCATCCTGAGTGAAATAACCAAGACCCCAAGAGTCAAATATTGTATGTTTCATCTTAGCTGTAGATGCTAGATTTTAGGTTTTACATACATGTGTTTCAATCCGCATAATCACCAAGCCTTGGTAGCTAGTAAAGACAGAGGAGAAGGAAGCAATTTTCCAAGGAAGGAGGAAAAGAATATAGTGTTATAAGGACATGAACGAGAAACTGGAGTCAGAGGATGAAATGAGGATGGGGATGGGAAGGCAGGGTATAACTGGAGTCACCATGTGATAGGGTATAAAAGAGTCACCGTGTGATAGGGGAGACAATGCTGCAACTAGATACTCATGCCACCAAGTGAAAACTCCAGTGCCAGAAACAAGTTACAACTTATTGACTTGTTGGCATAAATGGCCTCATAGGCTATGTCCAAGCATCACCAGCTATTGCCAGGGCTTTGGTTACTATCCATATCTCGATGGTAATTTCCTATTGTTGAAGACACAACTCACTTATCATTGAACATGGAGCTAGATGAATTGAGCTAGTTCCAAATTTCTTTCATAGTGTTAAAAGGTACTTTTGCAAATTACCAGAGGAGAAAGTAACCATCAATATCACTCAGCTACAAACTCTGGAATCTACAGCAGTGACCCACTTACAAGGTAGTCTAGTATAATAGTGGCACAATGTTATGGAAGTAAACTCAGCCCCAAATTTCAATAAAAAGCAATTAAAAATATCTCATTCCTGTTTTATTTTTCATTGAAACTTTATTCTTATCATTCTTAGAGATTCTGTGAGGTTTTGCTGTCCCCCAGTCAATTTTTCATTGCTTAATTAATCAAAATTTTTACTACTATACTACAAAGATACTCGAGATATAAACATAAAACAGCTATTTTATGTTGTGATGTGAAGAACACCTATTATATGTTCTTGGCTACTATCCAAAACTGTCTCTCCTCTCCATGTGTCTATCTCTTGGCCCTCCCCCTCCTCCACCTCTCCTTCTCCTTCTCCTTCTGCTCTGTATCTCCATTTTTTCCACTCTCTAGTTTTTTCCAATTTTCTCTCTCAATTCAGATTTTATAACACAAGGTTTAATATATTAAAATTTTCTATTACATTTATAAATGGTTTGCTAAAATCCTGGAAGGTATGATCACAAAGATCCCTTCAAGAAAAAGATAAAAAGCCACATTTGTTCCTCTTCCCAGACATGTCATGGATATGGGGTATACTTTATCATTCTTAGAGATTATCCGTCTTATAGCATTCTTTCAAGCTTAGAGATTTAGACACAAACATCCTCATTGACTGGGTCAAAAGTATAGTTAGAGCTTCATTAAACAGGCTCTGGTGATACAATTAATCCCTACATCTTTTTTTTTTCTGGACATGGTTTTTCAAATGTGTCTGACTAAGAACAGTGGGCATAGTGGTGAGGATTAAAGAATACAGCCACGTTTTGTCATTAGCCAAAGTGTAGGAGACTTCACAAAGGACGAAAGGACAGCTGCATGTTTAGCGTAATACTTTGAAGAAGAGGATGATTTCTAAAATGGAAAAGCTGCAACTATGATATGTTGCTCAGGATGGCATTTCTAATAATATGAATGATGATGAGCTCTCTCTTATTTAGATATGAATACAAATCATCTTAAGAATATTCTTTTACTGTGCAAAAGCTTTTGAAATGCAAATGAGTTCACCTCCATCTGTTATAATGCTTACAACAAATTTACACAGCACTTCACATGACATTACCATAACCCAAGGGAGCAGTCTTCTATGGCTGGTTCTTCATTATATGGAAAAGATTTTTATTTGTGTATTTTATTTTGTTTTACTGGGGTAAGGGCTGGCATATGAAATATCCCATCTTAAAACTTAGGACAAAGGAACTATACTTCTTATATTTAATTATATCTACACAGCAAAGGAAGATTATAAGGAATTGCTTAAAAATTGGTGTTAATGTTACTGTATTATATTTTGAAATAAACTCCTTACATCCAAGTCATTTCCTTCATTCATACAATATGAAAAAAGGAGCCATACAGGATGTTTAATGACAAAGTACAGATCAGCTAGTACAAAATCTATTGCAATAAAGAAACGTAGCTGTATTACTTAAAAAACAATGCCTTTAGTGTCAGCCAGAAACCAAACATTTTTATCATTTGTGATAATTTAGTGATTATTACAAGATTACTATGTTCTGATAAACTGGGATTTCACTATGTAATAAAGGAAGTTACTATGTAGACCAGGCTAACTAGAATTTATAATCTTCCAGCCTCAGTTAATCAAGTAAATAAGATTCTTACTTTAATAGTATAAAGCACACTAGTAGTGATATAGTATCACGTTATTACAAGGTTGCTTATAACAAATTGTGTAACATCAGGTAAGAAAGTTACTGAGCCTAAGTATCAGTTAAGAGGTAATTAAGAGGTTCCTTGCACTCTGCCCAAAGTTTGGCTATGAGTCTCAGCATGTGCTTGGATACCCTGCTGGGTAAGTCTTTTAGAGACCCTGTGTCTAGGCTCCTGTCCTGTTCCCTGTTTTCTCTCTTTTCCAATGTCCATCCCATTTGCGTTTCTGAATGAGGATTGAACATCTTGCTTAGGATCCTCCTTTTTGCTTAGCTTATTTAAGTGTACAGATTTTGGTATGTTTATCCTATATTATATGTCTAATATCCACTTATAAGTGAGTGCAGGGTATCTTAGGAAAGACGGGGGAGATAGTATGACATGGAGAGGACAAAAGCTCCACAAGGAGAGCAACAGAACCAAAAAATCAGGGCACAGGTGTCTTTCCTGAGACTGATACTCCAACCAAGGACTATGAATGGAGATAACCTAGAACACCTGCACAGATGTAGCCCATGGCAGCTCAGAGTCCAAGTGGGTTCCCTATTAAAAGGAACAGGAGGTGTCTCTGACATAAACTCAGTGGCTGGCTCTTTGATCACCTCCCCCCAAGGGGAAGCAGCCTTACCAGACCACAGAGGAATATAATGCAACCAGTCCCGATGAGACCTGATAGGCTAGGGTCAGATGTAATGGGAAGAGGACTTCCCCTATTAGTGGTTGGAGAGGGGCACAGGAGGAGAAGATGAAGGGGGATGGGATTGGGAGAGGATGAGGGAGGGGGCTTCAGCTGGGAAAAAAAGTGAATAATTTGTAATCAATGAAAGAGTAAATTTTAAAAATTGTAAAAAAAAAATAAGAAATCTACTTATTGATGACAACAAAATACCATAAAGAGTTTAGTTAATAGCTAATGGCCCTGATAGACAAATAAGTGAGAAAATACAAAAATATAGTATTTATGTGCTTAGACACGTGTAAACATGACAGTGTTGTGCTCACTAGTGGTAGGGCCTTCTGTCTTACTTGAAGACTTGACATTTTAGGTTTTCAAGCCTCCCTGTGCCTCTGATGAACAGCAATGTATGAATATAAGTAATGAGTCATTCCTATACTTAGCAAACAGGAAGTATTAGTTAGGACAAAAAGACAGACTACAGTGTTACAACTGTAAATTTTATTTAACATTATAGTATTTATTGCAACAAAAATAACCTGATATAAAAAGTGAGAACATGCACAAAATTATCTAAAATTTTATTTAATATGGTATTGACAAAACATTATTTCTTCAAGTTATGATTTCTCTTCAGTTCAAATAAAAGAAAATATCATCAACTGTTAGAGCATTTAACACGATAACATTCATAGTAGTTTCTAAATTGCCAAATAAAATGTGTCCTGTGTACTGCTAAGTCAACTGAGCTCCAACAGAAAGCTTCAAGCCCAGGTTTACACCTATGGCTCTGGTTAAACTCAATGTCAGAAAACAACAGAAGTAACCATGGAAACAAAAGAGAGACTTTTATGCAAGACAGGGAGGGCAGGGATAGGGGGGTGGAGGTGAAAGTGGTCATTGTGTTATGCACATTTGTGAAATTGTCAAAACTAAATTTAATTAATTTTTTAAAGGTGTTATGTTAACAAGAATTAAAAAATGTGTTCTGTGAAACTGGGCAAAATTTTTTAAACACAGAAGTAATTGTATAATCATCACTCTAGAAATCATGTGTACTTGATCATACTTTCTGCCACTTACCAAAAGAAAATGGAAACATATTTGCTATTGTGAGTGTAGTTAATTAAATTAATCATACATTATACATTTAAGTTTTTGGTGTTGCTACCTTGCCAGGTCACCAAAGAAAAGGATTTGCTCAGTCCTGATGAAACCTGATATGCTTTGGTGGGTTGGTGGGGGAAGGCCTCCCCTTTTCTGGAGAGTAGGGGAGGGGAGATAAGAGGAAGAGGGAGGGACGGTGAGACCCTAGTGTGGAGGGAGGGTGGGACTTGCCTGAAGGAGGGAGAGGGCTATGATCAGGATAAATAAATAAATATGGGGGGGGGGAGATGGTGGCGCCAGGAGAAGACTGAGTCTGAGGAGCAGGACAATATTTTCCATACAGCAATCAAGAGACTGAACTCTGGGCCCTAAAACAACAGCGATCCTGTTTCCCAGATGAGAAGAAACCCCCACGGCGGGGGAATCAGTCGGGTCCACGCTCAGGTCACCCAGCAAGAACCCGGAAGAGATTTCGGTTGCACAGGCACTAGGTTCCCAAACCAGAGCCACACACCTGCGTGTCCTGATCAGCTTCCCAGGCTGATCGGTGGGCACAAAAACACCAGAGACTGAGAGTTCCAGTCCCGAGAAAACGTCACAGGGAAAAAAGGAAACAGTACTGACTTGGGTCACCCAGCTTTACCTGGAAAAAGTCTCTCAGACCAGCGGGTACCAGCCGCCATCACTGAAATGGGATCCAGCCTCAGACACAGACAGTTGCTGCACACCCAGCTCTCCAGCATAGACAAAGCTGTGCACCCCAGGGCACCAGAGACTGGGAGTCACTGTAGGGAGAAATCCTCACAGGGAACAAAGCAAAAGGGACAGACTTAGGCCACCCAGTATATCCCTGGAAAAGGTCCCAACCCAGGGACCTGCGGTGCACCAGAGAGCCTGCTGTTACCAGGAGAGTGGTACCCACCCGCCACAGAGTACCTCTTGGGTACTGGGGCACAGAGCCCCAACCTCAGACCGACAAAAGACCGAAATCCCTGAGATCAACACCCAGATACTGTTAAAAAGGGGCAAACAGTTATCCCTAACAAAACTGGCCAAACCACTGGACACACAGGTTACAGCAGCAGATCAATAAATTTACAGCAAGAAACCCAGAAGCAGGAAAGCTGTCTTCAGGACTTAGCCCAGTGAGAGGAGACCCCTCTCAACTAACAAGGACCACAGTTACCATTCAGGTCTCTATGCCTGAGGTGAGCAGTGGGAGCTCCTTAAAAACAGCGGCCATCCAGTGACTATACCCAAAAAGCTGAGAAGGCTTCTTTCAGGAAAAACCATCTTATTGCCAAGGGGATTCTCTCCACCACAGGATTCCAGGAACCACCAGAAACTAACTCCAAACATCTAAGATAGCCCAATGAGTAGAAGCAAGTGTAAAAGCTCAACCAAAAAAGAGCAATATGGCCTCTCCAGAACACAGTTATCGAGGGGCAAGAAGCCCTGGACACCCCAGCATAATTGAAATTCAAGAAGATGACCTAACATCTATGCTCATGAAGAAGATAACAGAGGAGACAAATAAAACATGTAAAGACCTAAAGGAAGATAAACTCAAACAGATTATGGCCATCTATAAAGAAATAGAGGAAGATAAAAACAAACACATTACGGCTATCTGCAAAGAAATACAGGAAGTTGCAGCCAAACAGTTTGTGGCCTTTAGAGAGGAAATGCTTAAATCACTGAAAAAAATACAACAGAGGAATATTCAAACAAACAGCTGAAGAAATTGAAGGAAAAACAGGAAAATACAGTCAGACAGGTGAAGGAAATCAACAAAACCACTCAAGATCTGAAGATAGAATTGGAAAAATTAAAGAATACACAAATGGAGGAAATTGTGGAGAGAAAGAACTTAGGGAAGAAAACAGGAACTACAGAGGTTAGTATAACCAACACACTAGAAGAGATGTAAGAAAGAATCTCAGGTGTGGAAGATACAATAGAAGAAATAGATGTATCTGTCAAAGAAAATGTTAAATCTAAAAAATTCCTGACACAGACCGACCAAGAAATTCAAGACAACATAAAAAGACAAAACCTAAGAATAATAGGAATAGAAGAAACTAGGTGGGGGCAGGGCAAGATGGCGGCACCAGGAGGACTTTCATTCTGAGGAGCAGCACAGCAGGATTGGCACAGCGACCAGCAATCAGAACTCTCGGCCATAAAACACAAGTGATTGTGTTTCTCAGGTGAGAGGATACCCCACGGTGGGGGATTTAATCAGCTTTAACTCACCCGGCTAAACCGCAGAAGAGATCCCTGTTCCGCCAGGCGCTTGGTCGCCAACCCAGAGCTACCCGCCAGCGCAATCTGGTCACGGCCCCCGACTGAACTGTGGGCCCACAACACCATAGACTGGATTTCCCAGTCGAGAGATAACCCCACGGAGCAGGAAACAATTGGGACCGACCTCAGGTTACCCAGACATCCACTGGAAAAGACTCGGGTTCCGCGGGTGCCCCAAGAGCCATTCCAGACCCAGAGCCGGGACACAGTTGCCTGCCTGCCTGCCTGATTCGCCGCCTCAGATAGAACTGTGGGCACCAGGACACCAGGGCACCAGACTGCATGTCTCTGGCAGGAGGAAACCACCAGAGGAGGGGGTCAGCAGCTCTAACGCTTAGGACACCCAGCACCAAAACACTTCCTGGACTCACGCAGACTCTAGTGCAGGCAGGAGCGCTGTGCTCAGCCGCCATTATTGAGTTCCCCTAGGGCACTGGGACACACAGCTGCATCCTCAGACCTACAAAAGCCAGAGAGCCATTACAGCAGCCCTCAGATACTGTGCCAAGGATCAACCAGTTATCCCTAGCTAGACTGTCAAAACTGTGGGAATCCCTGGTCCTTCAAGAGGACTGCACCCACAGCATCTGGACCAGAGCAGTGCCTGCAGCCATCATCCCAGACAGGGACACACAGCTTCTGGTCCAGAGTGAGGCACCCAGCCTCCAGACCAGAGCAGTGCCCCCAGGCTCCAACTCAACCTAGGTGCACATTCTCCAGGTCCAGAGCGAAGCAATCAGCCTCTGGCCCAGAGACTTGCTGAGTACACCTCTCACTTTCCTGGACAGAACTGTGCGCCCCAGGATAACAGACTGAGTTTCCCTGTTGGGAGAAAACCCCACAGCTAGGGAATCAACAGGTTCTCCAAGAGGACTGTACATGGAAATTTAGTGATCAGCAGCACACTAAATTTATAACAAGAAACCCAACACTGGGGCAGCTGTCTTGAGAAATTCTATGGGTAAGAGGAGATCCCCCACTCCCTAACATAGACCACAGCTACTACTCAGGGCTATAAACCTGAGGTGAGCAGTGGCAACTCCTGAGAAACACTGGCCATACAGTGACTATAACCAAAAAGCAGAGAAGGACTCCTTCAGGAAAAATCATCTTCCGGCCAAGGGGATACTCCCTACCTCAGGACACCAGGAAGCACAGAAACTAACAGCCAACACCTAAATCAGCCCAATGGGTAGAGGTCAGCATAAAGGCTCAACCAACAAAAGACAGAGCAATATGGCATCTCCAGAACCAAGCCATCCAGGGGCGAACAGCCCTGAACAATGCAGCATAATAGAAAATCAAGAAGATGACCTTACATCTATGTTGATGAAGAGGATAATAGAGGAACAAATAAAATATGTAAAGAATTAGAGGAAGATAAAACCAAATAGGTCATGGCTATCCGTAAAGAAATGGAGGAAGATAAAGACAAGCAGATTAGGGCCATCCATGAAGAAATACGGGAAGATGCAGCCAAACAGCTTGTGGCTTTCAGAGAAGAAATAATTAAATCACTGAAAGAAATAAAAGAGACAGAGTTGAAGGAACTAAAAGAAAAAGATGAAAATACAAGCAGACAGATGAAGGAAGTAAACAAAACAACTCAAGACCTGAAGATAGAACTAGAAAAATTAAAGAAAACACAAATGGAGGAAATAATGGAGAGGAAGAATTTAGGGAAGAAAACAGGAACAACAGAGGTAAGCATAACCAACAGAATACAAGAAATGGAAGAAAGAATCTCAGGTGTAGAAGATACAATGGAAGAAATCGATGTATCTGTCAAAGAAAATGTTAAATCCAAAAAATTCCTGACACAGACCGTCCAAGAAATCCAAGACAATATGAAAAGACAAAACCTAAGAATAATAGGAATAGAGGAAAAAGAAGACTCCCTTCTCCAAGGCCCAGAAAATATTTTCAACAAAATCATTGAAGAAAATTTCCCCAGGTTAAAGGAGAAGCCAATAAGGATACATGAGGCCTACAGAACACCCAACAAATTTGACCAGAAAAGAAAATCCTCCCGCCACATAATAATCAAAACAGGAAGTATACAGAACAAAGAAAAAATACTAAAAGCTGCAAGGGAAAAAGGCCAAGTAACATATAACATCAAACCCATTAGAATCACACCTGACTTTTCAACAGAAACTAAGAAAGCCAGAAGGGCCTGGACAGATATCATGCAGACCCTAAGAGAACACAGATGTCAAACCAGGCTACTATACCCTGCAAAACTCTCAGTCCTCATAGACTGAGAAAACAAGATAGTCAATGACAAAAACAAATTTCAACAATACCTACACACAAATCCAACATTACAGAAGACACTGGAAGGGAAAATACAACCCAAGAAAATTAGCTTCTGTCAAGAAAACACAGGAAATAATTAACCTTACTACAGTAAAACAAAAAGCAACCAAGCACACAACCTTATGAACACAGCCAACATCAAAATCAAAGAATCTAACAGCCACTGGTCATTAATCCCTCTCAACATCAATGGACTCAACTCTCCAGTAAAAAGACACAGATTAACAGAATGGATACGTAAACAAAACCCAGCAATCTGTTGCATACAAGAAACACACTTAAGGCACAAAGATAGACATTCCCTGAGGGTAAAAGGTTGGAAGACGACTTTCCAATCGAATGGACCCAAGAAACAAGCAGGAGTAGCCATTCTAATATCTGATAAAATAGACTTTCAACCAAAATTAATAAAAACAGATGGGGAAGGACACTTCATACTCATCAAGGAAAAATTCCATCAAGAAGACATCATAATCCTGAACATCTATGCCCCAAATACAAGGGCACCCACATTTGTAAAAGAAACATTGATAAAATTTAAACCACATATAGATCCCCACACATTAATAGTGGGAGACTTCAACACCCCAACAAAACAGAAATTAAACAAAGAAACAATATCTCTGACAGAGGTCATGAATCAAATGGACCTCACAGACATTTACATAACTTTACACCCAAACACAAAAGAATTTACCTTCTTCTCAGCACCTCATGGAACCTTCTCCAAAATAGACCATATAGTTGGTCACAAAGCAAGCCTCAACAGATACAAGAAGACTGAAATAATCCCTTGTATCCTGTCTGATCACCATGGAATAAAGCTGGACTTCAACAACAACAGAAATAGCAAAAAGCCTACACACACATGGAAACTGAACAATTGTTACTAAATGACAGCTGGGTCTGGGAAGAAATAAAGAAAGAAATTAAAGCCTTTCTAGAACTCAATGAAAATGAAGACACAACATACCCAAACTTGTGGGACACAATGAAAGCAGTGCTAAGAGGAAAGTTCATAGCACTAAGTGCCTTCAAGAAGAAATTCGAGACAGCTCATTCAAGCAACTTAATGGCCCACTTAAAAACCCTAGAAAAAGAAGAAGCAGACACACCAAAAAGGAGTAGATGGCTGGAAATAATCAAACTCAGGGCTGAAACCAATCAATTAGAAACAAATAAAACAATTCAAAGAATCAATGAAACCAAGAGCTGGTTCTTTGAGAAAATCAACAAGATCGACAAACCCTTAGCCAAGCTAACTAAAAGGCATAGAGACACCACCCAAATCAACAAAATCAGAAATGAAAAGGGGGACATAACTACAGACACTGAGGAAATCCAAACACTCATTAGGACTTACTTCAAAAGTCTATACTCAACAAAATTTGAAAACCTAAATGAAATGGACAATTTTCTTGATCGATTTGACTTACCAAAGCTGAATCAGGACCAGGTAAATCAATTAAATAGTTCTATATCCCCCAAAGAAATAGAAGCAGTCATCAAATGTCTCCCATCCAAAAAAAAAAGCCCAGGACCAGATGGCTTCAGCGCAGAATTCTACCAGACCTTCAAAGAAGAGCTAACTCCAATTCTCTCCAAACTATTCCACAAAATAGAAACAGAAGGAACATTACCAAACTCATTCTATGAAGCCACAATCACCTTGGTACCTAAACCTCACAAAGACTCAACAAAGAAAGAGAATTTCAGGCCAATCTCCCTTATGAACATTGATGCAAAAATACTTAACAAAATACTTGCAAACCGAATCCAAGAACACATCAAAGATAATATGCACTATGACCAAGTAGGCTTCATCCCAGGTATGCAGGGGTGGTTCAATATACAGAAATCCATCAATGTGATCCACCATATAAACAAACTGAAAGAAAAAAACCACATGATAATCTCCCTAGATGCTGAAAAAGCATTTGACAAAATCCAACATCCATTCATGTTTAAAGTACTGGAGAGATCAGGGATACAAGGCACATATCTAAACATAGTAAAGGCGATATACAGCAAGCCTATAGCCAACATCAAACTGAACGGAGAGAAACTTAAAGCAATCCCACTGAAATCAGGGACAAGACAAGGCTGCCCACTCTCTCCATATCTCTTCAACATAGTGCTGGAAGTCCTTGCTAGAGCAATAAGACAGTTGAAGGAGATCAAGGGGTTACATATGGGAAAGGAAGAAGTCAAATTATCACTATTTGCAGATGATATGATAGTATACATGAGTGACCCCAAAAACTCTACCAGGGAACTCCTACAGCTGATAAACATCTTCAGCAAAGTGGCCGGATACAAAATTAACTCAAAACAATCAGTAGCACTCCTGTATACAAAAGACAAAAGGGCTGAGAAAGAAATTAGAGAAACAACACTATTCACAATAGCCACAGATGACATAAAGTACCTTGGTGTAACCCTAACCAAGCAAGTCAAAGACTTGTATGAAAAAAAATTTCAAGTCTCTGAAGAAAGAATTAGAGGAAGATATGAGAAGATGGAAAGATCTCCCATGCTCATGGCTTGGCAGGATTAACATAGTAAAAATGGTCATCTTACCAAAAGCAATCTACAGATTTAATGCAATTCCCATCAAATTGCCAACACAATTCTTTACAGACCTGGAAAGAAAAATTCTCAACTTTGTATGGAATAACAAGAAACCAAGAATTGCTAAAACAATCCTCTACAATAAAAGATCTTCTGGAGGTATCTCCATCCCTGATCTCAAGCTGTACTATAGAGCAACAGTTATGAAAACTGCATGGTACTGGCATAGAAACAGAATGGTGGATCAATGGAATCGAACAGAAGACCCAGAAATAAACCCACACACTTACAGACACCTGATTTTTGACAAAGATGCCAAAACCACACAATGGAAAAAAGATAGCATTTTCAACAAATGGTGCTGGTCCAACTGGATGTCTACATGTAGAAAAATGAAAATAGATCCATACTTATCACCCTGCACAAAACTGAAGTCCAAGTGGATCAAAGACCTCAACATAAAACCAGACACATTTAATCAGTTAGAATTGACTAGAAAAAAAAAAAAAATGTAGGGAATACACTAGAACTCATTGGTACAGGAGACAACTTCCTGAACAGAACACCAACAGGACAGGCTCTAAGAGCAACAATCAAGAAATGGGACCTCATGAAACTGAAAAGCTTCTGTAAAGCAAAGGACACTGTCATCAAAACAAAACAAATGCCTACAGAAGGGGAAAGAATTTTCACCAACCCTCTATCTCAAAGAGGGGAAATATCCAGTATATATAAATAACTAATGAAACTGAAAAGCAACAAACCAAGTAATCAAATTAAAAAAAAATGATGTACAGAGCTAAACAGAGAATTCTGAATAGGGACTATGGAATGACAGAGAAACACTTAAAGAAATTCTCAACGCCATTAGCCTTTAGGGAAATGCAAATCAAAACAACCCTGAGATTTCACCTTACACCCATCTGAATGGCCCAGATGAAAATCTCAAGTGACAACACATCCTGGAGAGGTTGTGGAGAAAGGGAACCCTCCTCCACTGCTGGTGGGAATGCAAACTTGTTCAACCACTCTGGAAATCAATCTGGCACTTTCTCAGACAACTAGGAATAGCGCTTCTTCAAGATCCAGCCATACCACTTCTAGGCATATATCCAAAAGGGGCTCAAGTTACACAAAAAGGACATTTGCTCAACCATGTTTGTAGCAGCTTTATTTGTAATAGCCAGAAGCTGGAATCAACCCAGATGCCCTTCAACTGAAGAATGAATGCAGAAATTGTGGTAAATCAACACAATGGAGTATTACTCTGCAGTGAAAAAATAAGGAAATCATGAAATTTGCAGGTAAATGGTGGGACCTTGAAAGGATCATCCTGAGTGAGCTGTCCCAGAAGCAGAGACACACACTGTATGTCCTCACTCATAAATACCTATAACATAGGATAAACCTACTAAAATCTGTACATCTAAAGAAACTAATCAAGAGAGAAGATCCTGAATAAAACGCTCAATCCTCATCCTGAAAGGCAAAGAGGATGGACATCAGAAGAAGAAGAAAACAGGAAACAACCTTGGAACCTGCCACAGAGGGCCTCTGATATGCTCTGCCCTGCAGACTATCAAAGCAGATGCTGAGACTTATGGACAATTGTTGGGCAGTGTGCATGAAATCTTATATAAGAAGTGGGAAATAGTAAGATCTGGAGTGGACAGGAACCCCACAAGGAGAGCAAAAGAACCAGAAAATTTGAACACATTGGTCTTCCCAGAGACTCATACTCCAACCAAGTACCAGGTGTGGAGATAACCACAGAGAACCCCTGCACAGATGTAGCTCATGGCAGTTCAGTGTCCAAGTGGGTTACATAGTAATGGGAAGAGGGACTGCCTCTGACATAATCTGATTGGCCTGATCTTTGATCACCTCCCCCTAAGGGGGGAGCAGCTTTACCAGGCCACAGAAGATGACAATGCAGCCACTCCTGATGTGATTTGATAGACTAATATCCGAAGAAGAGGAGGACCTCCACTTTCAGTGGACTTGGGGAGCGGTATGTGTGAAGAAGGAGGAGGGGAGGATGGGACCGAGAGGGAGGAGGGAGGGACTTATGAGGGCATACAAAGTGAATAAATTGTAATTAATAAAATAAAATTTAAAAAAATAAATAATTTTAATGTTTCTCAACATTTAAGTGAAAAAACTTTATTAAAATATTTAATTACTTAGTGCTACTCAGTTCAATCCTCATCACTCATTTAAAAATGTGGGCCTAGTAGTGCATGTTTGTAAAGCAACAGGCTCTTTGTCCAGCTTGTATAGCAAACTGAGATAGAGATTCTTTTTCAAAAGCCAACATGAACAGCTCCTGAAGAGCGACCCTCAAAGCTGTCTTCTTGCCTTTATCTGTGTTCTCATGTACACACCACCCTGTCCTTCTTCACACATTCAACAAAATCCTAATTTATGTTATCTGGATTATTTAGATCAGTTTTTATTTAGATCAGTGTTCATTAACAAAGTTTTATTTAAATACATCCACATCTTTAGCATGTTGCCATAGCTACTTTCACTACATCAGTTTGGGTATTTATAATAGACAGTACATGAACTGCAAAACCTTCTGTTTGAAGTTACTAGAAGACACAATCTCATAACAAAGTCTCCAATGCTTCCCGCTTAACATTCATTTCACCCCCTCTTCCGTAATGTTGCCTGAGCCTCTGGTGCAAGAGTATTTTTGTAGATTTATCCATGGAGATTGGGTTCCACAACTCTACATTTTGATTGTGTGTAGTTTTCTGTAATGGTAGCCATCTGTTACAAAGAGAAGTTTCTTTGATGAGAGATGAATATTACACTAATCTGTGGGTATATGAAAAATTATTTATAGATTGTTGTTAATAATTATGGTACTTTAGTACAATGGTGGTTGCAGATATTCTTCCAATAACCTTGCTTTCACTAGCACCAGAAAGTTATGTACGTTTCCAGGAATACTCACAGTATCCCTCTAGGTGGACAGGACTTAAGGCCAATTAGAGAGCAGGTAGTTATCACAAATGCTACTGAATCCAAGGGGTTATTTTGCTGTGCTGGTCCTGATGTTGGTCACAGGTGTCATAACTACAAGGGGCTGTTTCCTTCTCCTTTGGAAGTGCACATAGTCCCTTCTGGTACAAGATAAGTTAGTTCTCAGGGACAGGGAATTAATGTCTCTTCCAGCTCAGGGGCCTCTTGGCTCTATTTCTCAAATGGCTCGTATCTTCATCACCAAGAGAGACTTACCTTCTACTTCTGGTGGTAACAAAGAGCAAAATCAATAGGTTGTTTTGGAAGTCTCTTAGACAGCCCTGGCCAATAATTCAAAAGAGAGTTTCTCATGCCTAGTATTGGAGTTTTTGTTAGGTGGTCTTTGGCTCTTACAGGGAGTGCCATCAGCCTAAATGAGAAAAATTAATTAAACCCATATATGTATATTTATACGCTGACGTAGTGTAAATTTTGTGTCCTGTGACTTTGCTGAAAGTATTCATGAGCTGAAATTTCCAAGTAAAATCTTTATGATCTTTTACATTTAAAAATATATTGTCTGCAAATGAAGATACTTTTATTTCTTCTTTTTCTAACTGTGTCTCCTTGATTTCCTCCAGATGTCTGATTGTTCTAGTTAAGACTTAAATTACTATGTTTAATAGGTGTGGACTCGCTTGCTGTAAGTTACTTTATTGTATGGAGGCATGTCCCTTTTATCCCAAGTCTCACCAGGATGTTTATCATGAAGGCATGGTGGATTTTATCAAAGGCTTCTTCTGCTTCCACTGAGATGATCATGTGGCTCTTATCTTTTAGTCTCTTCATGTGGTAGATTATTTCATTTTTTTACATATACGAACTATTAACTATCCCTACATCTCTGGGGTAGAACCACTTGATTATGGTAGGTATTCTTTTTGAGATCTCCTTTAATTTTGTTTGCAAATATTTTATTTAATATTTATTATTTATATTTGTGAGATGTATCGGTATATAACCACCTCTTGTTGGGTTTTTCTGTGGTTTGCTGTTAGAGTAATAGTCACTTTGTAAAATGAGTTAGGAGACTTTCTCAAAGAAATTGCAGAGGATTACTAGAGCACAGAAGAGATTTCAAAGTCAGCTTTGAGCGAGCAGAATAATCTCAGATGGGACAGGACAGCCATTTGGAATACGTGTGCACTCGCAGTTAAAGGTTATCTCCATGCTTGTGGGACTGTGTTGTCCCCTAGGAAATGGCCAGTTCCACATAACCATCTTAGGGTATAAAATGAGGGAGTCTTGAAGTGGAAGTGATGGGATAGCCTCTTCCCATAGTTGGACTCAGAGGACAAGTGCCAGCAGCCATAGCCACTCTCTGTGGTTTGCTTCCTTATTTCCCAGCTGCTTCTAACATTGTATTTTAAGAATTTCATGCAAACTGTTCCAGGACATTAAAATATTTGTTACAACTGTTGGGATCTGCAAACAGGCATCTCTACAGCCAGCCCCAAGGGACCTGACAAACCAAATATCAGGCATCTGTGAAGCTAATTATGGACCACCTGGAACCACCTGTGCATGCTTTGTGTCACCTTATAAGAGAATTTGAAGCTCTTCCTCTCTCCCTCTTTCTCTCCTGCCTTGCACAGTGATGGTCTTTGTGACTCCTTCCTTTTCCCCCTTCTTTTTCCCTTCCCCCTTCCCTTCTCCCCTTCTCTTAATAACCCTCCCACATGGAAAAAAAAAACAAAAAACACTTTTTTGTTTGGAAGATTTTTAATTACTGCTTCTATTTCGCTATGAGTTGTTAGTTTGTTTAAACTGCTTATTTGATCTAGACTTAACTTTGGTGGGTCAAATATGCCAAAAAGCTCATCCATTTCCTTTAGGTTTTATAAGGCTTTGAATTTCCATAGAGCCTGTTGACATGTCTCTCTTTCCATCTCTGATTTTAATAATTTGGATCTTCTCTACCTATTTTATATAATATAGCCAAAGGTTTGTTAGTCTTGTTGGATTTCTCAAAGATTAACTGTTCCTTTCATTGATTGTTTTTATTGAATTTGCACTGGGATCTAGGCATCTGGAGTTAGGATATTTGATGTGTTTCCTGGTTTTGATATCTTGTCTTTTCTTTGTTGGATGAGTCCTCTGTTATTTTAGTCTCTGTTGCCCACTCTGGTTCCTAGCCAATGTGTTGGCTGAAGCATTCATTGGTGACAGCCAGATGTGCTGGTGTTAGGTGTCTTGTAGAGATTTGTTCTCCAGGTAGGAGGGGAATCATAAAGTAATAGATATGAGCTGGAAGGTTATCCTGAAGTGGGTCACCAGGAAAAGATAGTGGGACCCTGGGTCAGCCTTAAGAACAAAGTCACTAGGGGGTAGAATTGAGATGGACAGAGGGGCTCCTGCAAGCAGACTGAATCATAAACGTAACTCTGGAGAGCCTAAAATGATTTTTTTTTGTCTCTTTTAGAAACAAGATCTTTTTGTGCAGCTCAGGATTGCTTTAAACATGGTATTAGTTTTTAATTTTTTAAACCCCTGACTGACACCATCCATGGCTCCCAGAAACATATTTAGTTAAGGACATAATTTCTCATTTAATTTACTAGAAAGGTAAATGGGTCTAGATATAAGCTGGGATTTTTAGAACGTATTGCTGTTCAGACAATGATACCAAGTGTTTCCATTTAAACATTATATGAACATGGTAAATTACAGAAGTAATAACCTGATCTTCCAGGTACAATTTTGAAGTAAAAAAATCAGTCTATATATTATATTATCTGATTTTAATAAATGTGTAAAACAGGCAACAGTGAATTCTTATTTAGGGAAGTATATTTGTAGCAAAATTATGATTATTAATCACACAATACTATTAGTCATAGTAATAGTTAGCTTTGTGGGGCTGGGAAGGTAGATATGATTGAGGAGAGAATCCAGCTGCAGGCTTCAAGGGGATGGGGATGAGAAGCTTCAGGATTTAAGGAATGAATTCATTTTCTATTAAATCAATAAACTATACATTACTTTTCATTTGTCTTTTTGCATCATATATCAGAATTGCAAAATTAGTGAACTAATACTTTTTCTAACTTCTTTACAATTTCATCTTAAGCCTTTGCAAGTGTAACAAAGGTCTCTAATTTTCTCCTCAAATAGTAGTCATATACCCATATCCCCACTGTCCATTATTCAATGCTTGTTTTCTTTCCCCCTGAATTAGAAAGTTATTCAAGAAGGATAAATTTATGTATTTTATATTAATTCTCTTTTATATGTTTGTACATAGCCATGATAGTACGTGGAAATATTTTCTTATAATTACAAAACTTCATTTTATATTTTTGAGCAATTATTGATTAATGTGTTTTACCATGTGTGTGTGTGTGTGTGTGTGTGTGTGTGTGTTATTTATTATCCTCTCATACTTTTTTTGGCTTTTTGAGGCAAGGTTTCTCTATATTCCTGGCTGTCCTGGAACTCAGTCTGTGGACAAAGCTGGCCTCAAACTCACAGAGATCTACCTACCTCTACCTCCCAACTGTTCCCAAAGGCATGAGCCACCACCACCTGAGTTCCTCTTATCTTTTCTAAATAAAGCACAGAAATCCACCAAATCATACTCCCTATAATTTTCATCTCTGATCAAAGATTTATCTTTATGCCTTTTGCTAGTCATAGAACCCAAAGATGGAGAGGAAGCTGAAGAGTTCAAAAATAGCACAGTAAATTTTCATCTTTGTTTTCTGACATGAAATATCTCAAAAGTTCAGAAGATGCAGTAAGTTGCCAGTAAGCTCTGGAAAAAGTTTAGATGACAGTGCTGCGAGGTTGATATGAAGGAGCCATCCAAACTAATGAGAGAAACTCCTGAAACACCAGGCTTTGTCAAAGCAACACTATCAGGGTTATTTTACTATTCACTTACACACATGAAACTTCTGCATTCACCCTGAACTTATCAGTGAGAACCTTGGGAAGAATGTAATCAGTTTGTGCTGATAAGGAAAAGAGACATAAATTAAAAACTTAGATAATAGTGCAATAGTTATCTGAGTTAATTTTAAATTCAAAATATGTATTAAAGATAAAAGATAAAATAAAGATCATTCTTGGGTTACAGCTTTTTAAAGCATGTGTTGAATTCTTTTTTAAAAGTCTTGGCATTAAAATTTGGAAGCTTGGGGCTTGAGGTGGTTCCAAAGATTATGCACAGTACTGCTCTTACAGAGTGTCTGAGCTCAGTTCCCAACACCCACATCAGACAGCTCACAATTGACTTTCACTCTAGTTCCTGGACAACCTGTAGTATCCACAGGCACTTGTACTGTCATGCACATAACCCCACATCCACATAATTTAAAATAATAATAATAATAATAATAATAATAATAATTCACTTAAATTTATTTCAGAGAATAATTACAATGCATTTTTACATTTGAGAGTTCTGAGATAAACCTAGGATCTAGTCCAAGCCTATCAAGGTTTTTATATCAGAGTAATGTAGATATCCTTGTATGCTTGTTTTCTCTTTTTATGTAAATTGGAAGAGTGTATGTACTACTGGTATATTTATTCATACACCCCCACACACATACACGCACACACACATATTATATCTATATATGTATATATACGTATATATACATAATATATATGTTCCAGAGAAAGAGAGCGAGTAACAACAATGTATATTATTACTTTTGAGATCTCTAAGTAAACTTGGAATCTAATCTAAGCCTACCTAGGGTCTTGTATCAGAGTAATAGTAACATCTTTGTGTGATTGCTAAGTACATATTTTTTCTTTCATTTTACTATATAGGTCTTTTGTGCATATAACATTGTTTTCAGTTTAGTGTTCCTATGGGATTCCTAACTATACAAATGATTGGGTTCCTGATACTATATCTGTACCTTTGCTTGAGTTTGTTTACTTCTATTTGTTTGTTTTGTTCTATTCTGATGTTTTAGTTTTTGTTCTACATAGAAGAATTTTAATTCAGCAACATGGCTGCTCTGGCAAGAGCTCACATCCAAAAACCTAAGTCTGTGTGATCTGGCTGGAATGCATACATACCATTAAAATATGCTTTTAATTCCTCTGTCTAATTGAGGATCAGACAAAATGATGAATCAGAGAAAGACTTGACAGAATCAGTCAGAGATAGGATACACCCAATTCTCAAGAGAACAGACAGTAATTACAAGGTACTTAAGAACAGCTGAGATAGAAGAGAGTTCATGGAGACAGTACAGTAGAGTGCCAGTGTACAGTTCAGTACAGTATGATGAAGTTTTGTTGGGTACAGTTCATTTCCTGCAGTTAAGTGCGTGGAATTCAGAAGTTGTTTTTATAAATGAAGGGTTCGATATAAAAAGAAATGGGAAGTAGCTTGACTGCTCTATCAGAGATTAGCCAAGGTACCACCCACTGCATGTGCCACTCAACAGCAGAAGACACATGCTTTAAACAGCAATTTGCCATTACTTCTTTTCTTTGTTGCAACTGAGAAGGCATCTCCCTGAAATAATGAGAAAAAAATAAATCAGAATGGCTAAGATGAATAGTCAAGTGACAACACCTGCTGGAGAGGATGTGGAGAAAGGGGAACCCTCCTCCATTGATGGTGGGAATGTAAACTTGTACAACCACCTTGGAAATCAATCTGGCCCTTTCTCAGACAATTTGGAATAGCGATTCCTCAAGATTGAGCTATACTACTCCTACCTAGGCATATACCCAAAAGATGCTCAAGTATACAACATGGACACCTGCTTAACCATGTTTGTAGCAGCTTTATTTGTAATAGCCAGAAGCTGGAAACAACCCAGATGCCCCTCAATTGAGGAATGGATGCAGAAATTGTGGTACATCTACACAATGAATATTACTCACCGATAAAAAAACAAGGAAATCATGAAATTTGCAGGTAAATGATGGGAATTGGAAGGGATCATCCTGAGTGAGGTGTCCCAGAAGCAGAAAGACACACAGGATATATAATCACACATAAATGGATAGTAGACATATAATATAAGAAAAACATACTAAAATCTGTACACCTAAGGAAGCTTATGGAGAAGGACTCTGGCTAAGATGCTCAATCCCCATTCAGAAAGAGAATGGACATTGGAGGAGGGAGGAAACAGGGAACAGGACAGGAGCTTACCACAGTGGGCCTCTCAAAGACTACCCTACAGAGTATCAAAGCAGATGCTGAGACTCATAGCCAAACTTTGGGCAGAGTACAGGGAATCTTATGAAAGAAGTGGGAAAGAGTAAGACCTGGAGAGGATAGGAGCTCCACAAGCAGAGCAACAGATCCAAAATGTCTGGGCACAGGGGTCTTTTCTAAGACTGATACTCCGGTCAAGGACCACTCATGGAGATGGCTTGGAACCCCTGCACAGAGGTAGCCTATGGCAGTTCAGTGTCCAAGTGGGTTCCATAGTAATGGGTCCAGGGACTATCTCTGACATGAACTGATTGGCCTGCTCTTTGATCACCTCCCCCTGAGGGGGAAGCAGCCTTACCAGGCCACAGAAGAAGACAATGCAGCCACTCCTGATGAGACCTGATGGATGAGGATCAGAGGGAAGGGGAAGACCTCCCTTATCAGTGAACTGGGGAGGGGGGCTTGGCTGGAAAAAAGGGAGGGATCATGGGATTGGGAGTGGAGGAGTGAGGGAGGTACAGGGAGGATACAAAGTGAATAAACTGTAATTAATAGAAATAAAAATAATTTTTAACGTGAGAGAGAAAATAGTCACACAAATATCAAAATTTTAAGGAGAATGTACTTGAAGAGATCAATATCTGTATTTCACTTAATCTATGTAAAATAATACATATTATGTAGGACAAGCGGAAACAAAACAGCTGAATAGTCAACTTGCTTTAGATAGTCAGGAAGAGATAATAGACGGTTCCTCATCGTGTTATAGAAAACATATACCCAGCGCTCTTAACCTCTGAGCCACCTCTCCAGCCCCCCTTTTTAAAAGATGTTTATTACTTATTCTTTATTATTTATTTATTTATTACTTATACAGTATTCTGCCTGCATGCGTGCCTGCACACCAGAAGAGAGCACCAGACAGATCTCACTATCATTGGATGGTTGTGAGCCACCATGTGGTTGCTGGGAATTGAACTCTGGACCTTTGGAAGAATAGCCAGTGTTCTTAACCTCTGTGGGAATGAGGGACCAGGATTAAGCTGAGATACAAAGTTAATAAACTGTAACTAATGTTAAAAAAAATAAAAAAATATAATAAAAACACATAGCATGTTTAAAGTGAAATGTCCAAAGTTTGGTTATGATTCTCAGTATCTCCTTCCATACCCTGACGGGTATAGTATTTCAGAGTTCCCTGTGGAAGGTTTCTGTCCTGTTCCTTCTCCTACTTCCAATGTCTACCTTGTTCGCCTTTCTAAGTGAGGTTTCAGCCTCTTCCCTATGGTCCTCTTTGTTTACCTTCTTTAGGACTATAGAATTTAGTATGTTTATTCTATGTTATATGGCTAATATCCACTAATAAGTGAGTATATATCATATGTGTCTTTCCGCTTCTGGGTTACCTCACTCAGGATGATCTTTTCTAGTTCCCACCATTTGCCTGCAAATTTCATGATTTTCTTGTTTTTAATTGCTGAATAGTATTACTTTGTTTAAATGTACCACAATTTCTGTTTCCCTTCTTCAGTTGAGGGACACAGGAAACCCTATGGAAGAAGAAAGAGATAGAAAGACCTGAAAGGGACAGGAACTATCCAATGGAGACCAACAGAGCCAAAATACCTGAGACCAAGGGGCCCTGCAGAGACCGATACTCCAAACAAAGACCATGTATGGAGAGAACCTAGACCTTGTGTTCAGCTTCCAAGTGGGCAGGGGCTGTCTCTGACATGAACTCAGTGGCCAGCCCTTGGATCACCTTCCCCTGGGGGGTGTGCAGTTTTTCCAGGCCACAGAAGAAAATGATGCAGCCAGCCATGATGAGAACTGATAGGCTAGGATCAGATAGAAGTAGAGAAGGTCCACCCCTATCACAGTACTAGGGAAAGGGCACAGGAGGAGAAGAGAGAGAGAGGGTGGGAGTAGCAGGAGATGGAGGGGGCTACAGCTTGGATACAAAGTGAATAAATTGTAATAAATAAATTTAAAAAGTTAGAAAAAATTGAAAAGTCATAAAAAATAAATCTGTTATCTAATCTCTTGCATTTTCAAATATGTATTCATTTAAATAGAGTTAATAATTCTACTTTGAACTTTGAAAAAAAAAAAACATACAGGGGCCTGCAAGATGACTTAGCACATAAAGCACTTGTCATATAAGCTTAACCATTGCTGTCTGCCCTCCAGGTACATGACATGACACACACTCCCAAATACACATCATGCCTTTATGCACACACAGAGACAAACACACAAAAACAAACATGCTCAGAGAGAGAGAAAGTCATACAGACAGATGGACAGACAGGCAGAGAGACAGAGACAGAGGTGCGGAGGGGAGGGAGAGAGGACTACAGGAAGAGCAACAAATATAAACAACATTTTTAAAGTATGCAAATAATATATAAAGATTGATTATACTTGAATCCATAAAATAGTTTCAATAATCTGAAATTATTAAAATCATTTTTTGTGATCATAATATAATTAAGCAAATCTTAGGAGAAATGATTAAAATCCTTAAATGTGAGCACCATTTCCTAACTTATGAGTCAAAAGAAGCACCCGAAAAAAAATAAAAAAATATTTTGTATTTTATGCAAAGGTAGAGAAATAACAACCAATAATTTGTAGAGGTCCTTCAAACTGGGGACTTAATTCTAGGCTTCATGTACCTTAGATAAAAACAAACTCTCCCCTAAAATCCTGGCCCTGAAAGCAGTGGTATTAAAGGCAGAAAAACTATGGAGGAAATAACATAAAATAAAAAGCTGTATCTGATACATATTGCCAATGATAAAGAAAAAAAAAAACCTCATAATATCCTAAAGACTTCAAAGACAGAATCTGTTACATATTTTCCTTTTATTGAAAATAGATTTTTCTCATATATATATATGTGTGTGTGTGTATGTGTGTGTGTGTGTGTGTGTGTATCTTGGTTAAAGTTCCTCCCTCCTTTCTCTCAGTCTTTCTCCACCTCCCCTCCATTATGAATTCACCTTTTTGCTGCCTTTTATTAGTAAACAAACAATATTCTAAGGGTCAATAATAAAATAAAATAAGATAAAAATGTAAATGTTGCTTTTATTTCCTCAGAAGAAAGGATGAGATGAGAGCCATTCCCAAGATTTACGAAGACATGGCATGAGCTGAGCCCTCACATTTCTAACAGTCTCTAGGCCTAGGCCTGGGAGCTTCTAGCCTCTGAACAATCTAACCTTCTGCAACCCCAGATCTTGAAGGTTTCAGCTTGCAGCCTCTTTCTGCTAACCTAGACTTAAAGTGTTTTCAGCCTCTGAGACTTACTGTTGAATAAACTCACCATTTCCAATTCTTTCTAAACTCTGGATGGCTGGTTTTGGCTCAATACTACTCTCCAATCTGACTGATTCAAAACTGGCTTCTCTTCCCTTCTTATTGAATTTCTCTATTTCCTATTTATTTCTTCCTTCAATTGGAAAGAGTTTTTTTCATGAAATTTATGTCTGCTTTTAGATCTTCACATTCTTTATAGTTTCTATGTCATGATTTCATCATGATCACGTTATGAAAAATACCTATACTTTTTGACGTTTTCACTTTCCTGGTTTTTAATACAGCCACTGTGAGTGAGGGGAACAAATACAGAAAATTATTTATCTATCAGTGTTTTTGTATAGACAATTGTCCACATGAATTATTTTAATCAAAATTACTAAATACTATTGCTTCCTTAGTTACCATCCACTGTGATTACCTTGAAAATGTCCAACTTCCCCAGTTCTTTGGTTCGTAAATTGCTACAGTGAACATCAGATGTGAGTGGTCACTGAAACCTCTTTCACTTGGTTGGCTTTGTTTTGTTTTTGTTTGGAGACAAGATTTTTACAGTTTAAATGAATCTTACCTTCTGGTCCTTCTGCCTCACCTTCTGTCAGTTGGGATTATATGTATAATCCCTCTTGCTGACTCAGTGGGGGGTGTTCAGTGTTTAACTAATGACTCATTGTACATTCTCTAATTTCATGTGTAGAGAAAAATGGATATCGTTGTGTTTTTTTGCTTTTTTGTTGCTATTGTTGTTCTTTGAAACTTCCCATGACAGTTTTAAGAGAAATGGATATAAAAAGGAATGTTGAGAAAAAATGGAAGTTCAGTGAAGAAGCAAAAAGTTAGAGTCCGAGAAATGAATTTCAATTGAATACAAAGTTGCACAAGGGATAATTAAATTGAGGACACTGAAACAAGCTACTGTCTGGGAATGTTTATATACAGCAACAGAAACAGAACAAAGGGAAATTTTATGAGCATTACCATAGTTGTGATAAAAATAATTTTAGAGCAATTGAAACTATAAATGATTTCACTTCAAGGAAACTCTAGAGAATATTGTATCACTTGAAAGCTAAAGAATTAAATGTTTAAGGAAAACACAGAATGGATTAGAGTGAGTTGTTAAAGCAAACTCCATGCTTCCTCTCTACACCTGAGAAAAGGCATGCCTGAAGTTATAAGGAAGTAAATCACTTCAACCATGTTTCTAATATTCTAAATTATACTAGATTTTAAAATACTACTTTTTTTCTGGACATGACTGTAAAATATTTTTAAAATTAGTACAGAACATTTAAAAGTTAATGGGATAGTTTCAATATCCTGCATTTAGTATGTTTCTTTGTCAGCATTTTATAATGCCTGTTTGATTTCAAGTCCCCCACTTCTATACCCAGAAGGTTCCATAAGACAGTGAGCATTTTCCACAAATCCTACTGGGAGCCTGGACATTTTGTAAAATCACAGCAGCAGTGGCCTTATAACAGTGACAATCAACTCGAGTGAAAATATTTGTAGACAATTTCCCTTTAAGTCATCTAAGAGACTGGTAGACAGATAGCTCTAATTAAACACAGTTCCCTGATTGATTGGACTCTGTCTGCAAGATGTTATCAGTGAACAAGTTATGATGTGAGCACACTGGAGAAACTAGAAAACAGCACATCGTATTCATACCAGACAAATTATGATTCAATCAAAGTGACTCGATTTAATGATGCATTTAGTGAAACGTATGCTGAACAGAGCAGCTCTCAAAGAACGCTGCAATCAGAATTCTTGGACACAGCCCAACTGGTCTTCACTTTGAAAGCCTCTGGGTCCTGGTTAGTTGGCCCTGTTGTGCTTTGTGAGGAGCTCCTGTCACCTCCAGGTCCTTTTCTCTTTCCTCCCACTTTTCTGCAAGACTCTCTAAGCATCTCCCAATGTTTGGCTGTGAGTCTCAGCATTTATCTGTAAGTACTATCAATATTGACAGTTTCACATGGCACCGCTCTAGCATTTGCTCACCGTTTTGCAGATGTGTACACATGGATTAAGCATCAAGAGCTGGAAGTTAATCTCCTGGCTTCTGGCCTCACTTTGCCCCCAGCCAACCCTTTATATCATAGAATTGTCAAGCTTCATGGTATTCTGTTCAGGGATTAATGTTTTCCAGGTTTCTCTTATTTTATTTGAGGATCATTCACAACTGTAGTTCTTCCTTTTTTTTTTTTTTTTAAAAAAAAGGTTTATTTTTCTATGAAACTTCAAAGCAGCGTCTGAATTCACATATTATCAATTTGGCATTTCTTTTCTTTGCTACAATACTTTATTTTATTTTAATTTATTTGCGTGTATGTATGCACACACAGAAACACATCATGGCGTTCATCTGGAAGGGTCAGAGGCTACTACGTGGTCCTCTGGTTTCGAATTCAGGTTGTGAGTCTCCACAGCAAGCTTTCTAGTCTAGTGAACCGTGTTGACAACCCTCATGGCTGCTTTGTGAAATGTGGATCTAAGTGTAAATACAAACGGCAGGATGGCTTATGCTTTTGCAACATTATCCTCAGTACAGCCAAACTGCTATAAATGAAGCTTATACTATCTTAGGTGGCAATCTATAAACAATGCAAATATAATGCACAGTTTTTGTTTTGTTTTTGAAGTATGGGAAGTACTGGACCAAGGCACCAAAAATCTAGTTTGTCTCTCTTCATACAAGATAGTAGTTTCTACATGTGTCTTAATATGGTAGACAGGGCCAATGAATGCCTTCAGGCTTTCAAAGTCCATAACCAAATCACCTTTCCAAAGACTCCAGGTGCTAAACATGTCACATTGATGTGATTTTCAGATTTTGATGTATAAATGTGGGAGGAGATCAACCTGCACACTGCCAATCTCTGCATGTTTGGGGTTCTTTTTTTTTTTTCCTAGGGTATTTGAAAATTCAAAAGTTCCTTTATTAAATATTTTATCCCAAAATAATTTCAGGAGTATACTAAATACCATTGAGGTTTTAACAAGCAAAATAACATTCGCTTTACAAAAAAAAAATCCAGTTTCATAATATTTCTTTCAAGTATTTATAATTAAGCAAAAGTTATTATTTGTTGAATTATTACATTATTTCTTGGGGGTAAGCAAGTTTACCAAAAATTTTAATATTTTATACAATATACATAGTAGTCTTCTTCTTATATTTATAACTATAACGTCTGCATTGTTGTGTTACTTAAGCTATTTAAGCTAAAATGATAACAAACTTAAATCAATCCCACTGAAATCAGGGACAAGACAAGGCTGCCCACTGTCTCCATATCTCTTCAACATAGTACTTGAAGTCCTAGCCAGAGCAATAAGACAACTAAAGGAGATCAAGGAGATACAAATCGGAAAGGAAGAGGTCAAAGTGTCACTATTTGCAGATGATATGATAGTATACATGAGCGACCCTAAAAATTCAACCAGAGAACTCCTTCAGCTGATAAACACCTTCAGCAAAGTGGCAGGATACAAAATCAACTCAAAAAAATCAGAAGCCCTCCTGTACACCAAAGACAAAAAGGCTGAGAAAGAAATTAGGAAAACAACACCCTTCACAATAGCCACTAATGACATAAAGCACCTTGGTGTGACTCTAACCAAGCAAGTGAAAGACCTGTTTGAGAAAAACTTCAAGTCTCTGAAGAAAGAAATCGAAGAAGATCTCAGAAGATGGAAAGATCTCCCATGCTCATGGATTGGTAGGATTAACATTGTGAAAATGGCCATCGTGCCAAAAGCAATCTACAGATTCAATGCAATTCCCATCAAAATACCAACTCAATTCTTTACAGACCTTGAAAAAAAGATTCTCAGCTTCATATGGAGAAACAAAAAACCCAGAATCTCCAAAACGATCCTGTACAACAACAGATCATCTGGAGGTATCTCCATCCCCGATCTCAAGCTGTACTACAGGGCAACAGTAATAAAAACTGCATGGTACTGGCATAGAAACAGAAAGGAGGATCAATGGAACCGCATAGAAGACCCAGAAATAAACCCACACACCTATGAATACTCGGTATTTGACAAAGAAGCCAAATCCATTCAATGGAAAAAAGACAGTATATTCAACAAATGGTGCTGGACCAACTGGATGTCCACATGCAGAAAAATGAAAATAGATCCATATTTATCACCCTGTACAAAACTAAAGTCCAAGTGGATCAAGGACCTCAACATGAAACCAGATACTCTAAATCAGTTGGAAAAAAAGGTGGGGAACAGCCTAGAACTCATTGGCACAGGAGACAACTTCCTGAACAGAACACCAACAGCACAGGCTCTAAGAGCAACAATCAATAAATGTTTGGGGTTCTTAAGTGATGAGAAGTAAAGGATTTGGTTACAGATATTGGTGAAGAAACAAAAAGAAATCCGAACAATTTTTCTTAGTTTATTTTACTACCCTTTCTTAATCTGAAATATTTATAATGTGTTTTTTATTGTACTTATAGCCATTAATATTTAAATTAACATAGGACTTAATTCTTCTAGAAAATATTCAAATGTTAGTTTCATTAATATACTCTAATAAAAGAAAAAAGATATTGACATTATTTACCCATTTAGCATTATATTTTTGTAATGTTCATGTAAAATCTGAAATCAAACTATACTGTTAAAATGTAAATTAAATAAATATACTTAGTGAAATTTATTTTATTTTATCCATGTTTCCTTATGATTTATATTTCGTATAGTATTGTTCTTCACATTTGTAGCTTGTATTTTACTTCTTACCTCTATATTTACCTTTTCTGTTGCTAAAACCAGACATTCTACACTTTAGTTTTGTTTAGTGGGATATGCTAAGATTCTTGTCATTTTTAACTCAGTGTACATAGGGAATTTTGATTAGTATGTTCTAGCTTTCAGTATTGCTAATACTAGACAATTCTGATAATATCAAATACAATTAAAAACCAAACTTATCTGTCTTTTACAATGTTTTATAGTCTTTTCTTGATGGTTTTTAGACTATGGTTAATATATGGCTGTTGGTTTTTGTTTATCCTTCAGTAATTGTACCTTAATTCTAGCAGGAATTATGTATTTTTCTCTAGATAAATCTAAAGTTAATTCTTCATATACTATTTTCTATTACTGGAATTATTTAGGGTTTATATTTGGACTACTAATTCTGTCCTGTACATAACAGCCTATTTCTTATATATTACCTCTCTTCTTAAATAATTATGAAATTGATAATGCCTAATTACATTTAAATTTCTTTTTTAAATTTATTTTTTATATAAATCACAGGTTATTTATTTTGTATCCCAGCCGTAGCACCCTCCCTCATTCTCTCCCAATTCCACCCTCCTCCCTCATCTTTTCTCTGCCCCTTTCCAAGTCCACTAATAAGGGAGGACCTCCTCCCCTTCCATCTGAAACTAACTCATCAAGTATCTTCAGGACTGGTTGCAATGTCCTCTTCTGTGGCCTAGCAAGGCTGCTCCTCCCTCTGCGGGGGGGGGGGGGAATGTCGAAGACCTTGCTGTTAAGTTCTTGTCAGAAATAGTCCCTGTTCCCCTTATTAGAGAACCCACTTGGACATTGAGCTACCATAGCTATATCCGAGCAGGGGTTCTAGGTTATATCCATACATGGTCCTTGATTGGAGAAACAGGCTCATGAAAGTCCCCTGTGCCCTGATATATTTGGTCCTTGTGGCGCTCCTGTACTCTCCAGGTCATACTAACTCCCCCTTCTTTCATATGATTCCCTGCACTCTGCCGAAGGTTTCGTTATGAGTCTTAATATCTGCTTTGATACACTGCTAGATAGAGTCTTTCAGAGGCCCTCTGTGGTAGGTTCCTGTCCTATTACTTGTTTTCTCTACCTCCAATATCCATCCCATTTGTCTTTCTAAGTAAGGATTGGTCATCTTACCCATAGTCCTCTTTCTTGTTTATCTTCTTTAGGTGTAGAGATATCAGTATATTTATCCTATCTTATAGGTCTATATAAGCGAGTATATACCATGTGTGTCTTTCTGCTTTGGGATATCTCACTCAGGATGATCATTTTTAGGTCCCACCATTTGCCTGCAAATTTCTTTCTTTCTTCTTCTTCTTCGTCTTATTATTATTATTATTATTATTATTATTATTATTATTTATATTTTATTAACTCTGTATCCCAGCTGTATCCCATTCCCTCATTCCCTCCCAAACCCTCCCTCCCTTACCTTGTTTTTAATTGCTGAGTAGTATTCCATTGTGTAAAAGTAACACAATTTTTTTATCCATTCCTCCGTACAGGGACATCTGGGTTGTTTCCAGGTTCTGGCTATTACAAATAAAGCTGCTATAAATATGGTTGAGCAAATGTCCTTGTTGTGTACTTGAGCATCTTTTGGATCTATGCCTAGGAGTGGTATAGCTGGATCTCGAGGAATCACTATTCTGATTTGTCTGAGAAAGCGCCAGATTGATTTCCAAAGTGGTTGTATACGTTTGCTTTCTCACCAGCAATGGAGGAGGGTTCCCCTTTCTCCATATCCTCTCCAGCATGTGTTGTCACTTGAGGATTTATCTTAGCCATTCTGATGGGTGTAAGGTGAAATCTCAGGGTCATTTTGATTTGCATCTCCCTGATGGCTAAGGACATTGAGCTTTTCTTTAAGTGTTTTTCTGCCATTCTACAATCCTCTACAGAGAGTTCTCTGTTTAACTCCATGCCCCATTTTTTCTTTATTATTATTATTATTAATTACACTTTATTCATTTTGTATCCCCCCATAAGCCCCTCCCTCCTCCCCTCCCAATCCCTCCCTCCCTCACCTTTCTGCATGCATGCCCCTTCCCAAGTCCACTGATAGGGGAGGTTCTCCTCTCCTTCTTTCAGATCTCAGTCTATCAGTTCTCATCAGAAGTGGCTGCATTGTCATCTTCTGTGGCCTGGTAAGGCTGCTCCCCCCGCAGGGGGAGGTGATCAAAGAGCAGGCCAGTCAGATTATGTCAGAGGCAGTCCCTCTTCCCATTATTATGTAACCCACTTGAACACTGAACTGCCATGGGCTACATCTGTGCAGGGGTTCTAGGTTATCTCCATGAATAGTCCTTGGTTGGAGTATGAGTCTCTGGGAAGTTCCCTGTGTTCAAATTTTCTTGTTCTGTTGCTCTCCTTGTGGAGTTCCTGTCCTCTCCAGCTCTTGCTATTTCCCACTTCTTACCTAAAATTCCATTCACTCTGCCTGACAGTTGGCCGTCAGGCTCAGCATCTGCTTTGACACTCTGCACTGCAGAGGCTTTCAGAGGCCCTCTGTGGCAGGTTCCAAGGTTGTTTCCTGTTTTCTTCTTCTGGCTTTCAGAGGCCCTCTGTAGCAGGTTCCTAGGTTGTTTCCTGTTTTCTTCTTCTTCTGATGTCCATCCTCTTTGCCTTTCAGGATGGGGATTGAGCGTTTTAGTTAGGGTCCTCTCTTTTGCTTAGTTTGTTTAGATGTTTCACTATTCGGTGCAAACACACAGGGAGGGAAACGGCTGGTCTGATCTCAGAGCACTCAGCCAACACCCCCACCCCAAAAAGGTCTTGGAAAAATTACCCAGTTTAGGCAGACACCCAGGATCCCAAATGCCGGAAAGGCAGACACAGGCAGTTTCTGCGCACCACACAGCTGGCAGAGACTGAGCTGCCATCACTCAGCTGTGCTCCATGCCCCATTTTTTAATTGGATTACTTGATTTGTTGCTTTTTAACTTCTTGAGTTCATATATATATATATATATATATATATATATATATATATATATAGTATATATATATAGGATATTAGCCCACTGTCAGAGGTAGGGTTGGTGAAGATCCTTTCCCAGTCTGTAGGCTGTCGTTTTGTTTTGCTGAGAGTGTCTTTTTCTTTACAGAAGCTTTTCAGTTTCATGAAGTCCCATTTATTGATTGTTGCTCTTAGAGCCTGTGCTATTGGTGTTCTGTTCAGGAAGTAGTCTCCTGTGCCAATGAGTTCTAGGGTCTTCCTATTTTTTTTTTTTTTGTAGCCGATTTAATGTGTCTGGTTTTATGCTGAGGTCTTTGATCCACTTGGACTTTAGTTTTGTGTAGGGTGATAAATATTGATCTATTTTCATTTTTCTGCCTATACAGAACCAGTTGGACCAGCACCAGCATTTGTTGAAAATGCTGTCTTTTTTCCATTGAATCATTTTGATTTCTTTGTGAAAATACAAGTATTCATAGATGTGTGGGTTTGTTTCTGGGTCTTCTATTCGGTTCCATTGATCCTCCTTTCTGTTTCTATGCCAATACCATGCAGTTTTTATTACTATTGCTCTGTAGTATAGCTTGAGATTGGGGATGGAGATACCTGCAGATGATCCATTGTTGTACAGGATTGTTTTGGAAATTCTGGGTTTTTTGTTTCTCAATATGAAGTTGAGAATTTTTCTTTCCAGGTCTGTAAACAATTGTGTTGGTAACTTGATGGGAATTGCATTGAATCTCTAGATTGCTTTTGATAAGATGGCCATTTTTACTATGTTAATTCTGCCAAGCCATGAGCATGGGAGATCTTTCCATCTTCTCATATCTTCTTCTAATTCTTTCTTCAGAGACTTGAAATTTTTTTCATACAAGTCTTTGACTTGCTTGGTTAGGGTTACACCAAGGTACTTTAAGTCATTTGTGGCTATTGTGAAGGGTGTTGTTTCCCTAATTTCTTTCTCAGCCCTTTTGTCTTTTGTATACAGGAAGGCTACTCATTTTTTTTTTTTTGAGTTAATTTTGTATCCAGTCACTTTGCTGAAGGTGTTTATCAGCTGAAGGTGTTTTCTGGTAAAATTTGTGGTCACTCATGTATACTATTATATCATCTATGAATAGTGATATTTTGCCTTTTTCCTTTCCAATTTGTATTCACTTGATCTCCTTTAGTTGTCTTATTGCTCTTGCTAGGACTTCAAGTACTATGTTGAAGAGGTATGGAGACAATGGGCAGCCTTGCCTTGCCTCTGTTTTCAGTGGGATTGATTTAAGTTTCTCTCCAGTTTCATGTTGGCTATAGGCTTACTGTATATTGCCTTTACTATGTTTAGGTATATGCCGTGTATCCTTGATCTCTCCAAGACTTTAAACATGAATGAGTGTTGGATTCTGTCAAATGCTTTCTTGGCATCTAAGCTGATGATCATGTGGTTTTTCTCCTTCAGTTTGTTTATATGGTGGATGAAATTGATGGATTTCCGTATATTGAGCCACCCTTGCATCCCTGGGATGAAGCCTACTTGGTCATGGTGGATCAAGTCTGTTTTTCTTTTACTTTTACTTGGTTACTGTTCCCTTATAAGAGAAATTTGAACATATTAATTTTAAATTTATTAGGTAGTACAGCTTAAACATTTCCCATTTTGAATAGAATGACTCCTTACTGCTGATTTTGTTTGTTCCTTGGTGCTGTTTTTCCCCCACATGATTTGTAACTTTAACATCAATACTACCAGTGATAAAAAAAAAAAAAAAAAAAAAAAAACACAATTCGTCTCCTTTTTCCATTTTTCCTTTTGGTTAGAAATCTTTTGCTTGCTTCTAAATCAACAAGATTTGTTAAATCTAAAATTAGCTCCATTGATTATAGTCATGAGTTCTGTAAGGCAGTGGAAAATGTTCCATGTGTGTAGCCAGGATGAGCCTAGCTGTTGTCTGATGAGCATCATTTCTCTTCTCTATCACCTGTACTTGGTCATCCCCACAAAGTACAACAGACAGACAGACAGACAGACAGGAAAGGTAACTTCTCAGCCTTCAGGTCATATAGTAGAGAGGCCTGCTTCTCTTATCGACTGTGTCTGTGAATATCACTCACTACTGCTTATCAAATTCAACCTATTTATGATAGCAGAGCCCTATGGACTTTTAAGTCACACATTAGATTTCTCTCAGATTATGCATATATATGAATATAAATGTACCTATGTAACAATGTATAAATTTTTATGTAAATATATACACATATGTCGCTATATATTTATAATAATTTATTTTTTGTTAGTCCATGTCCTTAGAAATAACACATTGAAGGACAAGAGAGACAGAGCAACAGTTAAGAGCATCTCTTACTCTTGCAGAGAAGCTCAACATGGTTTCCTACACACACACACTGAAGACCTTGAAATTTCCTAATACTCAAGATTCAGGGGATTCAAGTTTTTTTCTTTTTTTTTTTTTTTTTTAGCTTCTGAGTTCACCCTCACAAGCATGGCATATATATTCAAGATAACGCACAGACATGCTCATAAAAATACTTTTAAAAAAAAGAAGCAGAAACTAAGAAAATTTTTAAAAAATGTATTAGAGAAATGTTCATGAGAAAAGAAAAGAGTGGAACCACAAGAGCCTGAGTCAAGAGGAAAAGCCTCAGGAATAGCTTAGAAAGCAACTGGACTGTGGGAACGGCTGTGAGGGAGTGTCATGAGTATTAACTGATCTTGGAGGGCCCAGGCAACTATGTGTGGCACCTCTCTAGGCAAATGATCCTAGGCAGATTAAGGACATTAGAAGAGCATGAGCCAATGAACAAGCCAGAGTTTGTTCAAACATCAAGCAAGCAGGGTTTCTCCATTATTCCTGCCTTCAAGTTTCTAGATAGAAGAACTATGAGCTCCTGACATGACTTTCTTCAATGACAGATTTTTAATCTGGGCGTGTAACTCAAAGACAGTTGAAACTAGAGATTGATTAAGAATGATAACAAATGTCCTTATTGTGTACTTGAGCATCTTTTGGATATATTCCCAGGAGTGGTATAGCTGGATCTTGAGGAAGCACTATAACTAACTGTCTGAGAAAGCACCAGATTGATTTCTAGAGTGGTTGTACAAGTTTATATTCCCACCAGCAGTGGAGCTTTCTCCACAACCTCTCCAGCATGTGTTGTCACTTGAGTTTTTGATCTTGGCCATTCTGATGGGTGTAAGGTGAAATCTCAGGGTCATTTTGATTTGTATTTCCCTGATGACTAAGGACACTGAACATTTCTTTAAGTGTTTTTCAGCCATTCGATATTCCTTTATTGAGAATTTTCTGTTTAGCTCTGGACTCCATTTTTTAATTGGATTACTTGATTTGTTGCTGTTTAACTTTTTGAGCTCTTTATTTATACTGGATATCAGCCCTCTGTCAGATATAAGGTTGGTAAAGATTCTTTCCCAATCTGTAGGCAGTCATTTTGTTCTGACGACAGTGGGAAATAGTAAGACCTGGAGAGGACAGGAACTCCACAAGGAGAACAACAGAAACAAAATTCTGTGCACAGGGGTCTTATCTGAGACTGATATTCCAACCAAGGACCATGCATGGAGATAACCTAGAACCCTTGCATAGATGTAGCCCAATCAGTTCAGTGTTCAATTGGGTTCCATAGTAATGGGAAAAGGGACTGTCTCTGATATGAACTGATTGGCCTGCTCTTTGATCACCAACCCTTGAGGGGGGAGCAGCCTTACTAGGCCACAGAGGAAGACAATGCATCCACTCCTGATGAGACCTGATAGACTAGGATCAGAAGAAAGGAGAGGAAGACCTCCCCCCTCAGTGGACTTGGGGAGGGGCATGTGTGGAGAAGGGGAAGGAAGGGTTGTATTGGGAGGAGAGAAGAGAGGGGTCTAAAGGGA
Organism: Psammomys obesus; assembly: GCF_907164565.1. Lineage (NCBI taxonomy): Eukaryota > Metazoa > Chordata > Mammalia > Rodentia > Muridae > Psammomys > Psammomys obesus. The sequence goes on from NW_026596147.1 coordinate 481,551, forward strand.
GATACATAGTGAATAAAGTGTAATTAATAAAAATTAAAATAAAAAATATCTAAAAAATGAAAAAGAAAAAAATGATAACAAGCCATTTACAAAAGAACTTCCCATTCATTGCGCCCTAGAATCACCATTTTCTGGCTTGTTTTTACTAGCCCTTCACTTATGGAGCAGAGAAAAACTTAGGTTTCACATGCATACTTGCTCTTCATAGGCGGAGAAGGAGGTTTTGCTCATTCATCTGTCTAATTGTTCACCTTTATTTAAGGCATACTCCAGAGCAAGCATCAATGACAAATGTTTGAAAGAATGGATAAATAAGTGAGCAAATAATTATACTCAATCTTAGACAGTCACCATACAGCTGGAAGGTAAATTGACTTCTCTTTGTCTTGAATGATCGGCCACATGGGAGGAAATTAGAAAACACAGAATTTGTTTTTCTTCTAATTATTTCTATTTTTTTAAAGGTTGTTGTGTGAGGTTCATAGGCTCTACTTTTAATTAGACATGACAATGCAAGAGCTTCAACATGGGAACATGAAAACAATATCCTATAGAAATAATTAATAAAAACACACATTGAATATTCACAGATAGATAAAATTTAGTATTAAATCTAATAAATCATATTTGGATACTACAAGATAGGAATCAAAATACTTTGGTAAAAATAATTATATTCTGAAGAAGAGTTACTGTGAGGGTCTTAGATTTGTTTTGTATTTTTGAGGAAACAGGGGGTCACTCTGCAGCTCTCCTTATCCTGGAACTCACTGTGTGAAGAGATTGTCTTCAATTTGTAACATTCTTTCTTTCCCTTTTCAGAGATGGGATCATGACTCAAGCCACAGTTTGCATAAAATTATAATCATTCCTTTATCATGGTAAGAAACACACACACATAGATTTGTATAAATGTATACATCTAAGTTCAAAATAAATTAGAAGATGCTTCTACAGTAAAACAATTGGTCACTTTTTGTGTTTATTTTTTTAATTAAATTTTTATTTTTTTATATTAATTATACTTTATTTACTTTGTATCCCAGCTGTAGCCCCCTCCCTTATTCCCTCCCAATCCCATCTTTCCTCCTTCATCTCCTCCCTGCAACTCTCTAAGTCCACTGATAGGGGAGGTCCTCCTCCCCTTTCATCTGACCCTAGCTTAACAGGTCTCATCAGGACTGGCTTTTTGTTTCTTATTTGGCTTAATATTGTTGAAACTGTACAGGAATGCTATTTAGCACATCATTGCGTCGACTTAAAATTAAAGCAAATGAAAGGGCACTCAGTCTGAGTTATTTGAACTCTGTAAAATTTCCATATTTCTACCAAGATTTTTTTAATTTTTTATTAATTACACTTTATTCATTTTGTATCCCCCCATAAGCCCCTCTCTCCTCCCCTCCTGATCCCACCCTCCCTCCCCTTTCTGCATGCATGCCACTCCCCAAGTCCACTGATAGGGGAGGTTCTCCTCTACTTTCTGATCTTAGTCTATCAGTTCTCATTAAAAGTGGCTGCATTGTCCTCTACTGTGGCCTGGTAAGGCTGCTCAACCCTCAGGGGGAGGTGATCAAAGAGCAGGCCAATCAGATTATGTTAGAGGCAGTCCCTCTTCCCATTACTATGGAACCCACTTGGACATTGAACTGCCATGGGCTACATCTGTGCAGGAGTTCTAGGTTATCTCCACGAATAGTCCTTGGTTGGAGTATGAGTCTCTGGGAAGTTCCCTGTGTTCAAATTATCTTGTTCTGTTGCTCTGCTTGTGGAGGTCCTGTCCTCTCCAGCTCTTACTATTTCCCACTTCTTACATAAAATTCCATTCACTCTGCCCATCAGTTGGCCATCAGGCTCAGCATCTGCTTTGACAGTCTATACTGCAGAGGCTTTCAGAGGCCCTCTGTGGCAGGTTTCAAGGTTGTTTCCTGTTTTCTTCTGGCTTTCAGAGGCCCTCTGTAGCAGGTTCCGAGGTTGTTTCCTATTTTCATTTTCTTCTGATGTCCATCCTATTTGCCTTTCAGGATGGGGATTGAACATTTTAGTTAGGGTCCTCTCTTTTGCTTAGTTTGTTTAGATGTACAGATTTTAGTGGGTTTATTCTATGTTCTATGTTTATATGATTGAGTATATACCATGCGTGTCTTTTTGCTTCTGGGACAACTCACTCAGGATGATCCTTTCCAGGTCCCACCATTTACCTGCAAATTTCATGATTTCCTTCTTTTTCATTGCTTAGTAATACTTCATTGTATAGATGTACCACAGTTTCTGCATCCATTCTTCAGTTGAGGGACATCTGGGTTGTTTCCAGCTTCTGGCTATTACAAATAAAGCTGCTACAAACATGGTTGAGCAAATGTCCTTTTTGTGTACTTTAGCCTCCTTTGGGTATATGCCTAGGAGTGGTATGGCTGGATCTTGAGGAAGCGCTATTCCTAGTTGTCTGAGAAAGTGCCAGATTGATTTCCAGGGTGGTTGTACAAGTTTACATTCCCACCAGCAGTGGAGAAGGGTTCCCCTTTCTCTACAACCTCTCCAGTATGTGTTGTCCCTTGAGTTTTTCATCTTGGCCATTCTGATGGGTGTAAGGTGAAATCTGAGGGTTGTTTTGATTTGCATCTACCAAGATTTTATTCCTTAAATTTGTCTGAACTCTTCACTTACCAGAAAATGTGCACAGAGCTTATAATATACAATGAAAGTTTTTATAATACTATATTACTGAATAGAAGAAAATAAAATAATTTGTTGGGTATCGTTTTAAGAAAATATTAAATATAGTGGCATATTAAAAGAAAATTTAAAAAATTTAAAAACTACTAATCATATGCTAATGCTTATAAATGTTGAGTTTTCTATATGCACATATAGGTACTTCTGGATCACTAATTTATTTGAATACAATTTTTTTCTTGTTCTGTATTCATTGCACTTAATGATGTGTTTCCTAATGATGCTTTTATGTAATTGTATAGCTTCCTAAAGATGTTTCCATCTAATTGTATACTGTACTTTTAACATATCCTCCTGCTCTCACTTCAGAATATCTTCCTCCATTTATTATTTCTATTCACTATCCTAGAAATTCCCACTTCCACTTCCTGTGTGTCCTGCATACATCCATGATTTTATTTATACATAAAATATAGAATATGCAAAATGACAGACAGTTTATGGCATTTATTTTTCTCAAATTGCATCCATTTTCTTTAAAACATCATGGACTTGTTCTTCTTTGTCCTTAAGTATATCTCCAAAGTGTGTACATAGCACATTCCTTGATCAATTCATCTATGGAAAGATGGGCTGATTCCATGTTTGTATTGTTGTAAATAACTCTGCAATAAGTGGAAGTACAAGCATCTGTAGTAGACAGAGCCCTTCAGGTACTTCTGATGCCAACCTTATTATTTCTACCATCTGTAGGTAGTAAGGACCAGATAGCTATTTATGGTATTAATTAACTAATTAATTTTAAAATTTCAGTTCAGGCATGAACATGGTACACATACACACACACACATACATATGCATGCAAGAAAAAAATATATATATATATATTAAAAATACAATGGCTCAGAGGTCAAGAGCACTGGCTACTCTGCCAAAGGTTGTGAGTTCAACTCCCAGCAGCCACAGGGTGCTAACAAACATTTTTAATGAGATCTGCCTCTCTCTTCTGCTATGCAGGCTTACATGCAGGCAGAACACTGTATACGTAGTTAATAAATAAATCTTTTAAAAATAAATAATTAAAGACTATATTATCTTTTAATTACATGTATATGTGTGGAGTCTGCATGTGTATATATGCATGGGTATGTTCATGTCTTCGGAGCCAGAAGAGGACGTTGGATGCCCTAGAGATAGTATTATAGGCAATGGTAAGCTACATCATGTGGGTGGTTGGGTTCTCTTCAATACCAACAAGGGATTTTTAACTTCAAGCCATCTCGACAGTCCTTAGACACTTAATTTTTAATATATAAAATCAAAAGAGAAAGCTTTAGAAAATTACTTATTTTTAAAATATTTTGTTTCATAACTACATGTAGCAAAAATCACTTTTAAGTATCAGCAAGCCCCGATGCCTGTGCTTGGTAGCCCTTCTTTGCTTGGCCATAACCAAGAGAAGATTTCTAACTCTTCATTTATAAAGAAAGTTGTTTTCAAATTCAAGTTCAAAATGCAAGGCCTTCAATTTCCATTCTATGCTCTTCCTCCCATGCCACATATCAGTGTCTGCAACATAAATTATGTCACAATCAATAAAAAACCTTGAGTCTGAATAAATGTTGAGACTACTACATTTATACTTAATATTTCCAACAGAAAATGGGACAAAAAAATGTTCATGCAAGTATCTAGAGGGCTGATGTAAACCTGAGCTCTGCCCATGTTGTATATTGATGTTCATTTATTCTGAAACCTTCAGAGCTATAATAACCTTGGGTTCAGCATTTTTACAGGCCCATGTAGAAAATAAAGTAAGGAATCAGCTGGGTCACACTTGTTTTTAAAGTTATTTTTTTTTAAATTGTGTCTACATATTCTGCTTCATTATTAGGACAGATGCTATAAACTTCTACTCAGTTCACACACAAAAAAACCCCCAACAAAATTGATAAGGAACAGATGCTAAAGCGTGGTAGAATTTAAGGTTAATGATTTGTATTGTTTATTTCAGCTATAGATGTTATACGTGGTCTTATACTGAAGTTTACTGGTGATACAGTCATGGTATAATTAAAATCTCTACAAAAAAAATGTTCATTAATCACTTGAATATATGCAGCATCTAAAGAGGAATTTTTTAATTTGTTTATTATCAATATCTAAGTTTTATGTAAGAAATTTAGCAGTTATCAGACTGAAAATAATTTTAGAACTTTGACTTCTGAGGCAATTTTTTGTAATATATAATTATCATGTATTATTAATAGAGTCATACAACTTACATTGGACTCCATTTCTTTCACACAATATCATGTCTTAGAATGTAGGCCTTCTCTTGCAGCTCTCTCATTACAATTCCAATGAATGTAGTAAATTTGTTTAGTCATTATATTTTTTAATTGATGTTAAACTGCTTGTGTCCGGTCCTAAAATACATAGCTAATGAATGTTCCTTCTGTTTTGTTTGGCATATTCCTATTATATAAATTATCTACCAAAGTTCACATTTAGGGCAAATAGAACAAATGTTATGGGTAAAGAATTTGTGGGTAATAGGGAATATGATTTGTTCAAACTTAGCAGGTAATGTCTTGCAAAGGTTTTTCTACTAATTCACATAGAGATGTTCCTTACTACAAATCTGAAATTTTATTTTTATTGTCATTTTAACCATTCTGTGGTTTATGAGACTTTCGTGTACATGATGACTAATTAACCTATGACCATTTTATATGTCTATTTGTTTTTGTGTAACTGAGCCTTAAATATATGACCTTATATTTTATATGAGTTGGGACACAAATTAAATGGCTACTTTTCTTTGTCTCCTCCTGTGTAATCCATCATATTCGTCTTTTAATTGTGTTGTAAAACTATGTCACTTATTATGGTTCCAATGTATTTCTTTATTTTTAGGTTTTATATTAATTATAGTTCATTCACTTTGTACCCAGTTGTAGCCCCCTCCCTCATTCCCTTCCAATCCCACCCCTCCTCCATCATCTCCTCCTACACCCCTCTCCAAGTCCACTGATAGGGGATGTCTTCCTCCCCTTCCTAGCCTATCAGGTCTCATCATGACTGGCTGCATTGTCTTTCTTTGTGGCCTAGTAAGGCTGCTTCCCCATCAGGAGGAGGTGATCAAGAGCCAGGAACTTAGTTCATGTCAGACACAGTTCATGTTCCCCTTACTATGGAACCCACTTGGAAACTGAGCTGCCATAGGCAACATTTCTGCAGGGGTTCTAGGTTATCTCCATGCATGGTCCTTGGTTGGAGAAACAGTCTCAGAAAAGACCACTGGGCTCAGCATTTCTTGTTCTGTTGCTCCCCTTGTGGAGCACCTGTCCCCTCCAGGTCTTTCTATCTCCCACTTCTTTCACAATATACCCTGTACTCTGCCCAAAGTTTGGCTATGAGCCTCAGCTTCTGCTTTGATACCCTGCTGGGTAGAGTCTTTCAGAGGCCTTCTGTGGTAGGCTCCTGTCCTGTTTCCTGTTTTCTCCCTCTTCCAATGTCTATCCAGTTTGCCTTTCTGAATGAGGATTGATCATCTTACCCAGGGTCCTCCTTCTTGCTTAACTTCTTTAGGTGTACAGATTTTAGTATGTTTATCATATATTGTAACTCTCATATGCACTTATAAGTGAGTATATACCATGTGTATCTTTCTGTTTCCGAGATACCTCACTCAACAGAGAATTCTCGACAGAGGAATATCGAATGACAGAGAAACACTTAAAGAAATGCTCAACGTAACTTAGTCATCAGGGAAATGCAAACCAAAATGAACATGATATTTCACCTTACACCCATCAGAATGGCTAAGATCAAAAAAAAATCAAGTGACAACACATGTTGGAGAGGATGTGGAGAAAGGCGAACACTCCTTCATTGTTGTTGGGAATATAAACTTATACAAACACTTTGGAAATCAATCTGGTGCTTTCTCAGACAATTAGAAATAGTGCTTCCTCAAGATCCAGCTATAACACTCCTGGGAATATATCCAAAATACGCTCACGTACACAACAAGGACATTTGTACAGCTATGTTCGTAGCAGCTTTATTCGTAATAGCCAGAACCTGGAAACAATTCAGATGCCCCTCAACTGAAGAATGGATACAAAAATTGTGGTACATTTACACAATGGAATACTACTCAGCAATTAAAAACAAGGTAATCATGAAATTTGCAGGCAAATGGTAGGATCTAGAAAAGGCTCCAATGCATTTTTAGCTGTTATCACAAAAACAGAATCACTTTAATGCCATGTGTTTTTTTCATAGTCATTCATGTAAAGTTATAACTCATAATACTCGATAATTTAAATTGATTTTTCACACTCGCATTCAATGTTTTTCAATGTTATGTTTGCCTTAATGTGGATAATGAACAATTCACAATCTTCTTAACCTGAAGGCTAAACAATTTTCTTTTTTTTCTCTTGCTTTAATTTTTCGAACATAATTTAACAAGTGGTTTGCTTTGAAAAATTGTAGAACACTGACCTGTTTGAAGTAGTTAAGCTGAACTCCTGATTTTATCCATTAGAGGTTACAGGTTAATTTTGTCATACAGAAGAAAAATTATATCATTGCCAACCCCCTGAACTGAAAATTTAGAATTTTATCCTAAGCTGATTCCTGATACAACACACATTGCAAGGTTTTGATCACAATACAAATGAAATACAAATTTACATTTTCAGTGATTTTTTTTCTATTCATAAGAAAAGTTAAGGTAAATAAAACTTCTGTTTCTAATTCTGTCTAACAAAATGTGAATAAGCTCTGCCACTGACTCTCACTGCTTTCTGGGTTGCTACAACTGCCTTGCATTTCTTATTATTAAATTGTGAACTAAAACGGACATCTACCTTAATCTTGTCTGTGCCAAATATTATGCTACGGTAATGGAAAAAGCAATTAAAGCAGAAAATTGTTACTAAGCTTGCGGTTGTAACCTGACCATGTAGTTCATAGGAATCTGGGACTCAGTTGCAACAAGGTTGTGGAACAGTTTGGAACTGCAGCCTGGATGCCCATAGGATGTCTCAAACAGAGTGATGGGCATTGTAGCAGGTCAGAATACCATGCACAAAGACAGAAATGCCAAGAGTGGAGGCCAAGCCCATGAAGTTCCAGACAGGAACATGCAGTGAATGATAAGCCATTCGTGTTATATTTTGCAAATAAACTCCATAAATTCTCACAAGTTTGAATGCTGCTAAACTCATAATTATTAGACTAATTTAATTGTGGGGAAAAATTCCAAGAGATCATGCCATTTAGACTGTAGCTTTCACATTTGATTTTCTTTTATTTACTTAGGATAATGAGAATTTGCCTTAACCTGTATTGAGTCATCTGTGTGCCTGATGCCTGCGGAAGCCAGAAGGTAGTTTTGGACCCCCGGAAATGAAGTTTCAGATGGTTGTGAGCTAACAGATGGGTGCTGGCTTCTTCAAGAGCACATATTCTCTATACTACTGAACCAAATCTCTGTCTCCAAACTTTGTTGTTCCTCTTTCCTCTTAGCCAGTTGTAAAGTGAGAATGCAAAGAAAAAATCACACATGAAATATATTATTAAAAGTGAGACGGGAAAGGTACATGAGTCTTCACAATCATGGACATGGCAATCGGTAGCTGGATAAAAAAAAAATAACCTTAACTGCTAAAGAGAGCAACACCCATATTAGAGAAACTGCACCCTTTTCACTGAGACAATGAGCTTGGAGTCCTGAGGCCAAGACATCATACATACAAGGTACCTAGGTCTAAAAGTATATGTGATTTTAATTATTAAAGGAAAGTTACAATGAAAAGATAAAATGACTGCAAAAATCTACAAAAGACAATGTCTAAAAGTGTAGACTAAAGTATAAAATTAAATGTTGGTTAAGGCAAAAGTACGAATGAAAATAAAGCAGGATCTGGCGTTTTCTCACAGTGCTAGGACTAGTGCACTGCAAAGATCCAACTATACCACTCCTGGGCATGTATCCAAAAAATGCTCAACCATACAACAAGGACATTTGCTCAACTGTGTTCATGGCAGATTTATTTATAATAGCTAGAATATGGAAACAACCTAGATGGCCCTCAACTAAGAGATGGATACAGAAATTGTGGTACATTTACACAATGGAACACTATTCAGCAATTAAAAACAAAAAATCATGAAATTTGCAGGTAATTAGTGAGAACTAGAAAGGATTATCCATAGTGAGGTAACCCAGAAGCAGAAAGTCATATATGGAATATACTCACTTATTAGTGGATATTAGCCATATAATATAGGATAAACATATTAAAATCTATAGTCTTAAAGAAGCTAAACATCAGGGAAAGCAGGATAGACATCAGAAATAGGAAAAACAAGGAACAGAACAGGAGCCTTCCACAGAGGACGCTTGAAAGACTCTAACCACCAGGGAATCAAAGGAGATACTGAGACTAATAGCCAAACTTTGGGCAGAGTGCTGGAACCCTTATGGAAGAAGAGGGAGATGGAAAGGCCTGGAGAGGACAGGAACTCCACAAGCAGAACAACAGAGCCAAAATACCCAGGCCAAGGGAGTACTGAAGAGACAGATACTCCAACCAAAGACCATGCATGGAGAAGATTTAGACCCCCTGCTCAAAGAAAGCCCATTGGCTGCTCAGTTTCCAAGTGGGTTCCCTAGTAAGAAGTACAGGGCTCTCTCTTACATGAACTAAGTGGCCTGCTCTTTTATCAACTCCTCCTGGGGAACGTAGCCTTGCCATGCCACAGTGGAAAATGATGCAGTCAGCCTTGATGAGGCCTGGTAAGCTAGAGTCAGATAGTCAGATAGGAGGGGATGATGTCCTCCCCTAGCAGGGGACTAAGGAAAGGGCATATGGGGAGAAGAGGTAGGGTAAGTGGGACTGGGAGGAGATGAAGGAGAGGGCTGCAGAGGTCATACAAAGTGAATAAATATTAATAAATAAATAAGTAAATAAATAGATTAGTTAATTAAATTAAACTGAAAAAATGTAGCAAAAAGAGAAAGGATAATCATATTAAAATCTACAGACCTAACGAAGCTAAACAACAAAGGGGACCCTAAGGAATATGCTTAAATATTATTCAGAACAGCAAATAGGATAGACACCAGAAGTGGTGGAAAAGAGGGAAAAAGACTGGAGCCTACAGTAGATATCTTCTAAAAGGCTTCTCCCAACAAGGTTTGAAGCAGATCCTGAGACTCATATCCAAAATTTGGGCAGAGTGCAGGGATTTTTTTATGGAAGAAGTGGGGGATAGAAGGACCTGGAGGAGATAGGAGCTCCACAAGGAGACCAAAGAAGCCAAAAACTCTGAGGCTAGCGGCTCCTGCAGAGACTGATGTACCAATCAAGGTACATGAATGAAGAGGACCTAGACCCCCCTACTCAGATGTAGCCCATAGACATTTAGTCTCTATTTGGGTCCTCCAGTAAGGGGAGCAAAGGCTGTTTCTGACATGAACTCAGTTTCCTGCTCTTTGATTGTTTCCCTGTGGCGATGTTTCCTTGTCAGGCCACAGAAGAAGAGGATCCAGGTAGTCCCAAAGAGACTTGATAAGGTAGGATCAGATGGCAAGAGAGGATGACTCCCTCTTTCAGTGGACTAGGGGAGGGCATAGGGTGGGAAAATGTAGGGAGGGTGGGATTGTGAGGAGATGGGGGGGGCTAAAATCAGTATATAAAATGAATAATTTATAAAAAATTATAAATTGAAAATGATAAAATAATGGAAATATGCAAATAAAAATTAAACATTAGAAGACAAAATATAGCATAAAAGCCTTTTTAAAGTAGAATGATCTTATAGAATAGAGTAAGAGGAACTACCTAAAGGAAAATATAAAATGGTTTGGAAAATGGGGAAGTATCTTTCTTGTCCTGTGATATTGGAATTGGCATATGTGTACAGAAGGCATTTAGTGAGTTGTGGCTATGGTCTCTTGACAAGCCTTCTGTTCAAGCTAGTATTAACACACTTCATGAGTATAACAAGCATTTATACGTACCTTTTGGGGTAATAAAAATCATGAAAGAAAGAGCAAGCACTAGTAAATTCAATATATTTTGCTACCACAGAAAATGTGTGTTTATTTCATCCTATTTCTGAACTGGAGAGATGGCTCCCAGAACTTTTTTTTTTCTTGCGCTCACGACAAGGATCTTGTACAGCAGGCTCTATTAGAGCCAATCTTCCTTTGCTCCATTGTAAATCCCAGTAGTCCTAGATGCACTTCACAGACAACAGCTCAGCTCGCAGAACAGGAAACTTGGCTCCAGAAACATCTCGCAAATCTCCTGATTCTGAACTGCTGTGGGAACGTTTATAAGCTTCCTTTGCATTCACATCCTGTTTGTGAAATGCGATGAAAGATTAAAGTTGCCTTCCTGTGTATCAAACAGCTGGCAAAGTCACAGAGAAATGCATTTGAGATATTAAATTCAAGTCTCAGCTGATCAGAACCTCGACTATATTCTTGCTAATGTCAGTTGCTTCAGGCCCACATTTTCAGCAATTCCTTGAGGGGCATTTAAACATACAATATAGAATAAACCCACTAAAATCTGTACATCTAAACAAACTAAGCAAACGAGAGGACCCTAACTAAAATGTTCAATCCCCATCCTGAAAGGCAAAGAGGATGGACATCAGAAGAAAAAGAAAATAGGAAACAACCTAGGAACCTGCTACAGAGGGCCTCTGAAAGCCAGAAGAAAACAGGAAACAACCTTGAAACCTGCCACAGAGGGCCTCTGAAAGCTTCTGCAGTATAGACTGTCAAAGCAGATGCTGAGCCTGATGGCTAACTGATGGGCAGAGTGAATGGAATTTTATGTAAGAAGTGGGAAATAGTAAGAGCTGGAGGGGATGGGAACTCCACAAGGAGAGCAACAGAACAAGATAATTTGAACACAGGGAACTTCCCAGAGACTCATACTCCAACCAAGGACTATTCGTGGAGATGACCTGGAACCCCTGCACAGATGTAGCCCATGGCAGTTCAGTGTCCAAGTGGTTTACATAGTAATGGGAAGAGGGACTGCCTCTGACATAATCTGATTGGCCTGCTCGTTGATCACTTCCCCCTGAGGTGGGAGCAGCCTTACCAGGCCACAGTAGAAGACAATGCAGCCACTTTTGATGAGAACTGATAGACTAAGATCAGAAAGAAGAGGAGAACCTCCCCTATCAGTGGACTTGGGGAGTGGCATGCATGCAGAAAGGGGAAGGAGGGTGGGATTGGTAGGGGAGGAGGGAGGGGCTTATGGGGGATACAAAATGAATAAAGTGTAATTAATAAAAAAAATGAAAAAAAAGTGATAGAAAAACCAAATTGTCCTAATAGTGCATTTCTCATTCTAGAGCCAAGATGAGAATGAATCTAAGCAAACATATGTCACTACTGTGTGAGACAAGGGGACACAGAAAGAGGAAGAATAATGGCACCTAATTAAAGGTGGAGAATTTGCCATGCTACCTGTGACGATCCAGACATGTACACAACCACATTGCATTGCTGATTGTGGGACAGATCAGCTGATTACTCAGCCAGAGACTCAGGACTACTGTCCTAATGAGCAGCAATGTAAGGTTACAAGTGAGTAGAGGTAAAGACAGTAAATTTCTGAAGTGATCGAGAAGTTGAGATAAAGGACAAAATAATTTGGGATGATCTGAGGAGTGGGCATTGATAGAGGATGGAATTTATAGGTGCATATTCAGCTGTGCCATGGACTCTTGTATCTCCAGAGAGTGGCCACTTGAGTGAAGACATGCCTCATTCTTATGGACTTTCAATATTGTGGCTGACTCTCTATTACATGGTCACATGTCAGATCTTGATGTGTCTTTAAAAAAAAAAAAACAGATATACATGTCCAAATAAACTGTAAGTACATCTATCATTAATGTGGGAGTGAACACTGAGATTTGAGAAAAGAGAAATTATAAGAAGCAAGAACAGGTTCTCTGCACTCAGCCCAAAGTTTTTCTATGAGTATCAGCATCTGCTTTGATACTCTGCTAGGTAGAGTCTTTCAGAGGCCCCCTGTGGAAGGCTCCTGTCTTGTTCCCCATCTTTTCCTACTTCTGATGTCTACCCTGTTTATCCTTCTGAATGACGATCAAGCATCTTTCCTAGGGTCCTTCTTGTTTAGCTTCTTTAGGACTATAGATTTATGTTTATCCCATATTATATGGCTAATATCCACTTATAAGTAAGTATATATCATTTGTGTCTTTCTGCTTCAGTGTTACCTCACTCAGAATAATATTTTCTAGTTCCATTCATTTGCTTCCTTTTGTGATTCCCTCATTTTAAATTGCTGAGTTGTAGTCCATTGTGTAAATGTACAACCCTTTCTGTATCCATTCTTCAGCTGAGGGACATCTAGGTTGTTTCCAGATTCTGACTATTATGAATAAACCTGTTATGAACATGATTGAAGAAATGTCCTTGTTGTGAGGGAAGGAGGGACTGGAAGGAGATGAGAGAGAGGCCTACAGCCGATAAAAAGTGAATAAATGTAATAAATAATAATTAGAGTTGAAATTATTTAACTATACCGTATCTTTTTCAGAAATATTATTTTTACAAAAATTAGCCTTCATCTTATCACAATGTTTTAACCTTACCTCAACATCTATTTAATAGCAAGTAAATGCAATCCTTGTCACAGATTTTGTTGTCTAGAATTAGGCATCAGAGACAGTGACTACATAAAGTCATTTAAAAATGAGGAAGAAACTGTCACATTGACAGTTTGTGCAGAACATAAGACACAGTACCAAGTAATGTGGGGGAGCAAAGATATACAGGGAGAACAATTCATGTCAAAAAATACCATGTCTGCAAGATGGTGTTTTTGGAATTGAGGCTGAGTTAGCTTGGGAAGAATAGCTAGTGACATCAGCTTTGGGGATGAGCAAGGTAGTATAACCAAAGCAGTGAAAACAGGTATCTCAAAATAAGAAGCTGCAAAAATGCATTCTACAGAGCTTCCAAAGGACCACAAGCCAGGAAGAGATCCAAATCCAAGAGCCTGGATTTAAACATGGAAATAGTTTAAATATTGGTTTGTGACTTCGAAACAGCATGTTAGAAGCATGAACAAGTATGGGGAAATGGTAACAATGACAGAGCATAGATCGAGCCACATGTTCAAGACTTGGATAAAGTAGTGCTCAGCATGCTAAACGAGGTCCTGGGTTACAAGTTGTCTGTGTTAAGGGACTAGAGAGGTTTTTTGTTGTTGTTATTTATGAACAAACAGCATTTTAAAAACATATATGCCTTGTATATCTCTCTGGCCTGTATAAGTAAAAGAATTTCTTTGGAACTATGGGATGGCAATTTGAACAAAGAGAATTTATGTTCATAATGATAAGGTATAAAAAGGAAAATGAGTGTGGGGGAAAATAGAACCAATACACACCACTAACTTACAAGGGCTATGAGCCAGAGATATCAGCATGTGAAGTTTTAATTGACTCTGATACTGCTCTGAAATTATACGTTTACAATGGATATGTCCCTGGGGATAATAAAATTTCTCCAGTAGTGATTATGAACATAGAAAACATGTTTCACATCATTAGCATTCACTTGATAACCAGTCAGCCTCTGCTTTTTGTGTGACTATGAAAAGGTAAATAAAACCCAGCCCCAGTAGGTAGCTGGAGCAATGGCTTCTGCAGACATGGCTAGGTCCAGCTTCTGGTGCCTCGGTCTTCAGAAGGTTCACCAGCATTTATATGCAACAAAGCATTATATTCTCTTTTGGGGTGTTCTTTTTCCCCTCTCCACTCCCATTTCTACTCTTTGAATTCCTTCTTCTCTTTTCTCTTTCCCCCATTTCCTTTTTAATTAAATCCTCTGAGAAAGTTGTATGTCCAATGAACTAAGAGAATGGGAGAGCAGAGCATTTCTGAAAACCAAAGGATAAGGGATTAGGTAAGAAAAATAAAGCTTTATCCTGTGACCAGTTATCATTGAAAAAAACAAAAAAGCCTGGTCACACCTTGTCTTTCTTACAGTCAATCTCTGATTATGTCATGTAGGGTATGATTATGATCAGCCATCAGAAGATCATCCTGTTCACACCTTTCCTACTTATTAGATGAGGGCATTTTGGGGAGATACTCAGATGGATGGTTTATACTAAGTGTGTCTTTAAGCCCTTTGACATCATCTCAGTTTGGGAAAAGTTCAAGACGTAGCTCTATCCTTTGCTGCTCCTGCCCCTTTGTTTAATGGATATCTTGCTGAAGAAAATATCTATTGACCGAAGGAAGCCAAGGGTGATAGAACTCCACACAGTCCGTTTTGCCATGGACTGGAAAGAATGATGCCACCTGATCTTATCTCAGGACCTTGGGTTGAAGGTAGGCTGGATGATGGATATTTGTCAAATTTTATTTGTGATTGGAAGACCCAGAGAAATAGATCTGGGTATTTTGAAAAGTAACCGCAATAATATCTGACAATGTCGAGTTGCTTTATGGAAGCTGTTGAATCTCCATCCTGTGCTTAACATCATGAGCACTCAGATTTCTGAGGCACAGTGCTTTATTCTTGTGACAGAATCAGCATCAGATTTTCCCTCTGTTAACATCACCACCAGCACAGACCCTGAGCTCCCAGCATCTTGTGCTGCTTTCCTAACGTGTGTGTCAATTGCAGGCAACAGAATTATTTTGCCTTGGGCTTCAAAGACACAGATGTCTCAAAAAAACAAACAAACAAACAAACAAACAAAAAAACAGGGCACTTAGCACAATCATAAAAAAAATAATAAAATAATATAAACAATAATGATCATGACAGAACTTTGTATTGATTGTGCTTGGTGAAGGAAGTTAGAATATAAGTGGCCTATGAAATCATGTGTGTGTGAGAGAGAGACAGAGAGACAGAGACAGAGAGACAGAGAGAAAGAGACAGAGACCGAAAAAAACAGAGACCAAAACAGAGGCAGATACTCTCAATGCATAGTCCTGGCCTGGAACTCACAGAAATTTGCCTGCCTCTGCTTTCCTAGGGCTGAGAGAAGAGAAGTGACCCACCCTGTTTGACTTGAAATGACATTTCTAAAACAGACTGAATTTTTACTTGTGGGAAATTGTGTTACTGAATTAGGGATAGGGAAGGGGTATTCCTATGAAGGATAGAATGATCTGGAAGACTGCTTATTCCTCCCTTAGTCTCCTGAGTTCTGGAATGAAAGATGTTTTCTACCATGTCTGGCTTGTTGAGCTTGTGTTTCATAAAATAAATGGAACAAATGACCAAACTGGAATGCTCTTTATGAAATATAATTCCCATCTCAAGTGACTTCTCCCAAATGAACATCATTAATCTATACTACAATAAAGCCAACAGGGAAGCTAAATGAAAGATATAAATGCCATCTCCCAGAGGAAAACACAGTGCTGGTGATGGGTTGAAATGGAAATAGAATATTCTATCCAAGTAAAGTCCAAGCACTATGGAGCAAACAGTAGAGCTTCATATTTACTTCCATATAACTTTTGTCTTAGGCCCTATATCAGCAAGTTTAATATTTTAGACTCTCCTCAACAACAGTAATAAAATATTCAACACTAAGAAGAAAAGTTATGTTACTGTAGCTACAACAAATATGTAAACGGAACAAGAACACAACATCTAAAATTGCCAGAGCAAATACAGAGCCTGGCTCCTGGAAATGTTCATTTGGACGGAGTTTCCGGGATTTTTAAATGCTCTAAATTTTAGTACCTATATTTGCATTGTGTTTCACTGCTCTGGTTATTGTAAACTGCTTTAGGCTGTGCTTTTTCTTCTCAAATTCCATTTGTTTTAATACTCTAACAGAGGCCCTTATTACAGAGTGTAGAGAAGGAGAGAGAGAAACTTCAATACCTAACTCCTACAACTCAACAGCTTTGAATAATTTATTGTCTACTACATAAGACCCTCTTGCATGCTTTCTAAGCAATGGTGCCAAACATCAAAAATGAATAACAAAACCCAAGTCACTTTTATTATCACATTATTGTTCCTGTGTGACACATTTTCTGGGCATTTTATTGTTTTTCCACTTTGGTCCAACCTAATAAAAGAGTCAGATACTTTGTTCCTATCTAAACAGTTCAGTAGCAACTATGGAGATAATAAAAAAGATGATTTATCATCCATTTGGATAATTTCTTGCAGCAGGCTGGGAATGGTCTCATAAGTCTCATCTTAATGTGAAATACTATAACTCACATACCCCTAGCACTGGTGTGGAATTAAAAAAAAAAAAAAAAAAAAAAGGACGCTCCAGGTTTTAGCTCCAGGTGAAGAGATGCCTAAATTGTTCTCATGAAAATCACTCTCTTTTTCAGAATCCAGTCAAAGGAAAATGTTTGATATGCAGTATTTCAACAAGTATTTTAGAATGTTTTGCCAATACATAAATACAAACAACACTAAAGAATTGATTTTCCAACAACAACAATAACAAAACAATTTTGGGAGCAACATGCAAAATGATAGAAAACTGACACAAAACAAGGGTTGCAATTGTCATTGATTTGTTTCCTTAAACTGTATTAGTATAGTATTTTCCACCATTGTCTTCTGCACCCATTTCCCCATTTAAATTCTTCAACGGTATCAGTGTTAGTCAACTTTCCTCACAGAAATGAAGTACCTGATATAGTCTACTTACAGAAAGAAAATTTCTTTCTTTTGACTAGTGGTTTCAGAGTCATCAATACGTAGTCAATGGAATTCATTGCTTTGGTGCCTGCACTGGGTATATTTTGGGAATACAAGGTGGAGCAATACTTCTCCTCTTTGTGGTCGGGAAACATAGAGGCAGGAAGGAAACACCTTGTCCTGGTATCCCTCCAATAACTTCATTCTCCTGGCTGTCAGGTCTTAAGGGTTTCACTATCTTCCAGTGGTGCAGCGGGCTCTTGAGGAGATTTTTAATATATGGATCTTCGATGAACATTTCAGAATGAAACTATGCTAGCATCCCAGTTGCAACCAAAATGCACATCTATGTGTAATTATGCGTATAAACTTATATGACCCAGTCCCTTTGTTCCTTCCTTACTCAGACTTTGCTCTCAAGTCTGCTCTAGTCAGGCCTACATGTCACAATTCCTTGAATTTGTTAAACTAATAATAACAGAACTTTCTCTTCTCTCTGTGCAAACTGCTATCCTTCAAGATCTGAGGATGACTGTTCATTTCTCACTTATTTTTTCCATTTTACTATTTATAGATAAATACTTATTTTATTTTAGAATTAAAACTAATATAGCAGTGATATATACTTTAATTTTAATTTAACTTTTGAGGACATCATGCATGAGTATTGATTGTAAGCACATATTTTCTTTTTTTAAATTCTTTATTAATTACACAGAATTCACTTTGTATCCCCCCCTTTGGTTCCCTCCCTCCTCCCTTCCCAATCCCTCCCTTCCTCCACCCTCTGCATGCATGCCCCTCCCCAAGTCCACTGATAGGGGAAGTCTTCTTTTCCTTCCTTCTGATCCTGGTCAATTAGGTCTCATCAGGTGTGGCTGCATTGTCTTCTTCTGTGGCCTGGTAATGCTGCTTCCCCCTCAGAGGGAGGTAATTAAAGAGCAGGCCAATCAGTTCATGTCAGAGACAGTCCCTGTTCCTATTACAATGGAACCCACTTGGATATTGAACTACCATGGACTACGTCTGTGCAGGGGTCTTAGGTTATCTCCATGCATAGCCTCTTCTACATCTCCCCCTGCTTCTCATATGTCGTAACTCCTTTTCAAAAGAATGGCTTCTTTATTTAATTATTATGGCTTCTCTCTCACTCCCCCCCCCGTGTGTGTGTGTGTGTGTGTGTGTGTGTGTGTGTGTAACTTGCTAAGTGTATTTACTGTTGCTTTTAATAGGTATATGAGTGGAGGGCTTGACTACTGTCAGAGAATCCCTTCCTTGAGAAGACCAGTTCTTGCTCTCTGTAGTCATTAATTGTAACACTGTATTTGTAAAGTAAGCCTTGTAAAGTATTCTCTATCTAAGTTTGCACATCAACTGGTATTATCCTTAAGGTAGTCTTCTTTCTGATTTTTTTATTGAAGAGAGATTTATTCTGTAGACAACAAATCCTTATTATAGTTTCCCATTCCCCTACTATCCCCAGTACCTTCCCACCTCCCCTATCCTCCAGATTCACTCCCTTTCTACCTCTCATTAAAAAATAAATGGTTTATAAGATATAAAAACAAACATGACAAAATAAACTTTAATAAGATGAAGAGAAAAAAGTCCCAATGGTAGGCACAAGAATCAGAGACTCAGTTGTTCTAACTATCAGGAATCCCATAAAAATACTAAACTAATAGCTACAATGTTTGCAAAGAGAACCTAGCTCTTGCACTCTTTGGAACTGCTCTTCAGCATGAGTCCTTGGGCTCTGTGGGGAGAGATTTGATGAAACCTCCACTTTAGATGCTCTCTTTCTCTTGGCATAATCTCTGGCTATGGGTTTCTGCATAGGTTTCCCATTTGGTCTCAGAGGTAGTCTCTCTGAAGATGACTGGATAAGGCATTGATCTAGGTATAGCTAAATATCATTAGGAATCATTCTATTGTTGCTTTTTTTTAAGACTAGTGTGTTTGTGTGTTTGTTTGTTTTCCTAGATCTCTGGGCTGTCTAGTCTCTGAGTTTTCCTTACTCAAGCAATGTTGGATGTGGGTTCCTTCTCCTGGAGTAGGCCTTAGGTTATCTCATATTGGTTGACTACTCCAACAAGTACTGTGCCACCATTACCCTAGCATAATTTACTGGCAGGACAGGTAGTAGGTTAATTGTTATTGCCCACATGTCTCTTTAAGTAATCTACAAAGTATCTTCCACACAAAAGAGCTGAGAATGTAGGTGTGAGGGATCCTTATAGGCACCAGTTTGAATTCTGCATGTTCAATGAGATGTGTGGGTGTTGTTTTCAGCAACAGGGCCCAGCTTTCAGTTTGTAGACAGCAGCCTTTATCTCAGAAACAGCTTGAGTTAAATCGGTATTTTCTTGGGACCCTCCTGGCCATCTACTCTATTGAATGTATCCTAACAGTGGAAGCCTCATCTGGCTGCTATGAGAGATGGCCAGTAGAGACTCCAAATTCTCCATTACTTGGATCACCTTTATAGATTCCAGGAAGTATCTACAGGGTTCACACATCAGCCCCTCCCCTGAAAAATGCATTCCAATTACAGCAGTCTCTCCCTTCACTCTTTTCCTCCACCTTATTCCCCCACCTACTTCCCATCTCCACTCTCATCCTCTCACCCCCAATCTGCATATTAAAATCTATTCCCCCCCCCCCCAGGGAGTTCCCTGCGCTCCTCCACACACACATTTACCCACTGGAGTATTGCTCAGCTGTTAAAAAAATGTGACATCAAACATCATGAAATTTTCAGAACAATGGATGCAACTGGATAAAAAAAGAATCATTCCTAAGTGAGGTAACAGAGACACAGAAGGATACATATTGTGTGCATTCACTTTTAGAGGGATATTAGCTGTTAAGTAAATGATAACCAAGCTACAATTTGTAGATACAGAGAGGAGGGGTGTGATTACTTCTTTTGTGTTAAAGCTTTAAGGATGCTGTTGAGGCTCCTAAGTTATTTGATCTCATCCTTTATAAAAAATATTACTCAGAAAAAAAAAAACAATGAAATCATGAAATTTGATATAAATGGTGGGATCTGGAAAAGATCATCCTTAGTGAGCTATCCCAGAAGCAGAAAGACACACAGGGAATATATTCTCACTCATATAGACATATAATATAGGATAAACCTACTAAAATCTGTACACCTAAAGAAACTAATCAAGACGGAGGTCTCTTGCTAAAATGCTCAATCCCCATCCAGAAAGGCAAAGAGGATTGACATCAGAAAAAGGAGAAAAGAGGGAATAAGTCAGGAGCCTGACACAGAAGACCTCTGAAAGGCTCTGCCCTGCAGACTATCAAAGCAGATGCTGAGACTTATGGGAAACCTTTGGGCAGAGTGCAGGGAATCTTAAGAAAGAAGTGGGAAACAGTAAGCTCTGGAGAGGACAGGAAATCCACAAGGAGAACAACAGAACCAAAAAATTGAGCACAGGGGTCTTTCCTGAGACTGATACTCCAACCAAGGACCATGCATAGAGATAACCTAAGACCCCTGCACAGATGTAGCCCATGGCAGTTCAGTATCCACGTGGGTTCCATTGTAATAGGAACAGGGACTGTCTCTGACATGAATTGGTTGGCCTACTCTTTAATTACCTCCCCCTGAGGGGGAAGCAGCATTACCAGGCCACAGAAGAAGACAATGCAGCCACTCCTGATGAGACCTAATTGACTAGGGTCAGAAGGAAGGAAAAGAAGACCTCCCCTATCAGTGGACTTGGGGAGGGGCATGCATGCAGAGGGTGGAGGAAGGGAGGGATTGGGATGGGTGGAGGGAGGAAACCACAGGGTGCATCACAGTAAATAAAGTGTAATTAATAAAAAATTAAAAAGAGAAAACAAAAAATAAAACCGTATAACCAAACATTTATTGTTTAAAAAAAAGGTAGACACTTCACACTGTGATTTTTCCCTTTACATTGCTTCTGTTGTGGCACTTTAGATATATTGTATATTGGTTTTCATTCAATTCTAAAAAGTCTTCAGTCTTTAATTTCTTTCTTATTTCTGTCTCGACTCATTGTTTATCCAGTCGAGGCTTGAGGCTGTTTCAGTGTCAGTGAGTTTGTAAGCTTTCTTTCTTTCTTTCTTTCTTTCTTTCTTTCTTTCTTTCTTTCTTTCTTTCTTTCTTCTGTTGTTGCTATCAAGCTTTAATCTGTGGTGGTCTTAAAGGATGCAGGGAGTTACTTGAATATTCTTGTATTTGCTGAGGTTTGCTCTGTGTCAGAGTAAGTGGTCAGTTTTGGAGAAAATACCAGGAGGTTCATAGTAGAAGGTATTCATTTGTCTTTAGATAAAATGTTCTGTAAATATCTGTTAGGCACATTTGATTTATAGCCTTTGCTATCTCCAGGATTTCTCTACATTTTTTTTTTCTGGATAGCCTGTTGCTGGAGCCAGCCAGCAGAGTCGAATGGTTCTTGAGTCGGGAGTGAGGATTAATATTATTTAAATAAACACACAGCACACAGGAAACTTTTTTAAAGGTCCAGACTTGACAGCCACAGCAAAAGGCAGGCTGCTGCAGCAAACAGTGCAAGCAGCAAGTCTCAAGTCTCTGCCTCCATCCCTCTGTTTCCTAACATTTAGATTTCCCACATTATATTTGCTTTTTGCGAAATCTTAGGTCTGGTTCATGCTCCCCCGTCCTCCAAGCTCTCTCCTCCAGCTCTGCTCTCCTCCTGCTCTCTCCTGGTACTTTCTAGCTCCTCCCCTCTTTCCTGTCCTCTGGCTTCTCCCATTGCACAACATTGTATCTAGTTGCTTTATTTGTGTCCTGTTTACACAAGAGTCAACCTTCTTCTGCAGTAACTGTCGGCCTGTCTTTTTATTGTAGAGTTTCTAAGCCAGAGTAGAAACATCTCAGAACAAAGGTTTAAATTCCACAAGGAGCCTGAGGAAGAGGTGTGATCCTCACAAGCTATCCTACCTGCTGTCACAAACAGAAGGAGATGGACTTGCAAATTCTACCCTGCCTTTAGAGAAGGTCAGGTAGTCTCTCTGCTGAAATTTAAATATCAAACCAGCTGCCAGAGGCACCACTCCGACAGCCTGTCTATTGGTGAGAGTCAGATATTGAAATCTCCCACTGTCAGTGTGTGAAAGTCAATATATAATTTAAATTTCAGTAGTGTTTACTTTATAAGCTTAGGTGCCCTTGTGTTTAGGGCACAGATGTTAAGAATTGAAATGTCATAGTGGTGGATTTTTCCTTTATTAGTATGCAGTGTCCTTCCCTATCTCTTCTGATTATTTTTGGTTTGAAGTTATTTTGTTATATACTAAAATTGCTACACCAGCTTGATTTTTAGGTCCATTTACTTGGAATATCACTTTCCAATTCTTTACCCTGAGGTAATATCTATCCTTGATGTGGAGGTGTGTTTCACATCCATTTTGTTAGTCTGTGTGTTTTTATTATAGACTGAGACCATTGATGTTGAAAAATGAATGAACAGTGATCATTGGTTACTGTTACTTGGTGGTGGTGGTGGCAGTCCTGGTGGTGATGGTACTGGTGATGGTGTGTGCTTATTTTCTTTTGATTTGCTGGTGTGAGATTATTATTCTATGTTTTCACATATTTCTACTACTCAGGTTGGTGTTTCTTTATATCACCTTCTGTATTTATAGGTGACGAGAATTGTAAATAGATAATGTTAAATTTGACTTCATCGTGGAATGTCTTATTTTTCCATCTACTGTGGTTGGAAGTTTTGCTGAGTATTACAGTCTGGGCAGGCATCTGTGGTCTCCTAAAGTCCACAGCATATGTGTCCAGGCTCTTCTGGCTCTTAGAGTCTCCACTGAGTTTAGATGTAAGTTTACTAGGTCTGGCTTTATATATTAATTGGTCGCTTTTCCTTGCAAGGTTTAAAATTCTTTTTTTCTGTAAATTGAATGTTTTAATTATTAGATGCTAAGGAAACTTTCTGCTCCAATCTGTTTTGTGATTTGTATGCTTCTTGTGCTTTTATAAGCAACTCCTTTAGGTTAGGAAAGTTTACTTTGTAGAAAAAATAATGGGGGCTTTTGAGCTGGGTTCCTCTCCTTCTTCTATACCTATTTTTGTTATGGTTGGTCTTTTCATAGTGTTCCATATTTCCTGGATGATTGTTTCAGGATTCTTCCTTTAGATTTGATTTTTTATTTGACTGATATATCTATTTCTTCAATTATAATTTCAATGCCTGAGTTTTTCTCTTCCACCATTTGTATTCTCTTGGTAAAGCTATGTCTGCAGTTCCTGTTCAAATTCCTAAATTTTTCATTTCCAGATTTTCCTCAGATTGTTTTTTTTTTTTAATTCTATTTCCATTTTCAAGTTTTGAACAGATTTATTTATTTCCTTACACTGTTTGCTTGTGTTTTCCTGGATACCTCTAAAAGATTCATTCATTTTCTCTTTAACAATCTCTGTCATATTTATACAGGATCTTTCAATGTGTTTTATTTTTTTCTCACCTTTGTTGGACTATTCAGGGACTGCTGTGGTGGGGTAAAGGGTTGTAGTGGAGATACATTTCTCTAGCTGTTGTTTATTGGGTTTTTACACTGGAATCTTAGCATCTGGTTTTGAGATGATTAGTGGCCTAGATGCTGATTTCTGGAGTTGTCTTTGATGGATGGGTGTTTTGTTCATTGGTTTCCTCTCAGATTTTTGGAGAGTGTGATGGCTGCTTGTTGACTGTTTTCCGGGACTGTTCAGTCAGTTCAGCAGGGAATTCCCAATTTTGTTGGAGTCTGAGTCACTGGGATGAGTTAGAGGGAGGAAGGTTGGAAGAGATTTTATAACACCTTGGAGGTGGGGTCAGAAAGGAAAGAGAGACCATAGCAAGGTTCCAGATACAGAGCTGGGAATAAGAATGGGGGATTTGAACTCAGGACCAGTAGAAGAGGTGTGGGTCTGCTTTTAACCCACTTGTTGCTCTGAGAGAAATGGCTTTTAGGTTGGCAGAGGTGCCTGCTGGAGTTGGGTAAGGGACAAAGCAACAAGATGTTGAATTAAGGTCTCAACAGGATGGTCTGTGGAATCCACTGGAGATGTGGGCAGAATTGAGAATAAGATGCAGCTGGTGTTGTGTTGTAGCACTAAGGGATTTGTCCTGGGGAGCAAAGAGAAAGAAGGCCTGCTGGCACCCCACCTAGTTTTCTGGTAGCTGTAGCCTGTGGTAGCATAGAGTGCCTGCTGCTGTTGGGAGCTTGGATACAGTGATGAGTGGGGACAGGGAAGTTAGGACAGGATGGTCTGTGGGATGAACAGGAGATGTGGGCAGAGGTGAGGGAAGGTTGCAGCGCTTAGGACAAAATCAGGAGAAAGTAGGTTACTGTGGTACTCTCCTTTAGATGACCATAGTGTTGAGATTTCTAACCATTTAAAAGAAGTCTTCTTACCTTTAAGTGTTGTTGTTTTTGTTTTTTTTTTTTTTAAGTTTCATTGATTATTTTCCCCATTGCACTAAATAAACTTTCACCTTAATTCAATTGTTTAGGTTTAAATTTCTTCTGTGGTAAAATTATTTTCATAAGTGCAGAGTCACTGTATGTATGGTTAGCTACAGAATCACAGGCTTAAACAAGCTGATTATTCCTCAGAGAACTGCTGAAAATATGAGTGTATGGCTGGATAATATGGTGCTTTACTCAGCAGGATTTATATAAACTACATATTTGAACTATAGTGTGGTTATAATGATGAAATGCACAAAATGCGGCAAATATTATAATATCTGAGCCCGAAAACTCTGCACAAAGCCACAAACTGTGAAAAATTATAAGATGAATGTATTACACAGTGTTTTCACTCCTTCATTTATGTACACGGGAGAACAATGATATTCATTACAATCTTAGTGCGAGGCTAGCTAGACATTTGTTATACAAGAATGTTTGACAAGCACACTTCACAATTTGTAAAGTATACTGTGTAATGAAGAAGCAGGAATAAGGCATTTGAATGGATTAATATAAAGCTGCAACTCTTAAAAATGTATAAAAGGAACTAGAGTGGTGACTAGAATTTAGAGCACTAGCTGCTCTTGCAGAGGACATGAGTTTGTTTCTTCTTATCTACATGGTGGCCTGAAGTCCAGTTCCACAAACATACATGCAGGCACACACACATTCACCCAAAATAAAAATAATCTTGAAAGAATAGCGAATGTGAGAATGAGGAGCTATGTGAAATGGAGATTACATGCTATATTAAACTGACCCATTGGTGAATTAAATCCATTATTACTAATGACACTTGGCAGATTTCTAAAGGGTTGTTTCCATTGTATGAAATAGCAGATGGTCACAAATTATTATTTTTATGTGGTTGTAGTGTCTGTATGTGCTGTGTGTGTGTTTCCATATACATGTGCAGAGTCCAGAAGCACATATGAGGTTTTCTGACTTTGTCAACCTCACACAAACTAGTTCACCTGGCAAGAGGGCTTGTCAACCGAGGAACTGCTTCCATTAGATTGGCTTGTGGCATCCTCTGTGGGTATTATTATTATTATTATTATTATTATTATTATTAATGATTGACATGGAAGAGCCTATGCCTCTGAAGATGTTGCCCACCCATACCAGGTGGTCCTGGGTTGTATAAGAAAGCTAATGGAATAAGCCATTTAATAAGCCATTGAGGTGCATTCATTCAATTTTCTACCTTGAGTTTCTGCCTTGATTTCCCCCATATAAAGGACTATTATTGACATTTGTAGGACAAATAAAACCTTCACTGATCCAAGTTGGCTATGGTCAGTATTTTACCTTAGCAAAAGAAAGCAAACTGAAGCGGGTGTCCTCATCTCTCACACTGTTCCTTCTCTGAGAGAGAATTAAGGTCTTTATTTTATGTAAAGCTAGGGTTTTTTGTTTGTTTGTTTGTTTGTTCTTTGTTTTGTCTTGTTTCCTTTTTTCCTAGTCTGGTTTCTGGGAGTTTCAGTAAACTTCCTGTTTCTGTTTCTTCAACCCAGTGATAGGAACACAGGCATGCTTGGGAAAATGATAATCATTTTATGTGGTTGCTGGAATCTAAAATCCAGTCCTTAGTCTTGTGCAGTAAATATTCTTAATTGCTGAGCCATCCCTCCAGCTGAAGGTGATTTTTAAATATTGTTTGTGTTTTATTCTTTGAAAATGTCATGCATGTATATAATATATCTTTATCATATCCAAGCTCAATTCTCACATCTTCGCAACTCAATCTTCTCTTTTGTTCTCTTCTTTTCTGTTCTCTTCTTTTCAAATTTGGAACCTATAGTCAAATTATTGTTCCTCAAATGCACAAGGGTTTGGCGCCCTCCACTGGGATCTGTATAACCTACCAGTGGCCACATCCTAGCCAAGGAAAAGTGATCTTTCCTCTGTCATCAGCCATCAACTAAGAATAGTTTCTCAGCTAGGAATACTGTCTCCTGGTTGGCTGGCTAGATTTTGTACAGCTCCTGGACCGGTAATCACTTCTGCTGTGAATTCATGTAAGCAGCATGTATATTGTGTCTGGAGAGTAGCATTTCATGGAACTCACTCTTACCTACCAGCTCCTATGTTTTTGCCAACCGGGCTTCAGTGTTCTCTGAACCTCTCAGCATGTAATAAAGGCTAATTTATTTTTATTTTTATTTTTTATATTAGTTACAGTTTATTTATTTTGTATCCCAACTGTAGCCCTCTCCCTCACCCACTCCCAATTCCACCCTCCCTCCTACATTTCCTCCCTGCCCCTCTCTAAATCCACTGTTAGGAGAGGACCTCCTCCCCTTCCATCTGACCCTGCCTTATCAGGTCTCATTAGGACTGGCTGTAATGTCCTCCTCTGTGGCCTAGCTAGGATGTTCCTCCCATTGGGAGGTCAAAGAGCCAGCCATTGAGTTCATGTCAGAGACAGTCCCTGTTCCCCTTACTAAGTCCTGGAGAGAACAGAAGCTCCACAAGGACCAAATATATCTGGGCACAGGGGTCTTTTCTGAGACTGATTCTTTTTTTTTTTTTTTTTAAATCTTTTATTTATTTTTTATTAATTACACTTTATTCATTTTGTATCCCCCCATAAGCCCCTCCCTCCTCCCCTGCCAATCCCACCCTCCCTCCCCTTTCTGCATGCATGCCACTCCCCAAGTCCACTGATAGGGGAGGTCCTCCTCTCCTTCTTTCTGATCTTAGTCTATCAGTTCTCATCAAAAGTGGCTGCATTGTCCTCTACTGTGGCCTGGTAAGGCTGCTCCCCCCCAGGGGGAAGTGATCAAAGAGCAGGCCAATCAGATTATGTCAGAGGCAGTCCCTCTTCCCATTACTATGTAACCCACTTGGACACTGAACTGCCATGGGCTACACCTGTGCAGGGGTTCCAGGTCATCTCCACAAATAGTCCTTGGTTGGAGTATGAGTCTCTGGGAAGTTCCCTGTGTTCAAATTATCTTGTTCTGTTGCTCTGCTTGTGGAGTTCCCGTTCCCTCCAGCTCTTACTATTTCCCACTTCTTACATAAAATTCCATTCACTCTGCCCATCAGTTGGCCATCAGGCTCAGCATCTGCTTTGACAGTCTATACTGCAGAAGCTTTAGAGGCCCTCTGTGGCAGGTTTCAAGGTGGTTTCCTGTTTTCTTCTGGCTTTCAGAGGCCCTCTGTAGCGGGATCCGAGGTTGTTTCCTATTTTCGTTTTCTTCTGATGTCCATCCTCTTTGCCTTTCAGGATGGGGATTGAACATTTTAGTTAGGGTCCTCTCTTTTGCTTAGTTTGTTTAGATGTACAGCTTTTAGTGGGTTTATTCTATATTGTATGTTTATATGAGTGAGTATATACCGTGAGTGTCTTTTTGCTTCTGGGTCAACTCACTCAGGATGATCCTTTCCAGGTCCCACCATTTACCTGCAAATTTCATGATTTCCTTATTTTTCATTGCTGAGTAATACTCCATTGTATAGATGTACCACAGTTTCTGCATCCATTCTTCAGTGGAGGGGCATCTGGGTTGTTTCCAGCTTCTGGCTATTACAAATAAAGCTGCTACAAACATGGTTGAACAAATGTCCTTGTTGTGTACTTGCGCCTCTTTTGGGTATATGCCTAGGAGTGGTATGGCTGGATCTTGAGGAAGCGCTATTCCTAGTTGTCTGAGAAAGCGCCAGATTGATTTCCAGAGTGGTTGTACCCGTTTACATTCCCACCAGCAGTGGAGAAGCGTTCCCCTTTCTCCACAACCTCTCCAGCATGTGTTGTCCCTTGAGATTTTCATCTTGGCCATTCTGATGGGTGTAAGGTGAAATCTCAGGGTTGTTTTGATTTGCATTTCCCTAATGGCTAATGAGGTTGAGTTCTAGGGTATTCCCCACTTCTTTTTCTAGCCAATTTAATGTGTCTGGTTTTATGTTGAGGTCTTTCATCCACTTGGACATGTAGAAAAATGAAAATAGATCCATACTTATCACCCTGAGACTGATTCTTTAACCAAGAACCATGTATGGATATAACCTAGAACCCCTGCTCGGACGTAGCTCATGGCAGCTCAGTATCCAAGTGGGTTCCCTGATAAGGCTAATATTTTTAATTTATGTGGAGAGCGTGTAAGGTTCAGATTTAATAAACATATGTATGGCCACTATTCACTTTCAAGAATAGAATTAACCTCTCTTTTGTCTTGATGGGACAACGCCATTTTTGTAATTTAGTTGTTTTAGCAATAATTGTACAATAGTTATTTTAGCTTAATTTTTATGTCATTTATTTCATTGAGCTTATTCAAAATATCCAAATAAACACTATTCTGTGACTTCTGTGAGAATTTTAATATATTAATATATTTCTATGAATGATTACAATTACTATATATAACTACACTTCATTCCTCCTTTCCCTTTTTCTTCTCTCCCTTCTCCTTCTTTTTTTGAAGTAATGACTCATGGCTCTTAGCTTGATCTCAAAGTCTCTATCTTTCTATCTGTACCTCACAAGCTGAGATTACAGCTATTGCAACCATAACCACATTAACTCACTCAATCTACCATGGTAATTATTATTCATTCTCTAAATTTAGCTCCCGTCCAGTTACACATCCTCTTAACAAGCATTTGAATTATTTCACGTCATCATTCAGAAGCATCTACCATGATTATTTTATGTGTCTTCTTACAAAATGTACAAATATTTCTCTAGAGTGTATAAACACTGATATCATCATTTTATCTTCACATTTGGGAAATGGTACAAATTTACTCTTCTGACCCTTCAGGTTTTTTTGTTTGTTTGTTTTACTTTTGTAAAAATTATATATATTTTTCTATTTTGTGTGTGTAAAGATGTGATGTTAATGAGTTTAAGAAAAACAACTAGCTTAATTTTAAAAAAAAATCATATAGTTTTAATTTGCATGTACCTGATTGTCACTCATTCAAGGTAAAGGCATCACAGATCCTGGAACTGCACTTCCAGGCTTGTTTGGCATCACAGTATTTTTATATATTCACAAGCACTTTATTGTTTAAGGTTATTTTTATATAAGTGTGTATTGTATGTTGAGTACATTCTCTCCCTTTCTTCTTATTTCCTTTATTCACTAACATTATTCCCTTATTTTATGTAGATACATAAAATCTACACATTACAAATCAGCCTTCCTGATACTTGCTTGATTTGCTTAACAATTTGCATAATGATATGATTATCTTCAGTTGCATTAATTTATTCTTAATGGCTAAAATGTACATTGTGTATGTATCACGTTTTAGTTAACTTAGTTCCTTGATAATTTCATATACATAAATAATTCATCATGGTTGATATTTCCCCATAATGTTCCCTATCTCCCTCCTGTCCATACCAAATCCTTTTCTGGCTATCTCTCACATTGTCAAAATCAGGAATTTTGGTGTTCTTGTGCAACTCATTTAGCTTAACCAGGGCCATATCTGTAAGTATTGGATTTGGTCTTATCTATGGTAACCTGGTGGGTCCCCAGTGGATATACCGCTGAAATCTATCTACACAAAACATCCCAGCTGTGACAGAGACCACTGAGATCTTCTTCAATTGCCTGTCTGTTGATATGGCCAATTACAGACACAGTGAGTTGTTTGTAAATTGGAAGTTTGTATATGCAATGTCTGTGATTTGTACAGATTATATTTCATAGTCTTTATCCTTGCCTTTTATCATATGAACACACACATCACGCATGCACACACACACGTATATGACAGTTTCATGCTATGTTACATCAACTAAACAACAAAATAATGTTTTTCTAAGGTCCTATGACCTATTGCTATGAATTTTCGAGAAAGTTTACAGTACCAGGGATGGCTTCCCCTGTGGAAAGAGCCTCAGATAAAGAGCATGGTTGGTTAGTGTTGTGATAGTCATGCAACTGTTACACAAGTGGACACAGTATTCTGTACAGTATAGGATACTAGTGTTATAGTTCATAGAATTACTATCTGGATAACACCATTAATAAATTTTTTCTTCATCCTTAGTATGCTGTATATCAACTTCTAGCACTGTGAAAACTATCCATCAAAGAAGGTGTTTCCAGGTAATTTCCATTTCTTATTTTTTTAAGTAATGCAACCAAGATGTTTTATGTTTTCACATCTATTTCTGGTGAATAGCCAATAGAGCTGGAAAGATTTTTAGAGGATAATGTTAATTTTCTAAATTATGCCTCACTGATAGAGTCACAGAAATGTGTGATGAGTTAAAAGAATTTATGAAAATATGAATGTACATATAGAAAGGTGTCTCAGTACAGTTTAATAACGAAAAGATACTAAAGAAAGAATCTCCATGGCTCATACTCTATTGCTCTATCATGGGTGGAAATTTTAACATTATATTTATTTAAAGAATATTCAACATTTTATCAACATGGTGTTCCAAGTAAGTGTAAAATGTGTGGGGTTTTTTTTCCTACTCCCTGCCTTTGCCGAGAGAGATTGAATTGTTTATTTTACTCTCAGATACACTTAACCTGAATTTCCTTTTTTTATCATTCCTTAGAGAAGGAGGTATAGTATTTGTGTTAAACTGTTTCTTTTAACAAGATGTGATGTGTATTGGAAAACTAAAGTCTTTAAAACTTTGGAAAATTAAAAAGAGGATGGATGATTTAAAAATCTCTACAGAGGCCTGTAAATTCTTGTTTTACTCTTAGATAATATTTGAAATGCTGCTTCTTTATTTTATTGCCTTAAAAAGGAAAAAAAAAATGCAAAGAAATAAAATGAGTGTGTATATCATTGAACATAAAATCAATGGAATTAATGCCAAATTTAAGTTAAAGTTTCCCAAATGAGTGCATTGTATAAACTGTTCCACATTCTTGCCTCCTTCAAACCTGACTTGAATACAAAATAAAGTTCAATAACCTCATCACATTCTGGGTAGATTATGTAGTTGTGAATTATAAGATGATACCATAGTATTCTGTCAAATGTTAGTTCTGACAAACCAGAATTTGTTTGGAAGCTTCCAGAAGATGGGACAGAAAACAGTCACCTATAAATATTGATTTTCTGTGGTCATTGTAAGAATCAGTGTCTGTTAGTCCTTAGTGTATTGTTAAGGCATGTGTGGTCTTGGCACCAGTAATACAAGTAGATTAGTGTCTTAAAAAGGGTTTTTATTGCTTTGTTAAAACATCACGACCTAAAGCAACTTGGGTAGGAAAGGATTTATTTCAGTTATTAGCCCTTATCACTGTTCATCATGTACATGTACGGCAGTCAGAACAAGAATCTGGAGGCATGAGCTGATGCAGAGATCATGGAGGTGTAGTGCTCACTATCCTCTATGGCTTGCTCAGCCTACTTTCACACACACACACACACACACACACACACACACACACACACACATAAATACATACATCCATACATACATGTATATATCTCAAGACCACCAGTCCAGGAGTGACACCACCCACAATGGGCTGGATCCTCCAATAGCATCAAACCCTTATTAAGTAGGATGCCCTACAATCTTACTGTTAGTCCAGTCTTGTGAGAGCATTTCCTCAGTTGAGGTTCTCTAAGCCCAGATGACTCTAGCTTGAGCTAAATTGTTATAAAAAGTAGAAATCACTCGGTAGACTTACTTACAGTTTTTTTTTTTTTTTTAGAATTCTCCACCGTGATTTTTATAGTGACTGAACAAGTTTGAAATCTCACCAACAGAGAATGAGGGTTCCTATTCCCACAAAGCTCTGATCCCCAAGTGTTATCAGTTTCTTTACTGATCTCTGCTATTCTGACAAGGTTGTGATTAAATCTAAGAGTTGTTTTAACTTTAATTTTGTTTTTAGAGATAGTGAACATTATGACTGCAGTATACGACTCCTGTGCATATACCCGAAGAACTCAATAGATACTTGATAAACCATATGTATTGCTTCTCTGTTTACTATAGATAAATGAAAACAGCATGCAAGTCTTTCAGTTGATGATTGAATAATGAAAATATGATGCCTATTCACTATGGAATTCTATTTATTTATGAAGAAAAATGAAATAATGAACTGTGGAAAGGAAGGGATGGAGTCATAAAAGATTTATTTGGGTGAAGTAACCAAGGGAAGCAAATGTGGAATGTTCTTTCTTCTTGGAGCCTCCTAGCTCAAATCTTTATTATGAGAACATATCCTCTTATAACTGCAGAATACAAGGAAGGGAAAATGGAGCATTGTCAGGGTAGGGGACTTAAAGGAACAAGAGAAAGAGAAATGACAAGGTACAAATATTCTAAGTTGAAAATAATTTTAATTTAAATTGTCTTCACACAATGTATTTTTATCAAGTTTTCCCCACCCCAGTCCTCTTTTTTAAAACAAACACAAAAAAATAGATAACTATTAAAAGAATAATTTTCTGTGAAGAAACAAAACAGAAGGTAGCACAAAAAAGGGAAAGGAAATATGTCAAAGATATCAGAAATAAAGCGATTAATCTTTTCTTATTGGGGTTTTGGATGGGAAAATTTTGAAGAGAACATGCTTAGAAAATTTTTTTAATTTTTAATTTTTTTAAACTTTTATTTATCACACTTTATTCACATTGTATCGCCCCATAAACCTCTCCCTCCTCCTCTCTTAATCCTGCCTCCCCTCCCTCTTCTTCATGTATGCCCCTCCCCAAGTCCACTGATAGGGAAGGTCCCCCTCTCCAATCTTCTGATCCTAGTCTCATCAGGAGTGGCTGCACTGTCATCTTCTGTGGCCTGGTAAGGCTGCTCCCCCCTCATGGGGAGGTGATTAAAGAACAGGCCAATTAGTTTATGTCAGAGGCAGTCCCTGTTCCCATTACTATGGAACCAACTTGGACACTGAACTGCCTTGGGCTACATCTTTGCAGGGGTTCTAGGTTATCTCCATGTGTGGTACTTGGTTGGAGTATAAACTCTGGAAAGACCCCTGTGTTCATTTTTGTTGTTGTTGTTGTTGTTGTTGTTGTTGTTGTTGTTCTCTCCTTGTGGAGCTCCTGTCCTCTCCAGATCTTACTACTTCCCATTTATTTCATAAGATTCCATGTACTCTGCCCAACAGTTGGCCATAAGTCTCAGCATCTGCTTTGATAGTCTACAGGGCAGAGCCTTTCAGAGGCCCTCTATGGCAGGTTCCTAACTTGTTTCCTGTTTTCTTTTCTTCTGATGTCCATCCTCTTTGCCTTTCAGGATGGGGATTGAGCATTTCAGTCAGAGTCCTCCCTACTGATTAGTTTCTTTAGGTGTACAGATTTTAGTAAGTTTATCCTATATTATAGATCTATAGGAATGAGTATATACTGTGTGTGTCATTCTGCTTCTGAGACAGATCACTCAGGATGATCCTTTCTGGTTCTCACCATTTACCTGCAAATTTCATGATTCCCTTGTTTTTCATTGCTGAGTAATACTCCATTGAGTAGATGTACCACAATTTCTGTATTCATTCTCCAGTTGAGGGGCATCTGGGTTGTTTCCAGCTTCTGGTTATTACAAATAAAGCTGCTACAAACATGGTTGAGCAAATGTCCTTATTGTGTACTTGAGCCTCTTTTGGATATATGCCTAGGAGTGGTATGGCTGGATCTTGAGGAACTACTATTCATAGTTGTCTGAGAAAGCGCCAGATTGCTTTCCAGAGTGATTGTACAAGTTTACATTCCCACTAGCAGTGGAGGAGGGTTTCCCTTTCTCCACAACCTCTCCAACATGTGTTGTCACTTGAGTTTTTTCATCTTGGTCATTCTGATGGGTGTAAGGTGAAATCTCAGGATCATTTTGATTTGCATTTCCCTGATGGCTAATGAGGTTGAACATTTCTTTAAGTGTTTCTCTGCCACTTGATATTCCTCTACAGAGAATTCTCTGTTTAGCTCT
Source organism: Psammomys obesus (assembly GCF_907164565.1). NCBI lineage: Eukaryota > Metazoa > Chordata > Mammalia > Rodentia > Muridae > Psammomys > Psammomys obesus. The sequence goes on from NW_026596147.1 coordinate 516,317, forward strand.
GTTCCCCATTTTTTAATTGGATTACTTGGTTTGTTGCTTTTCAGCTTCTTTAGTTCTTTATATATACTGGAATTTGCCCTCTGTAAGATAGAGGGTTGGTGAAGATTCTTTCCCAGTCTGTAGGCATTTGTTTTGTTTTGATGACAGTGTCCTCTGCTTTACAGAAGCTTTTCAGTTTCATGAGGTCCCATTTATTGATTGTTGCTCTTAGAGCCTGTGCTGTTGGTGTTCTGTTCAGGAAGTTATCCTCTGTACCAATGAGTTCTAGGCTCTGCTCCACTTTTTCTTCTAACCGATTTAATGTGTCTGGTTTTATGTTGAGGTCTTTGATCCACTTGGACTTTAATTTTTTGCAGGGTGATAAGTATAGTATGGATCTATTTTCATTTTTCTACATGTAGATATCCAGTTAGAACAGCATCATTTGTTGAAGATGCTCTCTTTTTTCCATTCTATGGTTTTGGCATCTTTGTCAAAAATCAGGTGTCCATAAGTGTTTGGGATTATTTCTGGATCTTCTGTTTGGTTCCATTGATCCACCATTCTGTTTCTATGCCAGTACTATGCAGTTTTTATTACTGTTGCTCTATAGTACAGCTTGAGATCAGGGATGGAGATACCTGCAGAAAATCTTTTATTGTATTGTATTTATCATAACTCTTCTTCCACGTAAATACTTACACTCAGTTCACTGTGAGTTAGGGAGGTGTTAGAAGCTGTCAGTAGCCTTGGAATCTGCACATAAACCCGGAAGCTTCCTTATATTCTGGTTCCTCTTAAAACCAGTCTCCATGTTCTCTGATATCTGCCTTAATTTTATTTCCTGAAAAATAAATCAGATTATTACAAGGTCAGTTAATTTCAGCTTAGTGTCCGTTCCTTATTTATTTTATTACTCATTTATTCTTTGAATTGTATGCAGAAGACAAAGCTTGTACATATTAAGCTATGCTGCCCCGCCGAGACAAACCACCCATGTTAACCAAGTGATTTTTCAAAACAATGGTTACATCCTGAATGATTTTTAAAAAATTCTTCTGAGGTCTTTTATGATCTTTTTTTTTTCCACACAAGCTATGATTAATATTTATTGATATTAATTTATGTATGTAAAATTTGTAACAAGCAGGTACATTTGTAACAAATGATTAATTTTTGTATATTATTTTCAATACATAAAGTTTGAAAAGACCAGGGAGGGAGTGTGGGGTTGGGGAGGGAATGAGGGAGCGGGATACAGCTGGGACACAGAGTTAACAAAATGTAACTAAAAAGAAAAAAAAAATCATTTCAAATTTTATGATCTTTTAAAGTTGGTTTTTAACCACCTCCTTACTTTTTAATAATGTGATAACTATTATTTTATCTTTTTTATATTTATTAATTGCAGTTTATTCACTTTGTATCCCCCCATAACCCCCCCTCCTATCCTCTCACCTCCCTCCTTCTCGCTTGCCCCTCCCAAGTCCACTGATAGGGGAGGTCCTCCTCTCCTTCCTTCTGATCTTAGTCTATCAGATCCCATCAGAAATGGCTGCATTGACTGTCATCTTCTGTTGCCTGGTAGGGCTGCTCTCCCCTCAGGGGGAGGTAATCAAAGAATAGGCCTATCAGATTATGTCAGAGGCAGTCCCTCTTCCCATTACTATGGAACTCACTTGGACACTGAACTGCCATGGGCTACATCTGTGCAGGGGTTCTAGGTTATCTCCATGCATGTTCCTTGGTTGGAATATGAGTCCCTGGGGAGACCCCAGTGTTCAAATTTTCAGGTTCTCTTGCTCTCCTTGTGGGGTTCCTGTCCTCTCCAGATCTTACTATTTCCCACTTCTTACTTAAGATTCCATGCACTTTGCCCATCAGTTGGCCTTAAGTCTCAGTGTCTGCTTTGATAGTCTGTAGGGCAGAGCCTTTCAGAGGCCCTCTGTGACAGGTTCCTAGATTGTTTCTTGTTTTCTTCTTCTTCTGATGTCTATCCTCTATGCCTTTCGAGATGGGGATTGAGCGTTTTTGTAAGGGTCCGCTCTCTGGATTAGTTTCTTTAGATGTTCAGGGTTTTAGTAGGTTTATCCTATGTTATATGTCTATATGAGTTAGTATATACCGTGTGTGTCGTTCTGCTTCTGGGACAGCTCACTCAGGATGATCCTTTCCAAGTCCCATCATTTATCTGCAAATTTCATGATTTCCTTATTTTTTTCATTGCAGAGTAATACTCCATTGTGTAGATGTACCACAATTTCTGCATCCATTCTTCAGTTGAGGGGATCTGGGCTGTTTCCAACTTCTGGCTATAACAAATAAAGCTGCTACAAACATGGGTGAACAAATGTCTTTATTGTGTACTTGAGCCTCTTTTGGATATATGCCTAGGAGTGGTTTGGCTGGATCTTGAGGAAGTGCTATTCCTAGTTGTCTGTGAAAGTGCCAGGCTGATTTCCAGAGTGGTTGTAGGAGTATACTTTCCCACCAGCAGTGGATGAGGGTTCCTCTTTCTCCACAGCCTCTCCAGCATGTATTGTCACTTGAGTTTTTCATCTTGGCCATTTTGATGGGTGTAAGGTGAAATCTCAGGGTGGTTTTGATTTGCATTTCCAGAATGGCTAATGACATTGACCATTTCTTTAAGTTTTTCTCTGCCATTTGGTATTCTTCTACAGAGAATTCTCTGTTTAGCTCTGTTCTCCATTTTTAAGTGGATTACTTGCTTTACTGTTTTTCAGCTTCTTTAGTTCTTTATATATACTGGATATTAGCCCTCTGTCAGATAAACGGTTGGTCAAGATCCTTTCCCAGTCTGTAGGCAGTCGTTTTGTTTTGATGATGGTGTCCTTTGCTTTACAGAAGCTTTTCAGTTTCATGAGGTCCCATTTATTGATTGTTGCTCTTAGAGCCTGTGCTTTTGGTGTTCTGTTCAGGAAGTTGTCTCCTGTAACAATGAGTTCTAGGGTCTTCCCCACTTTTTCTTCTAACCTATTTCATGTTGAGGTCTTTGATCCACTTCGACTTCAGCTTTGTGCAGGGTGGTAAGTATGGATCTATTTTCATTTTTCTACATGTAGACATCCAGTTAGACCAGCACCATTTGTTGAAGATGCTATCTTTTTAAACCATTGTATGGTTTTGGCATCTTTGTCAAAAATCAGGTGTCCACAGGTGTGGGTTTATTTCTGAGTCTTCTTTTCGGATCCATTGATCCACCATTCTGTTTCTATGCCAGTACCATGCAGTTTTTATAACTGTTGCTCTATAGTACAGCTTAAGATCAGGGATGGAGATACCTGCAGAAGATCTTTTATTGTAGAGGATTGTTTTAGAAATTCTGGGTTTCTTGTTATTACATATGAAAGTGGAATTTTTCTTTCCAGGTAATGATAACTATTGTGGATAGTGTTACATTTATTTAATGGACATAACCAAGCTTATACGCAATTAGTAGGCACATCTGAGTTAATTATAATGAAAGTAGGATTGAACATAAGGAGACATATATAATGAATATGTGAATGAATAAAACATTTGTACCTAAATCTTAATTGCGTATCATAGCCATTCAAAAATGCCTATTAAATACATGTTTTATATATAATAATCCTTAATGTTTATTGTTTAAAACAAGTAATGTTTAGTATTCTTCTTTCTAAATAAATCTATCCTTATAACTCTAAGCTACAAATTAAACCAGCAAAACAGCCATACTTTATGCTATAACTGCAAAAGCAGATGCTATGCTTGTATGAAGTGTAATGAATCTTTAAGAACTCTATGAGGAAGTTATTACTACTATAAACATTTTAAAGAAAAGCATTAAAATATACTGAAGTTAAATTTTTAGTTTCATTACTATTTTCATTTTTATCTCTTTCATCTCAAAAGTTAACTTTGTCATCCTCACAACATTTTGTCTCACATGTGTACAACTTTTATGACTTTGGGAAGATACATGATCTAATTACATATTTTCTCATCATACATCTTTCAACTGTTATATGTCTCTTGATGCAGAAAATTTGCTCTTATAAGTTATTAAATAAAACATAGCTCAGTACTGTGAATCAGGGGTATAGCTGTAATATAGATAATAAGGAAAAATAACATAAGTGTTTTGTAAGCATAAAACAAGACTGTAATAATTTAACACGCAGGTAGATTGTCTACAAAGTGCATTCCTGGAATTGGGCTTTTCTCTTAGCAGTAAATCAATTCTTTTTATTCCCTTGAAATACAGAATTTCTGCTAATGTGTGGAAGATAAATGACAAAAGGATACAGAGCAGCTGCTGCACCGCAGGTAAAATGTAATTACTTTAGACAGGGTGGGCAAAAGGAGACCCAGAAGGCTACAAGATAAGACATATTGTCAGATTTCATAAGATACTAAATTTAACAAATGCAAAAAAGCTGGGACACAAATATAGCAGGCAGAAGAGGATAGCCTATAGCCGTCAGACACTTTGAATTTCACCAAGGGTATATCTTTGGGAGGAAGGAAAAGAAAGACTGTAATTATGTTTAGGAAGAGAGAAAAATTGGTTTCCATTTGTTTACTGTGTAACATCATTGTCTGTCTTTTTTGTTGTTGTTGTTGACCTTTTAACCCTCCCTGTATATGCTTATAGTGACACTGTTATCACTTATCTTTATATAATTTATCAGGCTTCTTCTCCCAAATTTTTCCATAATACATAAGCTACAGTTATATGATATAACATTAATAATAAAGAAATTAACTAAGGAAATAATGAAATTTGCAGGTAAATGGTCGAACTGGAAAAGATCATCCTGAATGAAGTATCCCAGAAGTAGAAAGACATACAAGGTATATACTCACTCATAAGTGGATACTAGACATATAATATAGGATAAACATACAACTAATCTGTACAACTAAGGAAGCTAATCAGGAAGGAGGACTCTGGCTAAGATGCTCAATCACCATTCAGAAAGGCAAAGAGGATGGACATCAGAGGAGGGAGAAAACAGGGAGCAGGACAGGAGCCTGCCACAGAGGGCCTCTGAAAGGTTTTACCCTGTAGGGTATCTAGGCAGATGCTAAGACTCATAGCCAAACTTTGGGCAGAGCGCAGGGAATCTTTAAAAAAAAAGTGGGAGATAGAAAGACCTGGAGAATACAGGAACTCCACAAGGACAGCAAGAGATTCTAAAATTCTGGGCACAGGGGTCTTTTCTGAAACTGATACTCCAGCCAAGGACCACTCATGGAGATGGCCAGAAACTCCTGCACAGAGGTAGCCTATGGCAGTTCAGTATCCAAATGGGTTCCATAGTAATGAGGACAGGAACTGTCTCAGACATGAACTGATTGGCCTGCTCTTTGATCACCTCCCCTTGAGGGGGGAGCAGCCTTACCAGGCCATTGTCTTACCAGAAGACAATACAGCCAATCCTGATGAATCCTGATAAACTAGGGTCAGAGGGAAGGGGAGAAGAACCTCCCTTTTCAGTGGACTGGGAGAGGGACATGGGTGGGGAAGAGGGAGGGTGGGATTGGGGAAGGAGGAGGGAGGGAGGTACAAGGGGGATACAAAGTGAATAAACTTTAATTAATAAAAATGAAAATAATTTAAAAAAAAAGAATATATAAAAAGAAATTAACTGAGACAGATGTTCTACCAAATCAAAGCAAGGTTAATGGGACAGGCAAGCACAAGTAAAATGCTTTAAAGACAATAGAAAATTCTGTTTCTGTACCTGAATAGTGACCATACACAAGCCTATGACTCTTAAATCATACATGTTCACTGTGGGAATGAATTTTCTGAGAAATGCTATTAGAAGCGTGCTTGTCTTTACAAACTGGTCTTTCACCCAAACTGCAACAGTTAACAGTATGTTTTGACATTATTAATAACAATGTTTAATGTTCTGCTTACATACTGTGTTTTCAACCCATTCAGAATTAACTGGTCTTTAAGAAAAACATTGTATTGTATTTTTTATTAATTACACTTTATTCATTTTGTATCCCCCCATAAGCTCCTCCCTCTTCCCCTTCCGATCCCACCTTCCCTCCCGTTTCTGTATGCATGCCCCTCCCCAAGTCCACTGATAGGGGAGGTTCTCCTCTCCTTTCTGATCTTAGTCTATCAGTTCTCGTCAAAAGTGGCTGCATTGTCCTCTTCTGTGGCCTGGTAGGGCTGCTCCCCCCTCAGGGGGAGGTGATCAAAGAGCCCATGTATTGTATTTTCCTTTTTGATCTATTCATGACCTGAGTCAGAACCCTGTATGTGTGTGTAAGATGTGGTAGCTAGCCCTAAGATCATTCACTGAAAGCAGCAAAAAAATTGAAAACAACATCCTGCCCTGGACAAAGAAAAATGTTGAAAGTAACATGTGGATATAGACTGATGGAAACACCTGATGTTTGGCTTTGAATGCTATTCTAAGTCAATAGGGCCTCGTAACAATATCCTCTCTTGTGAGACTCCTGTAAATATTGACTTAAAAATGTTCTCATTTCTTTTTAGTATCATTTTCTCTGTGCTGTTCAATAAACAGAAAGAACCACCTTTGTTTGAGAGGTCAATTTAGATCAGATCAGATGAGAAGAAAGATGTAGATGAATCAAGCCCATTCTCTTTTGCCTTATACTAGGTCTCTATATAGGTTAAAAATGGAAGAGGGACTGCCTCTGACATAATCTGATTGGCCTGCTCTTTGATCACCTCCCCCTGAAGGGGGAGCAGCCCTACCAGGCCACAGAAGAGGACAATGCAGCCACTTTTGATGAGAACTGATAGACTAAGATCAGAAAGGAGAGGAGAACCTCCCCTATCAGTGGACTTGGGGAGGGGCATGCATACAGAAACGGGAGGGAGGGTGGGATCGGAAGGGGAAGAGGGAGGGGCTTATGGGGGGATACAAAATGAATAAAGTGTAATTAATAAAAAATAAAAAAGTTATAATAATAAAAAATAACAATGTTTATCTAGTCAATATGTAATAAAATATAAGTGCATCTTCAGCAATTCAGGCAACTTAAATAAGTATGCTGTTCACAAGTAGGTGTAATTCTAATGTAATTAATAATTACTATGATGTGCAATTTGTTTTATGTAGCTCCTTTACATTATAATTATTTCAGTTTAATGTAAATTTGTGCAAATATTTTATGACAGCCCTCTATATAAAGTAAATTTTCTGAAGCTTGGATTTCTAAACCTTCTTAGGCAACAAATTCCCAGATAGCATTTTAGTAGAATTATAAAGATGTGATTGTTTGTATATCAATGAATGAATGAAAACACTTGATGTAATGCCTTCATCACCATGTTCCCAGTAGAAAAATAAAGCTCAGTGTCATGTCATTGTAGTGGACATAAATTCTTTTTGCTTACATGAGAACAGGATTTCTTGAAGCCAAACACTGTTCAAAGTAGAACACAAGTTGCATTCCAATCCATAATAGGAATGTGGCTGCATTGAAATGGTACCTCATTTCACTAAAAGTTTTTGTTGTGCCTTTGGACATTGTCAGCATCAATCCTCTTTTTTAACAATGCAGTATCCCACTGACAGATGCTTCCTCCTTGGTCTGAGCACAAGCTCACTGCTGTCCCTAAGGGTATGTAATAGTCTACATAAGGGTATGTAATATTAGTCTAAAGCACAAATGACCATGGCTGAGGAGAGGTGACAGAATGGGCTGGAAGTTTTAAGCCATCACAAGAAATGGTGAGTCCTTTTCTGGAAGAATCACTAAATATGCTTATGGTTAAGTTCCCAGCAGGAGTGCACAACACTCAATGCCATCTACTTATTCTGTGATGGATTTCACAAAAGAGCAAAAACAAAATTAAATGACCTGGGTAATGTGATCATAATGCCTATCCATTTTCCATGACTTTTTCCTCTGATAGAAAATGTCTTCATTTATGTGATAAAAAAGGCCTGCTCTTTGCTCTGACTGGAGCATTTGCCAATTCTCTGCTCAAGTGCTTTTAACTCCTGATTAATTGGCAATTGGACAAAATTACACTTCCAATTGCTCTCTAGGCTGTCTATATCAATTTAGGATGCGCTGTCTTCATAAACAAACAAAACATCAGTTGAAAGAAACACAAAAGTGCTTTATGTGATACGAGGTCTTTCTGTAATGTAACAATAAAAAGGTAATACAGAGGCACCTACAGTTTGTCTTGCAATGGTCTACTCCCAGTTCACAGTAAGAAGGGGGAAAGGGCTTTTGCAGTATGGACCCAAGGAAGCTTGGCGTGGCTATCACCTGCTGCTGGCAGCTCCACCCAGTGGACCAGTCAAGGGTTCCAGTGCCTTTGTGGCCTTCTGTTTCTTCCTCTTCTGGTAAAATCACAGGAAAAACAAGTAAAAGACTTTAAATGTTGCAGTCGTCCAGTTTTTTAGATTACTTAGGTAATTAAATATGAAATTTATTTGCCTGAATTCTGTATTAAGTCTTTAGTTTCTATGTTTTTGCTTTTACAAATATGGATTATCAATGTTTAAAGTGTATTTAATTACATAAATTCCAATTTAGACTATATATGCCAGAAGTCTCAATTTTATATAAGAAAAACCCGTGATAGGAATAGCTACACAAAATCAATAATTTGTATTTAAATTTGTAATATATTCTTTTGTACAAATTCTACCAGTCACATAGTCTGCATATGTCTAAATTATTTACTTTGATTTTACTTAAATTGTATTTTAGATATTTTATGAACTCAAGCAGCCATGACTGACTGAACTGTGTGCTTTTCCAGAGGTCATCTGATCATGTGAATGAACTATATTATTTCTTTTAGGCCTCCTTTTCAAATGGATGGACTTCCATAAACCCACACAGATCTGACTTCTGCAGAAAACTCTTTGTACAGTGTACTGTGATTAACAAAGAAACTCAAAAAAGATCAACAGGCAGAGAACAAATTTCAGCGGAATTCTCAGCCACACAATGGGATATTTATATGACCCCTTTTTCCAAGGCTCAGCGATGTTGCAAAAGGTGGGACAGAATGACTGCAAGAGCCAGAGTCAGGGACGACCTGATGATCTGCTGGAAATGACAGGAAATCACAAGAACGGTGCTGCCTCTTCAAGACAGGCACGACAATGACAAAACCAGCCAACAATGTAGCATGAATCAGAGAGAGCCTTCTAAGTCCCCACTCTCATCAGAGAAGCTGATCCTGAAGGCCAAGGTGGGGCTCTTTGAGCTTATGCCAAAGGCGGGGATGAAGGTGAGGAAGGAGAGCAGGGCCTGGAGCTCGGAGGTTTTCAGTGTTATAGATCTTTTGGGCAATAGTAGTTCTGGGTCTGAGTTTTCGCTTAGTATCCAGATCCCGGAGCCTGCAGGCACCGGGTGAAGGAATGAAGCCTAAGAGACTGGCGGTGTGAGGGTTCCACCGGAGAAAGAAAGCCTTCTCCCAAGCAGCTCTTCAAGGGTTCAGCCTTTTAGCCTGGAGTTCTCCCTGTGAAGCAGCAACTCTTAGATGATATTCTATATTCTGTGAAACAGCTTGTGTGCTTTATTCCAGGTGAACAAGGGCTACACGAACCTTGCGGGGCTGGAAGGGATTTCCATGGTGCGCACGTTGGTTGGTGCTAAGACGCTGGTGGTATTTTATTTACATGGAGGGGAATGCCAGGTGCCAGGCTACTTGACTACTCTGAGAATGGCAGAGGTAGGGAGTGGAGACTGTGTGGGCCAGGTCATGCAGACAGGAACAGGAAGGAAACGATCCTTACCCCTGCTAATCTCAAGACTGTGATTTCTGGAATTTGGCCGAGTCTCTGCCAGGTTCTAGCTATATGATGGTTTCCCTGGTGACACCAGCCACATGCCAGATGGTAAGGTGCCTGTAGTCCTATTAACTAGCTCTCATTCATACTTCCGTAAGCAAAACTAATGACATTCATTAGAGCACCATAGAAAAAAAGAGACATGGAAGTAGAAGCAGGGCTAGACAGGAAGAAGTTTAGCAGGCGTAGGAGTAGACCATGGTAATAATGGGGTGGGAGGTACATGATACAGATACATTATACACATGTCTAATATGTCGCTAAACTCATTATTACATACAAATAAAATATGCTTATAAACAAAAATTGGACTAAACATATCAGAATGAGGTATATAGCAAATCGCATGTCATAACCAACTCTAATGAGCACATGACCACATATATGTTTGCTGCAACGAGTCATAAATATCACATTTTAAGTGTTATAATATTTTTATTCTCTAATACTAATAAGCACACTCAATTGTAAGTAGGCTTTTCGACTCTCATGTGGACCCTGCATACAAAAAGTGCAGCTTCTCTCACAGTACCCTTCTTTATGGGATGTGAAGAGACCATCACTACAAATTCCCAATGTGACCCCAGAAGACCAGGTGCAAATAAATATGTATTGCAGTAATAATATAGTATATTTTAAAATTCATGGTGATTTTACTTTGAATTCTGCCAGCAAGGTACAATGATTACCATTAAGGAAAAATAATGGGTGCTGAATATTCAGAAGTATATGTATTTGAACCACAGAAATAACACAGGAATAATCAAGAAGTTTCCTATGGAAAATAAATCCTAGCAGTCAAACCAGGGTATTTGGAAATCATGTCATTAGGGTGTATTTAGTACTAAAATTACAGAGGGCATGATTATTTCTGTATATAACCTGTCCTGTTGGCCATATCACTCCCATGATGTAACCTGGAACAAAGCTTCTTAAAGTCAGGGTTAAGATCCAATTTGGGTTTCTGTATATGGGTATGGAGGTCATGGAAACATTAAGAGGCTACTGAGCGCACAATACACATAAAATGATACAGAATCAATATGAATGAATCTGAGTGTGAATTTTTATGAATTTTAATGAATTAGTGAATGTTTATGGTCTCTGACTTCATTGGAGCCTTGATTCTGAATACACAGGATGGATATTTTGTAGTGTTCAGGTTGGCATGCCACACAAAGCAAGTGAAAACTTGCTTCAACAACTCAATTCAAAATGTATAGTACCACATGTTGAGAATTGCAGTGATGTTTTGATTTGCCTCTCCCTGATGACTAAGGATGTTAAACATTTTTTTTGAGTGTTTATCTGCCATTCGATATTCCTCTATTGAGAATTCTCTGTTTAGCTCTGTAACCCAGTTTTTTTTTTAATTGGATTATTTGGCTTGTTGGTGTTTAACTTTTTAAGTTCTTTATATATTCTGGATATTAGCCTCTGTCAGATATAGGGTTGGTAAAGATCCTTTCCCAATCTGTAGGCTGCCATTTTGTTCTGACCACAGTGACCTTTGCTTTACAGAAGGTTTTCAGTTTCATGGGGTCCCATTTATTGATTGATGATCTTAGAGCCTGTGCTGTTGTTGTTCTGTTCAGGAAGTTGTCTCCTGTGCTAATGAGTTCTAGGCTCTTCCCTACTTTTTCTTCTAACAGGTTTAGTGTGTCTGTTTGTTTGTTTGTTTGTTTGTTTTGTTTTGTGTTTTTGTTTCCTTTTTTATTATCATTTATTACTATTTATTCAATTTATATCTCAGCTGTTGCCCCTGCCCACATCTCCTCCCAGTCTCACTCTCTCTCCCTCTTATCCCCATATGCCCCTCCCCTAGTCCAGTTATAGGGACGGACGTCCTCCCATTCTATCAGACCTTAGCCTATCAGATCTCATCTGGACTGACTGTATTGTCTTCCTCTGTAGACTGGCAAGGCTACTCTCTCCAGGGAGCAATGATCAGAGAGCCTATCACTGAGTTAATGCCAGAGAAAACCCCTGATCCCCTTACTAGGGATGCCACTTGGATACTGAGTCTACATCTGAGCTGGGGTTTTAGGTCCTCTCCATGCATTGTCCTTGGTTGGGGTATCAGTTTCTGCAGGGCACCCAGGGCTCAGTTTTTAATGGTTCTGTTGGTCTCTGTTTGGAGCTCCTGTCCCCTCCATGTCTTTCTATCCCCCCCCCCATTTCATAAGATTCCCTGCACTCTGACCAAAGTTGGGCTATGAGTCTCAGCCTCTGCTTTTATACCTTGATCAGCAGAGTCTTTCAGAGGCCATTTGTGGTAGGCTCCTGTCCTGTGTCCTGTTTCCTGTCTTGGTCTGTGTCCCATGTCTATCTCATTTGTCCTTCTGAATGAGGATTGAGCATCCTCCCTAGGACAATGCATGGAGAAAACCTAAAATGCAGGCTCAGATGTAGCTCATAGACTCAGGCTACATACACACACACACACACACACACACACACAATTTATATATGTATTGCCAGACCTTGATGGCAGAGTCAAACAGTTCTTGAGTGGGGAGTTAGGATAAAAGAAAATTAAAAAAACAAAAACAACAAACACTACTCACGGGATCTATTCAAGAGGGCTTCCAGTAGAAACTGTCACACCAGTTTATTCCACAATCCCTTTTTATACAATGAAGGAGTTCATGAAGAAGTCAAACTTGTTTACCTCAACCACTTGTCTATGTGATCCTCACACAAACAAAAGAAGTGAACTTGGCAAAACATCCTGCCTACTTTCTCAAACAAAATGAAGTGAACTTGGCAAAACATCCTGTCTTTCCCTGTCTCCAGGTGAAATGCCAGGGTAAAAACGTGTTTTTTTCTCTTAGAGCTCACTAGCAAAGCAGCCTGACAAACAAGTGGCTCTCCATGTGGTAGGGGGATTAGAGTGTCCCATGATCAAAGAGATTAAATGGCCTGATCTTAGAGCAAGCTCAGGGATTATTGGAGCTTTGTGGCCTGATCTTGGACTTTTTTTTTCCCTGTAGGGCATAGCCTGGCCACCCTCAAGCCTTGAGGGACTGGAAATGGCTTTATGGCCAAGAGAGAAGTCTTGGACTGGGGTGCTAGCCACTGGTGCCTGAGCACAGGATGACTTACACTGTACATTTAGGATTCTCTACTTGCCACAGCCAATGCCATGTAATAATCCAATTGATATTTACCTTTCTGTGTTTATAGTTAGGTTTCTTACTTAGCTGCCTGTGTGAGATCTCTGATTTAATGAATACAAGCAAGTATTTAATGAATACAAGAGAAGAAACATTCTTTTTTTTTGTTTGTTTGTTTCAATTACAGCAGAAATCTTTCCATATTTTGTTAGGAAACATGATTTGTATTGATGACAGTTTTTCTTGTCTACTTTGTTGATCATATTTTCTTTTTGACTTCCTTAATTTAAAAAGGATGACTTATGGAAAAAGAGGGAGACAAAATGTCTGGAGAGGACAGGAACTCCACCTGAAGAACAACAGAGCCAAAATACTTGAGCCTAGGGGGGCATTCAGAGACTGATACTCCAACCAAGGACAATGCATGGAGAAGACCTAGACCCCCTGTTGAAAAGGTTACTCATTTTCTAACTCTGTTCCCTAATAAAGGGTACAGGGTCTGTTTGTGACATGAAGTCAATGGCCAGAGGCTCTTTGAATACCTCCCCCAGGGGATGAAGCCTTGCCAGGCTACAGAGGAAGATGATGCAGCCAACACTGATGAGACCTGATAAGCTAAGGTCAGATAGAAGGGGAGAGGGTCCTCCCCTATCTGGGGATGAAGGAAAGGGCATAGGAGGAGAAGGAGGAGGGTGGGTGGGACTAGGAGGAGGTTAAGGAGTTGGGGCTGAAGCAGGGATACAAAGTGAATAAGTTGTAATAAAATATATAAATAAAACTAAAATTAAAAAAGGCTACTTAATATAACAAAATGCTTTCTCTATATATTTGAAATTATATGTTTTCTTTAATTCTTTTAATATGATAGCTTATATTCATTGACTTAAGGTCACACTCGTCTTTGTTTTTCATTTGAAATTCCAACACAAATCATACTTTTACTTCCCACTGTTCCAAACTTGCTCTGGCATAATACCATTTTTTTATGTATTATAGAGTTTTATTTGTTAATGATTTGCATGGGAAAATTTCTCCAGTGTGATTAGATCAACTTCTAATTTTCCTGTTTTAGCAACTTTAATTTGGTGTTTAAGTTTTGCCCTATTCATAATTAGCTTGTGGAATGTTTTCTCAATTTCTAGAGTCTTAAAGTTAGACTGACATTAGACACCAGGTTTCAAGCAGGGAATGAATCATATGCAACAAATAATTTTGTGAAGGGTCAGAGGATTGTTTTATATACAGGTTCAGCTATAATTATCTATGACTCTATTCACTTATACAGACTTGCCTTTTGTTAGTTTTAATAAACTTGGATTTTTAAAAAATAGTTTTATTATAAATTTTCTTTGTTACCAAGCAAAGCAAATATTAGAATGGATGTGAGACATTGTGAATATTCCTACACTGGAATGGCCAATTTAACTTGGGAAAACCATTAAGAATATAGATATTTTCAAACTTTCCAGAAGGTTGAATGAATGTACAGCCTTTGTCTTAGAAACTGCAACTCCTTGGTTTATGTTTTTCAGAAAGTCTGAAAATGTGAACTTGGAGATATGTGTCAGGCATCTAAAACATTTTCATTTGTAATAGCTTCAATCAGAAAATAAGCCAAATGATTGGTCCCAAGAAGAATAAACAGTTATGATATAATAATACACTAGAAAACTGTTTAACACAATAAATATTGATTCATGAGTACAAAGCAATAAAAATAACATTACATATTTATTTAGTTGAATATGATTCTTAAGTGTACAAATCTAAAGGAGCATCTATTCAGCATTTTCCTGTTTTGTTAGAAATCTAACTTCTCAAATGTATACACATGCTTAGAGAAAGACTAGAAAGTGGTATGCCATACTATATGTTAGAAAGAGAAAAATGGTACTTTCACTTTTAGCTGTCTATGCTTTTAACTAAATGCATATTTAAGTGAAATAAAAATGTTATTTAAAAATACATGTGTTTTATTGTACTTATTATTTGTCTTAGGCAAGACTATTTTTGTTCAGATCTCAAGGCTATGTGAAAGCTCCTGATAACTTTACTTTAATTCCTTGTAAAGAGCAATCATGTCATTGGCAACCACTTCTGTGTACATGAATGAACTTAAGGAATCATCCCATAATGTTAACACACTTACTCTTTAAAACTTCTTATTTCCACTTGTTCCTATTTAATGCCACCATCATTGTGATAAATACATGCACATTTTCTGAGAACAATAATTTTAGACAGTGAACTTGGCAATGCATTGTGATAAGAATGTCTCTTACACTCTAAGATGGAACTTCTGCTCTACCTCACAGACAGAGATGCTAACACACTTTGAAGTCACTTCAGTCTTAACAGTACAATCTGCTGTGTACCCAGGCTATTTTTTAAACTGCTTTTAAGAGAACAATGTAAAAATCAACCTTATGGGCCTGGAGAGATGGCTTAGAGGTTAAGAGCACTGGCTATTCTTAAGAAGGTCATGAGTTCAATTCCTAGCAACCACATGGTGGCTCACAACTGTCTATAATGAGATCTGTTGCCCACTTCTGACCTGCAGGCATACATGCAGACAGAACACTGTATATATAATAAATAAATTAAAAAAAATCAACTTTATTTACCTTGGATTTTCCAGGTAATCAACTTTTACAACCTAAACCAATATATAGCTATAATCTTAAATCATTTGCTCCTCCATATGTCTGACCCAGAGTAATGTATGTGTGTACTTAATTATCATTTGATGAAATCAAGAAATGCAGAGGTCCAAAACAATCACCTTAAGTGAATGTCCTCTATAAGTATGTTCAACATTTAGGGAAAATGTTGAATACGTTTGGATTTGTTTGATAAACAATGTGTGTAATACTTTATGTTATCTGGCTCACTGGGGAGTTAGTTGGATCAGCGACATAACGCCTTGTGAAACCCTGGGAGGTTTTTGTAAACTCTCCCTCATTCCTTCCTCATGTGATCCTTTCTGTAACACATAGAAATACAAACAGACACACATACAGACTCACAGCAAAACCTTCAAGCAAGCATAGGCTCGGACTAAAGCAACAGATAGGGAATGGAAGAAATAGGGAGCATGAGCTAGAGATTTCAAATGCAGGTTAACTCATGTTAAGTAATACCAAGGAGAAGTGCTTTTATTTCTCTCCGTATGTGACGCTAACATATTATCAGCTATCTCCACGCAAAATTGCAAGATGGAGGAAATAAACAATGCCTTAAGTTTTAATGGTCAGGAAATATGTAATTTGATCAGTGCGTATGAAGAGAGCACACTCACCCACGGAACTCTGTAGCAGAGCCTCTCCCTGTAATGGGAAACAGGGAAACAACTCTCACATAGATGGACCCGGGACAGGCATGGAACTGGACTTGCATAAAATGGGTCCAGAGATATCAAATAGGGTCAAGCTGGATCAAATTCATCTGCGAGGAAATTCGTCTGGAATTATTAATAATTAAAAACTCTTGATTCAAGTTTCTTCAAGTAGTAATTGCTTATGTTATGTATAGTTTATAGTTAGAAATGGATGCCAATTCCCATAATTACATTGCATCCATGAGACAACGATTTTAAAAAAAATGACTATCACTAATATTCTCTTTTGCAAAATAATCTTCCTTGTAGGATGCGAAGCCACTGTTATATCATGACTATTACAGAAAAGTCTTTCCTTGAGAACTTTTAATTAGTTTTGAGAGAAAATTGTTTGCCTGTAAGAAAGAGGGGTCGCACTCTCTTCCTTTTAGTCACAAATCCTTTATCTAATATGTTGTTGTCCAAGATTCATTAATTCTATTGTTGTCCTTGTTGCGAGTGCTCATTACTTTGCTCATTTGAAATCAGAACAGGTTAGATAGCTTGAAAACTTTTTTTTTTAAATATGTGGCCTGAAAATAAACAGCCTGCAAGATAAAGCTGAGCGCTTGATGTATTGCATCTCACTGGCATCTGACAAGCCTTACTCCCCAATGATACAATTTTTTTCTAATAATTTAGTCTCAGTCTATTAAAAGACAAGTGCAGATAATGCACAGAGGCAGGCAGTGAAGGATTGCCAGGGAAGCTTCTGTGGAGTGTTATCAATTTCCAAAATTCACAAAAAGTGTTTTGCATTTATTTAGAAGTATTTCAGAATAATTATCATTTTTGACTGTCTGACTATAACAAAGGATGGAAAGGATTTTGTGTTCGCTACACTGTATAATGTTATTAAAACCAAAATTTAAATGGACAATTACCTATTACTTCCTATTTTATTATGACTAAACATTTTTGTTTTCTTTTGTTTTGTTTGATGAGGTGTCACCCACCATAGTATTTTAAATATATTAATCATCATACCAAATACCAGTACATTATATTAGATCTTCTGACATTCCTTTTGATATATTATTTATTATGTACTTGGTCTTTGAGGAAAAGAGAGAAAATTTAATATTTAACTCGGATGTTCCCATCAGTGTTCTTTGAAGGGACACCAGCTCATCTTCACACATGCTTGGAATTAGGGTAAGCTACTATGATCTGGAACTGAGCTTGCTTTCTGTAAGTGTGATAGGGCAAGTAGTCCTTGAAATGTTGGGTGTCCAGGCAGAAAGCAAGGTAAGGTTGCCATTGCCCATGCATTTTCACTATAAAGTTCTTTGTAGAAAGGTCCACCAATGGACCTTTCTACAAATACTTTGGATGCCTCCATGCTATCCATGGACATTCCCTTTCAGTCCACTCACCACATTACATTTGACTTCATTAGTAAGATTTTTTCCCCCTATTAGGGAAGACATTGTCTATCACTATGCTGCCTTCAGATGTTTTCCTCAACCTTATAGCAGCCTTCCTCATTGCCCTAGTGAAGCTAAGCAGTAGATGTTACAATAAGGTCTGTGTGTAGGGCTTAGATTCCAGTCTGATGATATTAGAAGGTACTAAAGTCTGTTAGAGGCAGATATAAGGGTGTGCCATTCCAGTTATTGAAGGTCTGTTTTTGATAGAGAGTTTATCTCAGGCTGTCCTTTATGTTTTACATGTCTTTAGGGCATATCCCATTTATGCTGTGCATTTTTCCACAGACCCTAAAGCAATGGGATCAGCCAATCATAAATCAGCCAATTACTGTTTAACTGTAACCTGACTAGCATATGTGATGAGTGTATTCTCACTTCTACAATAACCAGAACATGTTACTTACTATGCATGCTCTAATCTATGTGACCATAAAGTCAACATCTTATGGACCTCA
Source organism: Psammomys obesus (assembly GCF_907164565.1). Taxonomy (NCBI): domain Eukaryota; kingdom Metazoa; phylum Chordata; class Mammalia; order Rodentia; family Muridae; genus Psammomys; species Psammomys obesus. Next base: position 534,476 of record NW_026596147.1, read on the forward strand.
TCTTTTTCTTGGGTCCTGAAAACAGACTGCAGGAATAATCTCATTTGGATTCCCACTGTTTAGTTTTTCTTTGATTCTGAAGAAAGTTCAGGAAAAACAATAGTCTTCTGAATTACTATAGACATGCTTTGGATTATAGTGAACCTGGAAACAAACTTAATTTTTATGTTTTAATATTTTTATTATTATTTATTCAATTTGTATTTGGCTGTGGCCCCCACCCTAGTCTCTTCCCAGTCCCACCTTCCCTCCCTCCTCTCTCCCTATGCATCTACCACAGTCCACTGATAGAGGAGGTCTTCCTTCCCTTATATTTGACCTTAGCCTATCAGGTCTCCTCAGGACTGGTTGCATTGTCTTTCTCTATGGACTGGAAATACTGCACCACACAGGGGGAGGTGATCAGAGACCCTGCCACTGAGTTCATGCCAGATAAAGTCCCTGCTCCCTTTACTAGAGACGGAACTTGGAGAATGAGTCTATGGGCTACATCTGGGCCAGGGTTTTAGGTCCTCTCCATGCACTGTCTTTGATTGGGGTACATTCTTTTCCAGGTCCTGAGGACTAAGTTTTAATGGCTCTCTTGGTCTCCTTTTAAGATCCTGTCCCCTCCGGGTCTTTCTATCTCCCTCTTCTTTCATGAGATTACCTGCACTCTGCCCAAATTTTGGCTATGAGTCTCAACATCTGCTTTGATATATCCATCAGTTGAGTCTTTCAGAGGACTTCTGTGGTAGATGCCTGTCCTGTTCCCTGACCTCCTGCTTCTGATGTCAATCATGATTGTCCTTCTGAATGAGGATTGAGCATCTTCCCTAGGGTCTTACTTGTTTAGCTTCTTTAGGAGTAAAGATTTTTAGAGTATAATGTGTTTATCCAATGCTTTGAATATCACAACAATGTTGGTCACAAAGAATGAGTTGGGCAGAATTCCTTCAAGTTCTAAGAAAGAACTAGTAAAAAAGGAAAAAGGTGCCACTCCTTTTTCAAAGTTTAGTAAATCTCCCACAAAGACTCACTGCTCTGCAGCTTTCCTCGTTGGCTATTTTGCACCATAGATGCAAGTTACATATAGGTGTAGGGCTGAGGACATCAGTTATTTTTATGCCGTTGGAGATTGGACCTAGAGACTCCCTGCGCGATAAGCAGGTGCTCTATCACTGATCTCTCTCCTCTCTCCCCACACCACACTGTTCATTCTGAGTAAGTGTTGGAAATAAGAGTCTTACGGTGAATATACCCATTGCGTGCAACTGAAAGGGTTAGACTAACTTTGTAACCTGTATGTCTTCTAAAGCCTATAGTTTTGAATTTTAGGTTCAGGTTAAGCTAAAGCCTCTTAGTACCTTTCCAGAGAATGGAAAAATGTGACCCTATCTATGAGGACAGATAGAAAAAAAGGCAAGCAAGCAATGACCTTCACTCAGCAAAAAGAAAAACTCCTGTCTTTGAGATAGCATTTCTTAGCAACAAACCTAGACTTGTTCTGAGTAGCTTTTGACCTCCAGCCAAAAGTCTGTAGCCCCTAATCTTCAAGGATGAACTAACCACTCCCACCTTCAATTGCAGCTGCATCCACACTTGGCAGGACTGGCCAAGCTTGAGCACCTAAGACTAACCAATTATCTTACTTTATAGCTTCCTCATCCAATCCTAAATTGCCAAGACTGCAACTTCAAATCTCCCGCAATTTTTCTTTTAAAAACCTAAAGGCCTTTGTCTCCCGGTGCCACTCTTTGCTGACCGGCAGGGATGACCCCATTGTGCAATGGTTAATAAACCTCTTGCTTTTGCAACCAGTCTTGGTCTGGGGGAGTTTCTGAGAAGGGTGCAATCTTGAACTCCTGAGCTGTGAAACCCCAGGTCTTACACAACTTGTTGAAGGTATTTGTTAGTTAATCATGCTGTTTCCTTATTGTTTTATAAATGAATGCTGAATGGAAAAATATGTTTATCCAATATTATATGTCTAATATCAACTTATAAGTGAGTATATGCCATGTGTGTCTTTCTGCTTCTGGGTTACCTCACTCAAGAAGATCTTTTCTCTTTCACACAATTTGCCTACAAATTACATGATTTCTTTCTTTCTTTCTTTCTTTCTTTCTTTCTTTCTTTCTTTCTTTCTTTTTTAGGAAATCAATAATAATTTTTATTAAAAAGGTTACTTTAGAACAGAGATTTGTTTCATACTTCTGCATAATTCTTTATTTGAAAATTACTAGTTACTAAGTATAACATAGTTTAAACTTTTGTTAATTTTCAACAGAATGCTATATATCAGAAATTTTACATAGACTTTTTTGTGGCTCTAAAGATTGTTTTTTATTTTCTTTTTTATTTTTAATTACATTTTATTTACTTTCTATCCCCCCTCTAGTTCCCTCCCTCTTCCCCTCCCAATCCTTCTCTTGCTTCTCCTTCTCCACACATGGCACTCCCCAAGTCCACTGATAGGGGAGGGTTCCTTTTTCTTCCTTCTGATCCTAGTCTGTTAGGTCTCATCAGGAGTGGTTGATTGTCTTCCTCTGTGGCCTGGTAAGGCTACTCCCCCCTCAGGGGGAGGTAATCAAATAGCAGGCCAATCAGTCCATTACTATGGAACCCACTTGGACACTGAACTGCCATGGGCTAGATCTGTGCAGGGGTTCTAGGTTATCTCCATGTGTGGTACTTGGTTGGAGTATCAGTCTCAGGAAAGACCCCTGTGTTCAAATTTTTTGATTCTGTTGCTCTCCTTGTAGACCTCCTGTCCTCTCCAGCTCTTACTATTATTTCCCGCTTCTTTCATAAGATTCCCTACATTCTACCCAAAGGTTGCCCATAAGTCTCAACATCTGATTTGATAGTCTGCAGGGCAGAACCTTTCAGAGGCCCTCTGTGGGAGGCTCCTAACTTGTTTCCTGTTTTCTTCTTCTTCTGATTTCCAACCTCTTTGCCTTTCCGGATGGGGATTGAGCATTTTAGCCAGAGTCCTCCCTCTTGATTAGTTTCTTTAGGTGTACATATTTTAGTAGATTTATCCTATATTATATGTCTATATGAGTGAGTTTATACCATGTGTATCTTTCTGTTTCTAGGATAGCTCACTCACGATGATCCTTTCCAGGTCCCACCATTTACCTGCAAATGTCATGATTCCCTTGTTTTTCATTGCTGAGTAATACTCCATTGTGTAGATGTAGCACAATTTCTGTATCCATTCTTCAGTTGAGGGGCATCTGGGTTGTTTCCAGCTTCTGGCTATTACAAATAAAGCTGCTACAAATATGGTTGAGCAAATGTCCTTATTGTGTACTTGAGCCTTTTTTGGAAATATGCCTAGGAGTGGTATAGCTAGATCTTGAGGAAGTACTATACCTAATTGTCTGAGAAAGCACCAGATTGATTTTCAGAGTGGTTGTACAATTTTATATTCCCACCAGCAGTGAAAGAGGGTTCGCCTTTCTTCACAGCCTCTCCAGCATGTGTTGTCCCTTGAGGTTTTCATCTTGGCCATTCTGATGGGTGTAAGGTGAAATCTCAGGGTCATTTTTATTTGCATTTCCCTGATGGCTAATGATGTTGAGCACTTCCTTAAGTGTTTGATCCAATTAGACTTTAGTTTTGTGCAGGGTGATAAATATGGATCTATTTACATTTTTCTATGTGTGGACATCTAGTTAGACCAGCACCATTTGTTGAAGACGCTGTCTTTTTTTTCCATTGTATAGTTTTGGCTTCTTTCTCAATTGTTTCTATGCCAACACCATGCAGTTTTTATTACTATTGGTCTATAATACAGCTTGAGATCAGGGATGGAGATACTTCCAGAAAATCTTTTAGCAATTCTGAGGTTTTTTCGTTTTTCCATATGAAATTAAAAATTGTTCTTTCAAGTTCTGTAAAGAACTGTGTTGGTATTTTGATGGGAATTGCATTGAATCTGTAGATTGATTTTGGCAGGATGGCCACTTTTACTATATTAATCCTACCAATCCATGAGCATGGGAGATCTTTCCATCTTCTGATATGTTCTTCAGTTTCTTTCTTCAGAGGCTTGAAGGTTTTTTTTTTTTTTTCATACAGGTCTTTCACAAGCTTTGTTAGAGTCACCTCAAGGTACTTTATGTTATTTGTTGATATTGTGAAAGTTGTTTTTTCCCTAATTTCTTTCTCAACATTTTGTCTTTCATATACAGGAGGACTACTGATGTTTTTGAGTTAATTTTGTATCCAGCCAGTTATCTGAAGGCATTTATCAACTGAAGGTTTCTATTGTAGAATTTTTGGGGTCACTCATGTATATGATCACATCATCCTCGAATAGTGATACTTTGACTTCTTTTCCAGTGTTTATTCCTTTCTAAACTTTCTGATAGAATTGAATAGACTATCCCCTTGCGATTTCTGTGATATCATTGTTTACAAATTGTTAAGAATATAATAACATGTTTTCTTAAAACCTCCACTTTTCTCTAAACATTGTTTTAGTACCTTAACATGAATCAGTAAAGAAAATCAAGTGCATTTTTTGTTTGTGATGGTGGAACCTTAGTCTATTTGTGGTACTGAGAATATCTGAGGCTTCTTATATTAAAATTAGCATAAATCCACCTGTGATGAATACACAATATGAAAGCATATGAAGAAAGTGGCAGTAGTCTTGATGTTTGGTAGAAGAAGTGAAAAGTTTGCTGCTTAGTCATGTGTGACTGTCCCTATCTTCTATCTAATGTTTCTTTCATTCCATTTCCTTTTGGATAAAAAATAGTGACACTGTCAATCTCTTTGGCCTCAGGGTCTAAAGAGAGTGATTCAACCCTGGGAGAAATAATCAATGTCAATAGCCTAATATGAGCTAAAGCCTGGGAATAAGAACCTGCCTGGTTGCTGCAGGGCTGTTCTCAAGATCACTACTGACTTCTCACTTTTGCACTTTACATGATGCCATAACTTGCCCAGTTCTCCTTTACCCTGCATTTCACTCCATATGTTACAGTGATAGAAATTAAACTCTGTCGTTCCTCTTGCGTTCCATAATGCAGAACTTATGATTCCATTAAAAGTACCTTTGCCCTCTCTGCAAAGACTTAAGAATGGGAAAATAAGACTGGTAAAATTTCCATCCTCTAGGTCAAGACTGTGGTTGAAACACACTTTGCCTAAATTCTTATTCTTTTTAATATAGTTTCTAATCTTCTCACATTACACACAAATACTGTCTAGTCATAAAAATAGATGAGGTTGGTTGTGTGGGTAGGGGTACTTCCCTATTCTGAAGAATAAGGAAGGGGAGTGAGGGAAGGACAGTGGAATTGGGAGGAGTGGAAGGACGGACCTATGAGGGAGGCATAAATTGAATTAATTAATTAAAAAGTGATAATAATAACAATAACAAGGAAATTAGTAATATATATTCCCTATGTGGTTAAGATGGCAGGTTTTCATAATTCATATTTTGGTCAGACCCCAGACCTTGTTACTATCTCTTCCTTGAGTATTACATGACCGTTTGTTGTTTTTCACCTTTGGAGTACATTCCCTGCCTTCCTACTCAAGACAAAGCAACATATAATAGAGGCTCTGCCTTTAACTCAGAGTCTAAAGTTCTGCAGGTGACTTTAATCTACTTAATCAAATCTGAAAGTGGTTCTAATGCATTAAAGACAACAAATAAAGTGGTTGCAATAAAATTTTTCAATTAAAGAAAGGAGAGACATGGCACAGTAGGACTTGAAGCACGAACAGTGATGCAATAGTGTTCAATGAGTTAAGAAACATTTGTTACAATGGACAAAGTATCTCGAGCAATGGAAAGCTTTCCTCACTAGATCTATTAGCCTTGATTTTGTCTGTTGAAGTATTCTTTCTGGGATGCTATTCTGTGTATGTACAGTAGACACAGAAGAGCATGATTTTCTTGGGAAATGAGAATGCTTCACAGCTTGGGTTTAGTGTGTGTTGAGAATTCTAAGAATCATGCTGGGTTGGGTGACTACAGATTTTTTTTCTTTTTTATTATTATCATTTATTACAATTTATTCAATTAGATCAGGCTGTGGCCCCCTCTCTCATCTCCACCCAATCCCACTCTCCTTTCCTCTTCCTCCCCACATCCCTCACCTAGTCCATGGATAAAGGAATAAAGGAGGTCACCCTCCCCTTCTATTTCACCCTAGTCTATCTGGTCTCATCAGGACTTGTTGCATTATCTTCCTCTGTGGACTGATTTTAATGAACTTTAAAGTTTCATTAGAGATTTTTTTATTTTCAAAGTTAAAAGAGGCTGCTGAAAAGCTGACTACAATCAGATACATGTAAAAATTATGTAAAAATATATAAAAATTTTTCTGGTCATTGTATCTTTTGTCTGATCTATTTATTACTTGCATGCTCTCTCCCCTCCTTTCCCTCCCTTTCCTCATGCATGCATGCCTGTGTGTGTGTATATATATATATATATATATATATATATATATATATATATATGGAGTATAAATCTCTTGAGGCTACCAACACACTGGCGCTGACAGAGAATGCAGAGGAGAGTATGTGGGTAGCTGGGTTTTGTGCTTATTAAACATCCAATTTTGCCTAAACTCAGTTCTATTTTTATAATGTTTTGCTGTAAGCCTCGAGGAAGCAGTGATACATGTTGACATTTTGGCTCAATACCAATTCTTCCTCTAAAACTGGTAGCTTAGTGGGCATATGGTCTACTTCCCAAATGATCAAAGCTGACAATTTTGCAAATATCTTCCATGAATTAAGAAAAGGACACAGCTCTCTAAGCTGCAATACCAGTCGACCTGATATAAGCTGCCTAACACCTAAGATTTTGCAGCTAATTCTGAGTTCTATAGCATGTCATTTTTGTATTAGCTAGCACATACTTAACTTCTGTCATAAAACATCTATATTCAATTTGGAACTGTAGGTACTGTGTTTACATCCATGTGAAATAACTGAAAGGACAGCCATAACACATGAAATGTTGACACTAAAAGTTGATAGTTAAACAACAAAGAGCAGTGACTCCTGAAAATCAAGGCAAACTGAAATGGCACCTGTGTGTGCCTATGTTACTCACTGAAGAGACTGTCCTGTATCCCCCCATAAGCCCCTCCCTCCTCCCCTCCCGATCCCACCCTCCCTCCCCTTTCTGCATGCATGCCACTCCCCAAGTCCACTGATAGGGGAGGTTCTCCTCTTCTTTCTAATCTTAGTCTATCAGTTCTCATCAAAAGTGGCTGCATTGTCCTCTACTGTGGCCTGGTAAGGCTGCTCCCCCCGCAGGGGGAAGTGATCAATGAGCAGGCCAATCAGATTATGTCAGAGGCAGTCCCTCTTCCCATTACTATGTAACCCACTTGGTCACTGAACTACCATGGGCTACACCTGTGCAGGGGTTCCAGGTCATCTCCACGAATAGTCCTTGGTTGGAGTATGAGTCTCTGGGAAGTTTCCTGTGTTCAAATTATCTTGTTCTGTTGCTCTCCTTGTGGAGTTCCCATCCCCTCCAGCTCTTACTATTTCCCACTTCTTACAGAAAATTCCATTCACTCTGCCCGACAGTTGGCCATCAGGCTCAGCATCTGCTTTGACAGTCTATACTGCAGAAGCTTTCAGAGGCCCTCTGTGGCAGTTTCAAGGTTGTTTCCTGTTTTCTTCTGGCTTTCAGAGGCCCTCTGTAACAGGTTCCAAGGTTGATTCCTATTTTCTTTTTCTTCTGATGTCCATCCTCTTTGCCTTTCAGGATGGGGATTGAACATTTTAGTTAGGGTCCTCTCTTTTGCTTAGTTTGTTTAGATGTACAGATTTTAGTGGATTTATTCTATGTTGTATGTTTATATGAGTGAGTATATACCATGCACGTCTTTTTGCTTCTGGGACAACTCACTCAGGATGATCCTTTCCAGGTCCCACCATTTACCTGCAAATTTCATGATTTCCTTATTTTTCATTGCTGAGTAATACTCCATTGTATAGATGTACCACAGTTTCTGCATCCATTCTTCAGTTGAGGGGCATTTGGGTTGTTTCCAGCTTCTGGCTATTACAAATAAAGCTGCTACAAACTTGGTTGAGCAAATGTCCTTTTTGTGTACTTGAGCATCTTTTGGGTATATGCCTAGGAGTGGTATGGCTGGATGTTGAGGAAGCACTATTCCTAGTTGTCTGAGAAAGCACCAGATTGATTTCCAGAGTGGTTGTACCAGTTTACATTACCACCAGCAGTGGAGAAGGGTTCCCCTTTATCCACAACCTCTCCAGCATGTGTTGTCCCTTGAGTTTTTCATCTTGGCCATTCTGATGGGTGTAAGGTGAAATCTCAGGGTTGTTTTGATTTGCATTTCCCTAATGGCTAATGAAGTTGAGCATTTCTTTAAGTGCTTCTCTGCCATTTGATATTCCTCTACAGAGAATTCTCTCTTTAGCTCTGTTTCCCATTTTGTAAGTGGATTACTTGGTTTATTGCTTTTCAGCTTGTTTAGTTCTTTATATATATTGGATATGAGTCCTCTGTCAGATAAAGGGCTGGTGATGATTCTTTCTCAGTCTGTAGGCAGTCGCTTTGTTTTAATGACGCTTTCCTTTGCTTTACAGAAGCTTTTCAATTTCATGAGGTCCCATTTATTGATTGTTGCTCTTAGAGCCTGTGCTGTTGGTGTTCTGTTCAGGAAGTTTTCTCCTGTACCAATGAGTTCTAGGGTATTCCCCACTTTTTTTCTAGCCGATTTAATGTGTCTGGTTTTATGTTGAGGTCTTTGATCCACTTGGACTTCAGTTTTGTGCAGGGTAATAAGTATGGATCTATTTTCATTTTTCTACATGTAGACATCCAGTTGGACCAGCACCATTTGTTGAAGATGCTATCTTTTTTCCATTGTATGGTTTTGGCATCTTTGTCAAAAATCAGGTGTCCGTAAGTGTGTGGGTTTATTTCTGGGTCTTCTGTTCGATTCCATTGATCCACCATTCTGTTTCTATGCCAGTACCATGCAGTTTTTATAACTGTTGCTCTATAGTACACCTTGAGATCAGGGATGGAGATACCTCCAGAAGATCTTTTATTGTAGAGGATTGTTTTAGCATTTCTTGGTTCCTTGTTATTTCATGCGAAGTTGAGAATTTTTCTTTCCAGGTCTGTAAAGAATTGTGTTGGCAATTGGTGGGACCTGGAAAGGATCATCCTGAGTGAGTTGTCCCAGAAGCAAAAAGACACGCATGGTATATACTCACTCATATAAACATACAACATAGAATAAACCCACTAAAATCTGTACATCTAAACAAACTAAGCAAAAGAGAGGACCCTAACTAAAATGTTCAATCCCCATCCTGAAAGGCAAATAGGATGGACATCAGAAGAAAAAGAAAATAGGAAACAACCTCGGAACCTGCTACAGAGGGCCTCTGAAAGCCAGAAGAAAACAGGAAACAACCTTGAAACTGCCACAGAGGGCCTCTGAAAGCTTCTGCAGTATAGATTGTCAAAGCAGATGCTGAGCCTGATGGCCAACTGATGGGCAGAGTGAATGGAATTTTCTGTAAGAAGTGGGAAATAGTAAGAGCTGGAGGGGATGGGAACTCCACAAGGAGAGCAACAGAACAAGATAATTTGAACACAGGGAACTTCCCAGAAAATCATACTCCAACCAAGGACTATTCGTGGAGATGACCTGGAACCCCTGCACAGGTGTAGCCCATGGCAGTTCAGTGTCCAAGTGGGTTACATAGTAATGGGAAGAGGGACTGCCTCTGACATAATCTGATTGGCCTGCTCATTGATCACTTCCCCCTGCGGGGGGAGCAGCCTTACCAGGCCACAGTAGAGGACAATGCAGCCACTTTTGATGGGAACTGATAGACTAAAATCAGAAAGAAGATGAGAACTTCTCCTATCAGTGGACTTGGGGAGTGGCATGCATGCAGAAAGGGGAGGGAGGGTGGGATCGGGAGGGGAGGAGGGAGGGGCTTATGGGGGGATACAAAATGAATAAAGTGTAATTAATAAAAAAAAATTGGTTTAAGTATTTCCAAATCTGAAACTGAAAGTATAAACCTTTAGTTTCATAAGGATCAATGAGCTCCAAAATAATAATGAGGAAAGAGATCCAATTTTCCGTAGAATCAAATCCTTAATTTCAATGAAAATGAGGAAATCTCTAGAGAAAGAAAACAAGTAGAAAACATGCTGTTGGGGTGTTGGTGGTATTTTAGTTCAGTTTTCTTGGCAGAATCTTTGATGCAGGAAGACAGTGGATCACCATCTTAAAATACTGGGAAGAAAAAAAAATAGTGGGAAGAAAAAGAAATAAAGATACTGTCAATGCCAAACTGGAAATGTACAGTTATGTAAGAAATTTCCAGAAAAAAAAAATATTTGAGTAAGAAACACTTCCTGTTTTATGAGATGATGCTCAGTAGCTTTACAAAAGTAATCTATAACAGTATGTGCCATTTGGATTTTTCAATAATTAAAAAGCTCTGATGCTAATCTTAGTATACAGTGAACTCTGTTAGAACATGTTCATATGTTGTTCTCAAAATCTCAATCCATATTCTTTTTATGTTTTTCTATTGGTTTGTTTGACTTTTTGAGTATTGTAATATGTCTTTATTTTCCCATATTTATATAAGGCTATAATCATCACTCTTTTATAGTTGTTGATTAGATAATGATCATTCCATTTTAATGTAAAATTTGTGGCATGTGTGTGTGTGTGAGAGAGAGAGAGAGAGAGAGAGAAATAGAGAGAGACTTGTGTTCAGGTGTCCTTGGAATTCAGAAGAAGTTGGATCCCCTGCAATGTATCTGTGCTACATAGGTCCTGGGAACCTGAGGCCCACTAGAAAAGCAGAAAGTGGTCTCATTACCTGAACCATCTCTCAATCCCCAAAGTATTCATTTTCAATGAAATTCATTTTTAATAAAATGTTGCTAGCAAATGTATTTTTATTACAATAGTCTTATTGTTTCATTTTAATATTTTCAATTATGAAAAATAATCACTTGCATTGTAGAACCTAATAAACTCAAATTCCAGTCATTAAGTTATAGTTGAAGATTACTTGACCCCCAACATCATGATTCAAATCCTAGTTACTATAGTAACAAAACCATAAATAATGTTTACTAATTACATAAAGTACAAATAACACCAACAGCAACTCACTCTGCAAACTAAGTGCCAGGCACACCCTAGGATGTGAATAATGTCACTTCTTTTTCAAATTGTGCTTATGGTGGCTCACTCATCATGTTATGAAGTTTACATGATATCAGGATATATGCAGGTGGATTCTCTTGCATAGGTACATAGGACTTCTTACAGGATTATGTAATCAAAAGAAACAGCTGAGCAAAAGTGGCCAAAATAAATTAAAAGAAAGAAGAGGATGATGCTGTGAGAAAGCTTCAGATTAAGCCAAAATGGAGAAATGGAGTTATCTGAGAAACGGCTGGTGGGCTGGTGTAGGACTATTGCCACTACTGCCACTGTGGCAACTGAAATACACCAAATGTGCAAAAATGGCAGCAAATCATCACCATAAATGGAGGAAGCTCTTGTGATCCCGTTCTCTGCACACACACACACACACACACACACACACACACACACACATACACATAAACCACACAGTTGATAAAGAGGAGCTCATATGTCCCTAACCTACCTAGGAGATACTAGCAGAAGATGGCGTCTTAGATAGACAGATTCGATTTTATTTACACATGTGGGCAACCTGGGAGGTTGTCCATGCTCCAGTGAGCACACAGACAACACTAACTGGACTTTGGACTCAGTGGAATTTGAAGAGAGAGAGGGTATAAATTTAGGAGCAATTCGCAGTTCAGGAAGGACTGGCAGTGGAGAAGGTGACTGATAGATATGATCAAAGTACATTGTAGTCATGTATGAAAGTCTCAAAGAACAAACTAAAATGTATTTAAAAAAACAAAACAAACAAACAAATGAAAAGCTCTTCATTTAACCAAAGCCCAAGGAAATATTTCTTAATCTTCAGCACAGGGCTACAATTTTAGAGGCAAATTCAAATGTCCTGCCGTTTACTGAATCAGAGCCGATGCTTACTGCTGTCAGGCAATGGAAACAAGGCTGATACAAGGGTTTTAATACAAAGAACATACTTTTCTTTTTGTATCAAAGACCCTAGGGTTATCTATCAGTTGATGTCAACACATACACACACACACACACACACACACACACAGGTTTAAACAGGTCTAAATAATGATTGCTAGTTTCAACTTCCCATGATTATTTTATTGCATATTCCTGATATGCTCCCTGCGGAACCTAAAGTGTGATACAGGTTTCAGGATTACAGTTTTTTAGGGCTCATTTTTTAAAATTTATTATTTATTTTTTACGTACTTACTTATTTTATTTCTCTAGACTAGGAATTGCTGTGCTGTTGCATGGCTCTTCATCAGAAAATGGCTCTTAATGTTTTTTGTTTTGTTTTTTTAATCTTCCTTATTCTGGTTTATGGATGTCTCCTCTTCTATTAGTGTCCTCTTCCTCCATTTCAGCTTTAATTTTAATTGTGGTGTTCTTTTTATTTTTACTTTCTTCTCAATAATTTTATCCTCTTTATCTATTTTTCCTATTTTGCATTTTATAGGCAATTTGCAAGTGTGAAGTCATCAGAGGATTGTACATCTTCGCTTTTCTTTTCTGTTTATACTATTCTGCCTTTCTAATGCCTTTTTTCTCACTTAATTTTTCTTATGTGGGGATCAGGGACTGAGGGTGAGTGGGGTGAGTGGCGACAGAGCCCACGTGGAATCCCGTGAATCAGATTCCTCCGGAGACCAGACTTGAAGGTGCAGATCTAACTTCGCTGTCCAGTGTAATAGCCTTTAAATGACTGAAAGGTCTATCAGACCATCCCATGCTAGCCTCAAGCACCAGTAACAATCAATAAGGTTGGTGAGGCTATAAGGAAATGTGGGAGAGGGGGGAGGGGGAATGTCACCTTAGGAAACTTCCTTAAAGAAGGGGGAAGCAGTCATTGTTCTAGCCTTGGATCCATTTTGAGACTTCACTAGTGTGATAGGAGACCCTAGTAGATCAACACTGTGTGCCTTGGATCCGGACCTTTTGAGAAGCTGCTGACGCTTCACCCACCATTCCCATTGAGCCTCTAAAAGGCTTACCTCCACATTCCCCACATTCTTACACTTATGTCTTCCTTTTTTTTTTCAATCTGGCCTAGAATTTGGCTTTATTCTTAATTCCCTTTACTGAGTAAAATTTAACAATGCTCAGTATTCTCAGGTCTTCACATCAGCACTGTGCTAAATAAGATTTAACATTATCATCTTTTTCTTGCTCCAAACATTTATTACCAACAATAAGACAGTTTTAATGTTTTGGAAGAAAATATAAAGGTTACAAAGCAATCATTCTTTCATTGATTGTGAAGATCATGTTCAGTTTGGCTTCCTACGTCATTTTCATGGCCCTACACTGTCATGTAAACCAGGACTGAGCCTGAGCCTATCACTTTTAATCTTTAGTTTCTGAATTTGAGTAGCATTTTTTTTTGGAGAAGTAAACAAATATAATAGCTATTCAAATTAGAATTTTCTTACAGCAGATATGAACACAGAATTGTCTTAGCATCAAGTTGACTGAGGCTTCTATGTTTTTGCTGATTAGCAATGCTACATGCATGGTATGTCACAGTTCCTTGTTAATGACTCTTTCAAGAACTTCCAAGACACTGTAGTCACTGTTATTGCTCCTCAAACTGCAATAACATAATACTGTTATTAATATATATTAATATATATAAAATATTAATATATATTAATATTTATTAATTAATATATTAATATATTAATTATTATATTAATAATTATTAATATAATATATTATATTATATATAATATATAATATATATATTAATAACATATTAATATTTTATATATAAATATATATTTATATATATATATAAAATACTGATATTTCAAAGGGAAATTCTTGCATTACTAAATCATTTTTGTGGGCTTTCTGGGTTTTTCTTGGTCCTTTAATGAAGTATTAATTCTATTAATAAGAAAAAAATTTTTTTCTAGATTTAGTCTCATTAAAAGGGAGGTGTATCATGCTGGAGAGGTTGTGGAGAAAGGGGAACCCTCCTCCACTGCTGGTGGGAATGTAAACTGTTTCAACCACTCTGGAAATCTATCTGGCGTTTTCTAAGACAATTAGGAATAGTGCTTCCTCAAGACCCAGCTGTACCACTGCTAGGTATATACCCAAAGTTTGCTCATGTACACAAAAGAGATATTTGCTCAACCATGTTTATAGCAGCTTTATTTGTAATAGCCAGAACCTGGAAACAACCCAGATGTCCATCAACGGAGGAATGGGTACAGAAATTGTGCTACTTTTACACAATGGAATACTACTCAGCAATCAAAAAGGAGGAAATCATGAAATTTGCAGGCAAATGGTGGGATCTAGAAAAGATCATCCTGAGTGAAATATCCCAGAAGGAGAAAGACAAACATGGTATATACTCACTTATATAGACCTATAAGATATGATAAACATAATGAAATCTATACACCTAAAAAACATAATCAAGAGAGTGGACATGGGGTAAGATGATCAATCCTCGTTTAGAAAGACAGAGGGGATGCACATTGAACATTGACAGGACTCTACTGAGCGCATTGGAAAGACTCTAACTAGCAGTGTTTTCAAAGCAAAGACTCATGACCAAACCTTTGGCAGAGTACAGGGAATCATAAGAAAGAAGGGGAGTTAGTCTGATGAGGAAAGGATAGGAGCCCCATAAGGACCAAATATATCTGGGCCCAGGGTCTTTTCTGAGACTGACATGCAACCAAGGACCATGTATGAAAGTAACCTAGAACCCCTGCTCAGATGTAGCCTGTGGTAGCTCAGTAACCAATTGGTTTCCCATAGTGAGGGGAATAAGGACTATTTCTAACAGGAACTCAATGACTGGCTCTTTGGCCTCCCCACCCCCCAAGGGAGGAGCAGTCCTGTTAGGCCACAGAGGAGAGCTTTGCAGCCAGTCCTGAAGATACCTGATAAAACAGGATCAGATGAATGGGGAGGAGGTCCCCTCTATCAGTGGACTTGGCAAGGGGCACGGTGGAGATGAGGGAAGGAGGGAGGGACTGGGGGGGAATGAGGGATCGGGACATGGCTGGGATACAGAGTTAATAAAATGTAACTGATAAGAAAAAAATAAAATTAAAAAAAGGAAGATGTATATATGATCTGTGAACATAGTTTAAAATCTTACTGTGTAAGTATATTGGAATTATACTGTTACTTTTATTTTATGGCATTTAGTCTGTGTGTCAGAGAGAGATGTGATAGAGACTGAGAGACAGAGACAAGGAGACAGATAGACAGAGATAGTTGAGACACACACAGAGTATAGTGCACACATGGTAAGAGAACAATTTGAAGGAGGTGAATCTCCCTTTCTATTTTGTGGATACTGAGATCAAACTCAGGTCCTCAGGTCTAGAAACAGGCATTATTATGTACAGAGCCACCATAATCTATTTTTATTTATCTGCATATTTACCTACAAGTGCTGTAGAAGAAATAGCAGATATGAAGGAATGGATTTTTCTTTCAAGAGGCCAGCAAGAACTTTATTTTTGCGGCTACCACTAGGATTTCCCCATGCTTTGCTCCTAAAGGGAATTTTCTCCTCCTCTTCTCCTCCTCCTCTTCTTTTTCTTTTTCTTCATATATTTTCTTTCAAAACTGTTTGAAAGACTGGCTGAGCAGCTGGAAAAACTGAAGAAAAAAAAAGAGGGTTCTGAGAAGCAAAAATGTCTGAAATAGAACCAAAAGAAAGGTCACTCTACTCTCATTTTTGACAGGGTAGCAGAATTGGCAGTGCAATTAGAGAGGTTGAGGGTGGAGGAGGGAGCACTTGGGAATTGAGGAGCACCAGAAAAGAGAGAACAGAAAGTCTCAGTCTTTGTGACTGAGCAAGAGAGTGGGAGTTTCCCCCAAGAGGAAAGAGGGAAAGAAACTGTGCTGGAGGGTGGTCAGGCCAGGGAAAGGGTGAAAAAGCAGGAGGAAAATCTGTTACAATAGGTCAAGTTGTAGCTAGGTACAATAGGTCAAGGTACAATAGCTAGAGGTCTCCAATATCAAAATGCTTGGTTCTTCAATTGTAGAAGATACGATCATTTGCAAAAAGACTGTGACCAAACCACTAAACATCTCAAACCTTCAAGTTCTGGTTGCTTCACTTGTGGGAAATATAGTCATTTGCAACGAAATTGTGAACAAGGCATCTCTACCTCTACGTGCAATGGTTATTCTAAATATAAAACAGGAAGAAGGCCCAGATTTCCAGGGCTATGCAACAATGTGGCAAGCGTTGAGCGTGGGTCCACAAGAGATATTTAAGGTAATTCCTTACTGTCTAGAAATGTTAATGAGAAAGAAATAACAGCAGCTGAGAGACTCTGGGTTATAGAAAAACTGTATTCAGTCTATCTACCATAAGGATGTGTTTACATCAAAATGGAGTCCAGAGAAAGTTTTGCATTGGGGATAGATTTGCTTATATTTCTATAGGAAATGAAAAGTCATGGATACCATCAAAACTTACAAAGATCAAAACAGAGCAGAAGATATCTCCTGAAAACTTTGGCCACTGACCCAAAAAGCAGTTATTTCATTGAAAATGATTCTGTTTATAATTTTCCACTACATCCAGCATAATTAATGGCTTAAATTAGAAGAGGGAACTAGCATTTATATGTAGAGGTAGAGCAGATGGTTGTTGGTCCTTCAGGGAGATGGCTGCAGTTTCTTAGTAGTCATGCTCAAAAAAACAAACAAGAAGAAATAAATTAGATTCCAAGATCTCCTCTCTGCCCCTATTCTCTCCTTTTTTTCCTCCTTATTAAGTGATAAGGGCTGAAACATGAAGGACAAAGTATGAGGGGAAACAAAGAACCCATAAAGTAACAAAAGACTAGCTACGGATGTTCTCTACCTTCAATTTTAGGCTTAAAGGTAGAATTTATTTGTTTACTGTTTTATTTGATTTTGGTACTGAATATTGAGCCCAGAAGCTTATGCATGCTGGCAAAGACTGCACCATTGACCCTACCCAGCATAGGGTTTTATATAATTGAGCTTGTCACATTAATAGACTGAATAACTGGTAGAAAGAAAGCAATGAAATGTTTAAGAAAGAATATCTCCCAGATGCTCACAAATCAAAGTTGCCTTAGAAATAAATAGTAGTTATTCCCCAAGTGTAGAATGCCTACTTAACCTTTCCTTCAATTACTATAACAAACATCTTAGCAAAATTCATGATTGCAGTGGGTTATGAAGGTAAGTAGAGGTAGTTTGATGAGCGATGAACTGCTTCGGTTGTACCTGCAATGACTATCAGAAAAGCCACTGCACACAGAGCATATAACGATGACATAATTAATCAGTAGATTATTTCAGAAATGAAATATTGCATGTAATTACATTATGCGACATAATATCATTTCTAAATTTAGACACTACAAATGTTTGTATTTTTTTCATTAGAAATATGTATGTGGTGTGTGTGTGTGCATTAGTGAAAAGAGAAAGGGAGTGAGCCAGAGAGAATATTGTGAATGTGTTGTACGTGTATATACAAATGTGTGTGCAGACACATGTGGAGGCCAGAGAAGGACAGTATGTAACCTGCTCAATCACTCCCACCGTTACCCGCTGAGGCAAAGGTGCTCACCAAACCTGAAGTTAGAATAGCATGCTCCAGGAATAGCTATACTTCATGAATAGCTATTCATGAAGTACTGAATAGCATGCTCCAGGAATTTATTTGTTCATGACTCCTGCAACACCCTGGTTAAGGGTATAGCCTGTTACGCTCCTACACACACACACACACACACACACACACACACACACACACACACAATGAAAAAATGAATACTACCATTTGTGGTTTTTATACTTAGAAATGATACAGCCACACCTGTTTTATGACATATGTTCGAGGATCTAAACTCAAAATCTTATCTTTGTGCAGCAAATATTTTCACCCACTGAGCCAGGTATCTTGACCCTCTCTTTGCTTCTTCTTCGTTATCAATTTTTAAGAGACACATACTTCATAAGGCTTTCTATATTAAACCCTAAGCCTCCAGGCAATGAACCTTTGTCCCAATCACAATATCTGTAATATCACAATATCTATGAAAAAAAATCACAATGGGGGAGGGCAGAGAGGAAAAAAATATCTGCCATATTGCTGAACACGTGTCAGTGAGGTTTGGAACCATTTAATGGCACAGATGTGGAGCTACTTTACTCAGGTTTCTGAATACACAGCATATGCTGATTTTGAAATCTGAACACTGTAAGAGCAGCTGTGAGGTAATGAAAGCGCTCACATCATGTTAGCCTTAATCAGAATAGCTCTTGAGACAGTAATGAAGTTGATATCCTGAAAGAAACAGCTGGCTTTGTTTTGCGTGATAATTCCCAGCAATCTGGATAAAACCCAGCTGCTGATAACTCTGAAAAATTATGTATCAAACCAGAGTTTTGCTTTTTTTTTCTATCATAGTCGAGCATAAAGTTTCCAAGGTTCTTCTTGGTTCCTTTTTTAATATATTAGGAACACATACTTTCCACAGAATTAGATTTTATGTATGAAATTACACAAAACCTGATTTAGGATGTGACGGAGCCGCTCCCGCTACAGTGTTTGTGTGCATGATGGTAAATTCTGACCTTGTCAGGGGGAGACAGCTGAATTATGATTCAGAGTCTGTGAAAAATGATATGTCTCCAATATTAGATTAATCTCCTGTAAACTTTACTATTCTGCATTACCAAACCTTGTAAATGTCATCTTTATCCATCATCTTGAGGTATTTTGATGTTGCTTGTATAGTAATTTTGATTTCGTTTTCAGTTTTTCTAAAGAGACAGTTATTTCCCTATTAAATCACACTACATTTTTATTATAGATTTAATCAAAAGATCTATAATATCCTTTTGAAAAATTAATAACACTTGATTAGTTTCCATGTAAACTAGCAATTAGATGGATAGAATATAATATTAGGAATTAAACACCAATATGAAATGAATGGATTTGTAGTCAAAGCATAATTATTTACTAGGCATAGATTTTGTTCATTAATGTGTTGTTGTGGCAGAATTTGAAGTTGCTAAAGTCCCAAGTTTATAATATTTGGAGACCAGAGAAAATACCCCAAAATGAGCAAGAGACTTTATTGTTTTAATCACATTTATTTCTTATGTGCGTAGGCAGATACACACATGCCACAATTAACCATGGAGGTAGGAATACAACTTTCAGGAGTGTTTTTCCATCCACCATATGGCTACCAGAACTGAAATTCAGGTCATCAAGCTCAGCAGCAAGTGCCTTTATCCACTGGGGACATCCTCCTGTCTGGAGACCTCATTTCTAGGCCTTTGGGAACTCAGTCAATGTTATTGTGAAGGCCAGTTTTGAAATACCTCCCTGATGATTTACCCAGATCATAGGCTGTGTATTTCAAGAGTTACTTCAGGTGTTCCATTGAAGCCTTAAGTTGATTTTGCTTGATGGACAATAAATCGATTTCTTCGTTTCTATTTTTGCATTGATAAATGTAAATGCAGAACTAATGTATAGCTCAGTACTTTTTCATAAATAGACATAGAGGAGGATATGGAGATTGTGAAAGTTTTCAAAAATAACTACTAATCTGTATCAACTAATGCAGCGTGTTTCTCTGTTGCTAGAATGTGGGTTAGTCTCCTAAGGTGTTTTGAATTATAATTATAGCAGTGATATTTGTTTAGTTCTAAAACTAGGTGTATTCATGATGATTGTATAGACGAGTAGAGGTATAATATTAATAAGGAGATGGGATTTGTTAGACTAATCTCCATGAATAAAAGTTGGGTAGTGCATTAAACAGCTATTGAGACACTTACATACTGAAGATCTAGGCAATCTGGTAACTGCCCAGTCCAAGAAACTGGAAGCAATGCTACATCTTCACTGAAACACTGAATGTCTAAAAGCTCCTTAGAGTCTCTAGCATGAAGTGTATTTGAAGGACAGAGATGCTGGCATCTGGTACCCCAGGAGAGAGCATGGACAAAAGGTCCCCTCACTCAGTAGAATGCAGCTCTAACACCTTTATTATATCTCTACTCCAAAACTATCAAATGATGACACTCAAACCCATTCTAGATGTATCTCCTTAGATTGCTTTTTCACAGAGGTTGCAATCTTCTTAGAAAGTGCCTTCATAGACTCACCTAAGTGTGTGCTTTAGAAATCTCCTAAGCATTTCTTACAACAAAGTTGACAGTAAAGATTCCCCATCACACTGAAGGCCTTTGTAAGTCTTGGAGCTTTTTGCTCTGATGGTTTATACACTGTGATTTGCTCTGCCGATGTGTACACAGATTCAAGAAACAACCCCATTTTAGAAACTCCCCAGCTTCAACTTCTAAAATAACCTGCAGATAGATGCTTGAGCCAACCTGAGAAACAGAAACCTCTCCAGTAGTAAACCCAGGTGAATTATGAACTCTAATTATAACTTCAATAAATCATGCTTTCCATGATTGTGTGCATGTGTGTGTGTGGGGGGGGGTACATACGTCTATGCATGCTAGGATTGCTAGGATTCCAAGGAAAGCACTCTAACATGGAAGCACATTCTTATCATTTTTAAAACAATTTAAGAACATTAGCTATTTTTTATTTTATTTTTCTTATTAGTTACATTTTGTTAATTCTGTATCCCAGCTGTATTCCACTCCCTCATTCCCTCCCCAATCCCACCCTCCCTCCCTCATCTCCTCCCTGCCCCTTTACAAGTCCACTGATAGGGGGGACCTCCTCCCCTTTTATATGACTCCATTTTGTCAGGTATTTTCAGGACTGGCTGCAAAGTCCTCCTCTGTGGCCTAACAGTACTGCTCCTCCCTTGGGAGGTGGGGAGGTCAAAGAGCCAGTCATTGAGTTCCTGTTAGAAATAGCCCTTGTTCCCCTCACTATAGGAAACCAATTGATAACTGAGCTATCACAGGTCACATCCGAACAGAGGTTCTAGGTTTTATCCACTCATGGTCTTTGGTTGAGTGTCCATCTCAGAAAAGACCCTGTGCCCAGATATGTTTGGTAGAACATTAGTTATTTAAAAGTATTGTTTTTAGTGAATTATATTTATTATTATTACTAGATACAGGTGTTTTGGGGTAGGTGGGTGTGTGCTTACAGGTGCAGGTGCTTTCAGAGGCCAGAGGAAATGCATCTCCTTTACCTAGAGCTACAGGAGGTTATGTACCACCTGTTACAGGTGCTGGGAACAGATGTTGGGGTGTCTGCAAGACCAAAATAAATGCTGTTAGCTAATGAGTCGTATCTACAGCCCCCAAAAATCACTACTTGGGTGTAATTTGTCATTCATCAGTAAATTATTAACTAATATTCATTAAATATTTACCATGTGACAAACAGAAATTCAACAAAAGAAGTTTTCTCCTTATCACTTTAACTCTAATGAAAAATTGTACTTATCACAAGCTATATCTAAGATGTGAGGCAGAATTCATGTAAACTAAGGTTACAAAGCCAAGAAGCTGTGGAGCCATCAGTTAGCATATTGTTCTTCAATAGCTGAGATCTCAACCACTACTGCTCTCTATCTAACCTTAAAATAAAATGATTCCATATAATATCTACTGTACATCTAGCTGTGTGTTTATGTCCTAACCAATCGATGCTGCAAGCACATCTGGTTGTATATTCTTCAATTTACACTGTGTGCATTTTGTATTAACCCAATTTTTAATGTAGAGACCTGGTATTGGCGTTGACATTACAGATCTCAACTAGCCTTCCCTGGTCTCTTATGGCATGACCGCTTATGTTCTTTCTGCTTCTGTGAGAGTTACAAACTCTACATATGAAGGAGAATCTGCTCTTCACTCACCAGTTTAGACACCAAGCTGCACTTCAACAGTAAAACAGTATCTGACTATTCACTCCCTGCATTAAGATGCCGCCTTTGGACTAGAGTGACAAGAGTTAATTATGCTTAAGATTTGGTTTTAGAATATTTTTTTCCAGTGTGAAAATATATTTTGAGCAATTGGCCTTGGGTTTGCCAGTCTGCTCTGAAAATCTTGTAAACATTTAGATATTTATTGCACATGTGCATGTACATACTTATATGGTTCAATATTTATATGTATTTATATTTTATGCACATAAATATTATAATTTTAACTCTATGATTTCGATCACATAAACATTTTAGGTTACACTATTATAAATTATATGCATTTATTTGTGAAATATAAGCTATATTTCAAGAGTATATGAAAGTTTGGGTTACTTTTCTATTTACTTTAAGTCATTTCAGAGAAAGGTGATTTCTTTTATTAATTTTTAATTTTTATATTAATTACAGTTTATTCACTTTGTATCCCAGCTGTAGCTCCCTCTCTCAATCTCTCCCAATCCTACCCTCCCTCTCTCATCTCCTCCCTGCCCCTCTCTAAGTCTAGCGATAGGGGAGGTCCTCCTTCCCTTCCATCTGATCCTAACTTATCAGGTCTTACTAGGACAGGCTGCAATGTCCTCCTCTGTGGCCTAGCTAGGCTGCTCCTCCCACGGTGTGTGGGGAGGTCAAAGAGCTAGCCACAGATTTCAAGCCAGAGACAGCCCCTGTTCCTCTTACTAGGGAAGCCATTTGGATACTGAGCTGCAATGGGCTATGTCTGAGCAGGGGTTCTATGTTATATCCATGCATAATCCTTGGTTGGAGAATCAGTCTCAGACAAGCCCCTGTGCCCAGATATAGTTGGTCCTTGTGGGGCTCCTGTCCTCTCTAGGTCTTAATAACTCCATCTTCATTCATATGATCCCTGCACTCTACCCAAGTTTTGGTTATGAGTCTCAGCATCTGCTTTGATACACTGACAGGTAGAGTCTTTCAGGAATTTAATTACAAAGAGTATATTTTACTTGTTAACAATAAATGTGTTTTATAGTTTGTTTTATTGTCTTATTTATTATTATTATTGTTTCTTATTAACTATCTGCCTAAAAACAAATATATATGTGTATGAATATATATGCATATATGTCATATGTATTCATATATACATATATCATTCATATATATATGAATCTGCCAAATTTTTCTTAAACTATGGTTTGATGTCTCAGTCACTGGAGACAGGAGACCTAGCACACAGCACAGTGGTACTTAAAATACTTTCTAGTTGACTGGATTATATCATGTGCCAATCCTTGTCAAACCATCTATGCCACTGAGAGCTTTGGTTGCTGTTCATATCAATGGAGTACATGCTGTATTTTTACTATATTTGGCTTATTAACTTTTGTATATGAATGCACATACCACTATATGGCAGTGGACATTAGCAGACAAGTTGAATAAGTCACTTTTTCCCTCTAAGTGGTGTGCTTAATGGAATAGACACAAATTTCCCCTACAGACAGGCAATGGTGAACAAAATCAGCACGCCCTCAGTGGTACCCACTTTGATTTGGTGTTAGTATGTACGTGTCTTCCCTGAACAGGTTCCAGAGATTTGGGGTACTAATATCTTTCTTTGAACATCTTTACACTTAGCGGGACTCTAGATATGCTTGTAGGGAAGGTTATGGTTAGGTATATTTACATAAATAGTCAAAGAGCAGGCCCATAGACATCTGTAGAAGTCTACTTTATGAGGGTGTGTGATATTGAGTACAAATTTTATGTATTCAGACCCAGATAAGATAAACTATAGGAAAAAGAAAGGAAGAAACATCCACGGTGCTTTTAGGAGCTGAGGTTTTGCACTGCCATTTTGTTAGTTCCACAAGGTTTGATGCCATTCCCATCCTATGGCTTCTGTGACTGTCTCACACTAGTCTTCAAAACGAAAGTCATATCTGAACTTTCCAATCCTTACTGAAAAAGAGGAAAATATCTCAGCAATATTGTTGGGATCTGGGTTGGAAAATAAACAGTAAAAATAAAACCAATGCAAGTTCAAACAAAAGTGCTTAAGCTGAAAAAAATATCTTACACTAAGAACTGGATACAGTGTTTATTTTTTATTCTTTTACTCGTTTTGCACCACTTGTTTCCAGCAGTCAGGTTATGAATAGCATCATTATATAGGTACCAACATATTAAAATGTTCAGATAGAAACTTGGAGGTTTTTTTTTTATTATTATTTTTTGAACTGGCAGAATTGAAGCCCATAAGCAAAGGTACTCAAACAGAAAAACCAGGTACCACTACATACAAATGCTCAAGGCAAATACAACTATTTACATGTTGAGATATTGTAGTATGTACAGTAAGGGGATTGTAGAAACATAAAATTTCCAAGTGATTTAAGGACTAGGGTATATATTTTGTTCACTCAAGCAATGAAATATTGAAAAAAGAGGTGGCATACTTTTACTATAAAAAATTTTGTTTAGAGTGACAAAATATTTCTTAATTTTCTGTTTCATCCTTAGTTTGTTTTCTGATTTCACCCTGAACATAGTTTTTAAACAGCCCTTTGTTTAAGGAAAGTGGTCAATCCTGGGCAAACCAGAATCATTTTTTACCCTTCATGAGAAAAGCTAGTCACTCTCTCGGCCCATTATTTTACCTTGATATTTGTGGCTAAGATAGAAACATAGGTATAGAGGCAAAGACATTCATGAAGAATGCAGATGAACTGAACTGGAAAGGGGGAAATGTATAGCTCTGTTAAATCAAGGAATGTGAGTTAAGGCAAATCCCAGACCGTGATCAAGGCTTCACCAGTAAATGACAAGATATAATTATCTATTCAGTACACAGTGACAGTCCAAAGAGCAGTAGTCATCTGTAAAACTACACTGAGAATCTCTATATTTTTATAGTGGAGGAGAAAGTTTCCTGTAGATAAAAGGGTGCATATAGTCAGAGGCAGAGACATCAGGAAGAGTCCAGACTGAACCAAGTAGACTGAGCTGGGCCATGTGCACAGAGAGGAGGGGTGTCCAGGGAAGGGAGGGTAGAGCTCCCTACCAAGAGGGTAGCACCAAGAGGGTAGCCTGGGCTAAGAAACCAGGAAGGTAAAAGGCTAGATAATCAAAGTGGCTGGATTATATAGTGAAGGACATCAGAAAGAAGGCCAGTCCAGTCTCTGGGCTGAACATCTCTTAATTATCATGTTTTGGGAGGGAAAAAGTGATCCTTTAAAATGTATCACCATTTAAAACCAACACCTAATGTTTTAGTTGGTTTACTGCCGTTATCAAAGTCTAAGGACACAGAAGCTTGCTTTTCCTTCACTAGGGAATTATTTTTAGTGTGTACAATTTAGAAACCAATGCCAATTTTGTATTCAGCCCTTTAGTTAAAGCCTCAGATACAGATAATAAGATTTTTTTTAGCAGAGGCATCTTTGAATAAAACAACGGATGTGTTTTACGGTTCATTAACCATGCTAATACATACACATTTTGCTACACAATTTGAAAAACAGATTAGAGCTCACTGCACATTTTCAGTAGGGGTTTACTTATTCAAGTTATTTTAAAATAACCTGATCAGGAAGTAAGAACAAATTTTGATTATGCTATCTAGCAGCACTACAAATTCATTTCTTTGCCTGATTCATCTTTATACACAGAAGTTTGCTTATACTTTTCTGTGGGTATTTTCACCACTACAGAAGCTGTTCACTTATTTGTGTAGATGCATAGTATTCTATACTAATCAAGAATGACATGTCAATAGGGTTCCAGTTACCTTCAAACTGATCTCTCTTTATTATAATAATATAGATTAAGCTTAAAACCATTGATTGTATATACCTGGTTATTAATTTTAATTTACTGTTATTTCATTTAGGTCTTAGTACTCATTAAAGAAGAAACAAGTAAAACATTCAAAAGGTGACAATATCAAATAAACTAATAAGTGAAACCTCAAACCCACAAGTTGAAATACTATAATATTATCTAGAGCTTCTCTTTTTAAAGAAGGAAATAAATTATACAGCTAACATCTGCTTCTAAGTGAGTATATAATATATGTGTCTTTCTGCTTCTAGGTTACCTCGCTGAGGATGATCTTTTCTAGTTTCCATCCATTTGCATGCATATTTCATGATTTCCTTGTTTTTAATAGCTGAGTAGTATTCCATTGTGTAAATGTGAAAAAAAATTTATATCCATCCCTCTGTTGAGAGACATCTGGGTAGTTTCCAGGTTTTGGCTATTACAAATAAAGCTGTTATGAACATAGTTGAACAAATGGCCTTATTAAATGGTGAGTCATCTATTGTGTATATGCCCAGGAGAGGTATAGCTGGGTCTTGGGGGAGTGTTATTCCCAATTTTCTGAGAAAGTGCCAGATTGATTTTCAAAGTAGTTGCACAAGCCTCCTCCACCAGCAATGGAGGAGGCTTCCCCTTTCTAGACTTCCTCTCCAACATGTGTTGTCACTTGAGTTTTTTAATTTAGCCATTCTGATCTGGTTAAGATGGAACCTCAGAGTCATTTTGATGTGCATTTCCATGATGGCTAAGGATGTTGAGAATGTCTTTCAGTGTTTCTCCACCATTTGATATTCCTCTGTTGAGAATTCTCTGCTTAGCTCAGTACCACATTTCTTTCTTTATTAATTACACTTTATTCACTTTGTATCCTCCCTGTGTTTCCCTCCCTTCTCCCATCCTAATCCCTCCCTTCCTCCACCCTCTGCATGCATGCCCCTCCCCAAGCCCACCTATAGGAGAGGTCTTCTTTTCCTTCCTTCTGATCCTAGTCAATTAGGTCTCATCAGGAGTGGCTGCATTGTCTTCTTCTGTGGCCTGGTAATGCTGCTTCCCCCTCAGGGGGAGGTAATCAAACAGCAGTCTAATCAGTTCATGTCAGAGACAGTCCCTGTTCCTATTACAATGGAACCCACTTGGATACTGAACTGCCATGGGCTACATCTGTGCAGGGGTCTTAGGTTATCTCCATGCACAGTCCTTGGTTGGAGTATAAATCTCAGGAAAGACCCCTGTGCTCAGATTCTTTGGCTCTGTTGCTCTCCTTGTGGAGTTCCTGTCTTCTCCAGATCGTACTGTTTCCCTCTTCTTTCCTAAGATTCCCTGCACTCTGCCCAAAGGTTCCCCATAAGTCTCAGCATCTGCTTTGATAGTCTGCAGGGCAGAGCCTTTCAGAGGACCTCTTTGTTAGGCTCCTGACTTGTTCCCGTTTTTCTCCTTCTTCTGATGTCCATCCTCTTTGCCTTTCTGGATAGGAATTGAGCATTTTAGCAAGAGTCCTCCCTCTTGATTAGTTTCTTTAAATGTACAGATTTTAGTAGGTTTATCCTATATTATATGTCTATATGAGTGAGTATATACCATGTGCGTCTTTCTGCTTCTGGGATAGCTCACTCAGGATGATCCTTTCCAGATCCCACCATTTACCTGCAAATTTCATGATTTCCTTGTTTTTCATTACTGAGTAATATTCTATTGTGTAGATGTACCACAATTTCTGTATCCATTCCTCCACTGAGGGGCATCTGGACTGTTTCCAGCTTCTGGCTATTACAAATAAAGCTGCTACAAACATGGTTGAGCAAATGTCCTTAGTGTGTACTTGAGCCTCTTTTGGGTACATGCCTAGGAGTGGTATACCACATTTTCTTAACTGGATAACCATTCTAAAATCTTCAGACCTAAAGAAGCTAAACAACAAGAAGGGACTTAGCGAAGATGCTTAAATATTATTCAGAATGACAAACAAAATAGTCTAAAAGAGTTGGATGAGAGGAGACTGGACAGGAGCCTACCATAGAGATCCTCTGAAAGGCTCCACCCAACACAGGATTGAATCAGATGCTGAGACTCACAGCTGAACTTTGGGCAGAGCACAGGGAGTCTTATGGAAGAAAGGGTGGATAGAAGGACACAGAGGGGACAGGAGCCCCACAAGGAGACCAACAAAGCTAAAATATCTGAGTTCAGGGGGTCCTGCACAGACTGATGTACCAACCAAGGGCCATACATAAAGAGGATCTATACTCCCTGCTTAAATGTAGCCTATAGGCAATTCAGTCTCCATGTGGATTCTCCAGTAAGGGGAGTAGGGGCTGCCTCTAACATCACTCAGTGGGCTGCTCTTTGATCACTTGACCCTGGTGAGGCAGCCTTGCCATGCAACAGAGGCAGAGGATCCAGGCATTCCTGACGAGACTTGGACAAATGACAGGGGAGGAGAACTCCCCCTTTCAGTGGACTAAAGGAAGGGAATATGGGGAAGTCAGAAGAAGGGTGGGACTGGGAAGAGCTGACATAGGGGCTACAATCCAGATTTAAAAAAAAAAAAAGATGGTACAACCATTTTGAAAATCAATCAATTTCTCAGACAATTAGGAATAGTGCTTCCTCAAGATCCAGCTATACCACTCCTAGGCATATTTCCAAAATATGCTCAAGTACACAACAAGGACATTTGCTCAACCATGTTTGTAGCAGCTTTATCCATAATAGCCAGAACCTGGAAACAACCCAGATGCCCCTCAACTGAAGAATGGATACAGAAACTGTGGTACGTTTACACAACGGAATACTACTCAGCAATTAAAAACAAGGAAATCAGGAAATTTGCAGGCAAATGGTGGAACTAGAAAAGATCATCCTGAGTGAGCTATCCCAGAAGCAGAAAGACATACATGGTATATACTCACTTACAAGTGGATATTGGACATATAATATTGGATAAATATACTAAAACCCGTTCACCTAAAGAATCTAAGCAAGAAAGAGAACCCTGGGTAAGATGATCAGCCCTCACTGAAAAAGGCAAATGGATTGGACATCGGAAGAAGGAGAAAACAGAGAACAAGACAAGAGCTTATCACAGAGGGCCTCTGAAAGACTCTACACAGCAGGGTATCAAAGCAGATGCTGAGACTCATAGCCAAACTTTGGGTAGAGTACAGGGAATGTTATGAGAGAAGGGGGGAGATAGAGAGACCTGGAGAGGACAGGAGCTCCACAAGGAGAACAACAGAACCAAGAAATATGGGCCCAGGGATCTTTTCTGAGACTGATACTCCAACCAAGGACCATGCATGGAGATAACCTGAACTCCTGCACAGATGCAGCCCATTGTAGCTCAGTGTCCAAGTAGGTTACCTAGTAAGGGTAGCAGAGACTGTCTCTGACATAAATTCAATGGCTGTCTCTTTGATCACGTCTCCCTGATCGAGGAGTAACCTTACCAGGTCACAGAGGAAGACAATGCAGCCAGTGTTGAAGAGGCCTGACAGGATATGGTCTGATGGAGGGTGGGAGGCCCTCCCCTCTCAGTGGACTTGGAAAGTGGCATGGGAGGAGATGAGGGAGGGAGGATGGAATTGGCAGGGAATGAGGGAGCAGTTACAGCTGGAATATAAAGTTAATAAACTGTAATTAATATAAAAACATGAAAAAATAAGGATATATAAATCATTACTTTATTATTCACCCAATTATTTATAGTTGTGGGTGTTTAGATTTGACATTGAAGGCAGAAGCAACCAAGAAAACGAGTACCTGGGGCTTCCTCGGCATTATGAGGCTTAGTGTCTCTTTGGAAAAAAGAGGCTATCAAGTAACTGTGATCACCCCTGCTGCTTTCACTCAATACATTTCAGTGACAGGCAGATTTTTTTAATTCTGTTGTGACCCAGGAAATAGAGTTGTCTGTAATCTACAAAGTAGGATATGTATTTAGAGGATTCTAAACTGATCACATGATTACGCTAATATGAAGAAGCATAAAATG
This sequence comes from Psammomys obesus, assembly GCF_907164565.1. Classification (NCBI taxonomy): domain Eukaryota; kingdom Metazoa; phylum Chordata; class Mammalia; order Rodentia; family Muridae; genus Psammomys; species Psammomys obesus. Next base: position 564,337 of record NW_026596147.1, read on the forward strand.
AAATTTTATTCTAGGCACTTTCATGCAGGGATTTTTTCTATTATTTCTGGCAATTTTGGTATTAGTTTCCAAGCCCTCTACCAACTGCTGGCCACTTTCATTCCCTTGCTGCTTGTTATCAACGACAGTAGACCCAGAAGTGACACAGTGCTCTTCTCTGACATTTCTAACCTCCAGAGGTCAAGTCCTAGTGGTTCGTCCTTGTACCTGACCAGTCATCATAGCAATTGATAACTGGATTAACAATAAAGGAGAAAAATACCTACTATGTTTGTTTTTGTTTTTTTCTGTTTATTTATTTAATAGGCAAATATTCTTGTAAAGTTTTAATACAATATTTTTGTTAAGTTTTGAGAACTTCTTACAATGTATTTTGATCAAAGTCATCTCCTCCTTCACTAACTCCTCCAAGATCCACCATCCATATAACAACCACTCTCATCTTCTTCTCCTTTCTGTTTAAAGGACAACCCTAATTTGTTCTACTCTTGGGCATGGAACCATGGCTGGAGCATAGTTTACACTAGTTAGTGGTGGTTATACCATTAAGGAACATTGTCCCTCTTGTAGAGCTATTGACTATCAGTAACTCTTAAGTACAGTTCAGGGACTTGTGAAACCCCCATACTCTATGCTGCAATGATGAATATATAGACTCTGTGCAGGCAGCTACAGCTGCTGGTGATTCACAAGGGCAGCTGTAGAGGAACTGTAATCTAGCAACATGGCTGCTCTAATAAGGGATCACACTCAAATACCCTCTAGGATTCTGTGGTCCAACTGGAACTCAGACACAACACACACTGTAATGTTTCTGGTAGGAATACAGACCTACTATTTTATTTCCTCTGGCTGTAATATAGATACCCCCTTAGTAAACACCTTTAATCCCAAACAATGGTGTCAAATTGAGGGGCAAACAAAGTGAAGAATCAGGAAAAGGTTTGACAGAATTAGAGATAGAATATACCAATCTCTCATGAGGACAGGAAGAAGAGGCTACTTAAGCGCAATAGAAAGAGAGAGGAGAGTTGAGCTCAGTGTGTTTCAGCTGAATTCAGCTGACATCAATGGAGTGCCTGCAATTCTATTCAGTTCAGTTCATGCAGTCAGTGCACTCAGTACAGTTCAGTACATGAAGTTCAGAGGCAGGTTTCTAAACAGAGCAATTCAGTCAGAAGCTTAGAGAATCCAGTTTGAAAAAGTCAGCATGGAGAGGAATTTGAGCCAGAACAGCTGGTTGAACCAGCCGGGCAGAGTTCAGAAAGAACTAGAAAGGTTGAGTTTATTCAACAGGTAAGTCTGGGAGGCTGAAAATACTCTAGGTCTGGCCTAGCAGATGAAGGCTGGCATCTGAAGCTTCTTTAAGGTCCAAGCTTAAAGAAGATTAGATTCTACAAAGCCTGGAAGCTTCCAAGCCTAAGCCTAGAGATAGTAATATAGAAACGTTCTGGGCTCAGTTCAAGCTGTGTATTTGTAAAGCTTGGGCACAGCTCTCATCTCATTCCTTCTTCTGAGGAGATATAAATATTTACAATCAGCAATCCCCTGCCGTGTCCTGAAGGCACACACTAGTCTGGTCCTTTCTGAACTTTGGCTCTCATGCTCTCTTTGCACTTTCTGTGATAGCCCCCGAGCCTTGGAGAAATGATTTGAATGTGACAACTAGTTGGCCCTCTCCACACACTGTCCACTTGTGGGTTTCTGCACTTACCACCATCCACCTCACAAAGAATCTTCTCTGATGAGATCTGAGGATGGCACAAATCTTCAGGAACAGAAACACAAATTTAGAGGCTAGTTTGTTACTTTGTCCATTTTGAAAAGTAATAGGAGCAGTTTCAAACCTGGAACCTGTGGGCTTCCACATGGGTTCTTTGCCTGATTTATACTCCCAGGAATGTGCCTTCTCATATGACTTAGGCCTTAACTCCATTTGGAAAGCAGTTGTTCTGTTCGCTCCTATAAAATACGTGCTGCTAGAGCAATCAGCGTCATAACAACTGGTTGAGTCTATTGATGCCTTTCCACAATTCCCTGGCAGCCTGCATAAGACTTCCTGTTACTAGAAAAGACAGCCTATGGGTTGGAATCTTCCTTGGCATCACCAGTATGAATTCTTCATTCTCCCGTGAGCAATGTGTGTGTAGTCTTCAGCAAGTCTTAAACTTTTAACTTAAATGTATCTCACACATTTGACATTTTACGATGAAAACTATATCCTATATAAATCTCTGTGTATTGTTAAAATTGCTTTCATTATGGACTTTAATACATATATTGTATTCTTTTAAAAATAATTTTGGCTTGCTAGTAATTAAAATATATATGTATACATTAATATTAATGTATGATATGTTAATATATATATATTCTCTTGCTCAATTTAGTAAGAAATATTGCCCCCACACCAAGTTATCTCCAAATGATTTCAGTTTTACAGTATTATGTAGAATACATTTTATGAAAGTAGGCTCCCAGTACTAGGTTTGTCTAAAAAACTGGCCTCAAATAAGGAACATGTTTATAGTAAGTCTGAATTTCTTTTAGGTATTTTAGACTGAAGAATATTTCCAATTTCATTATTCCACTTCAAGTAGAGATTAATTTCCAGGAGTACTCCACTGAATTTGGTCATAAGTACCCTCAGGAATATTACAGGGTACTTATATTCAGGGTATATATACAGGGTATATAGGTATATAACATACAGGGTATATGTTAAAATATATAGCAATATATTTTAATTAGGCTTTCAGTATTTTATAGATAGAGTGCATTTTATATAGGCAAGAAGTCATATTTTAAAAGTTTTGGCTGATAAGTCAAATTTATCAACAGAAAACACATTCATTACCTTACCAAAAATAAGCGCTCAAAGTACATCAATACATAAAAAGAAGCATATTTGAGTTTCACAATATTTAATAAAAAAAGAAAACTGCATAGCTCTTTGGGTCACAGAGCATACTGTGCTGTTGTCATCACAATGCTCAAAGCATGGGAAAAAGTGAATTTTTGATCTGAAGTTTATTACTAAAATTTAAGAAAATAGAACACATTATTATGAAGAGTTAAGTTCCAAAAGATCATTAAGCATAGAGCATATATTGGATTTTACTAGTTGTTTTGCAACCACCTGCCACACACATACACACATACATAATAAAATACACACACACTTGTTCTCTCTCACACACACATATATAATTCCATGTGATTGTGAAAGATTTAATTTTCATTAAAAAATAAATAATAAATAGACAGAATATCACATTGTACAGAAAGTCATTGTTCTTCTAAACCATAAATGCAGTTAGTTTCACCATGATTTTTAAACTGTTTTCATCCACATGAACTCATGAAATACAATATATTAATTAGATAACTACCTTTGTTTAGAACTTTTTATAAATTTCCATCACTACTCAACTTAAATAGAACTATCAAAATATGATTCTTAATAATTCTTTGTATTTTTCTTCACCTGTAGTGAACTTAAGACAAAAAGTAAGTTTAATGCATATTAATAATGGTATTTACACAGAAACAGAAAATTACCATTAATAAATTTAGTTGTTCATAATTTATTTACCTTAAAAATGTATACTAAGAGTCAAATTTTAGGGTGAGATGGCTCTTCTTGGTTGTCAACCTGACATGAAAATTAACTAAACTTTAAAAATGGAGGACACATCTGTGAGGGATTTTTGCCTAATCTGAAGTATATAGATTCACCTCTAATCTTGATCTTTGCGACAGGAAGACATGGCTTTTATTGAGACCTTTGATGTTTGAAAAGATATGTCTTTCATTTGAATCTTGATACGGAAAGACACAGCCCTTCAATCTTTATCTTGAGGTGGGAAAATACAGCATTAATCCGGACCACACCTTCTCCTTGAAGCCTACATAAGGACAAGGAGGAAGGAAACTTTTTGTCTTTTCCTGCTTGCCCTCCCCTTGTTGCCAGTCCATTTGTTTGCTGGCTTAGAGCCTGCTTCCTTTAGACTCCAGCATCTATTGAAGACCAACTGAGACATCTAGCCTCATGAACTGAGCAAGTACTGGATTCTTCTGTTCACAGCTAGTCATTGTTGGCCTAGCGAGGCTGCAGCCTGTAAGTCACTCTAATAAAGCACCTTTCTATCTATATAAAGAGATTCATTCTATAAGTTCTGTCATTCTTGAGAACGCTGACTAATGCATAGAGCGACAGATCTTCGCTGTTATTTCCTAAATACATTTGACCCACTGCCTTCCTGACATGGAGCATGACATCAGACAGAAATGACATTTCCTAGTCATTGAACTAAAATGCAGCCACACAGTGAAGTCTGGCACAGCCTGAGAGATTCAGTTTTTTTTACATACTGAGTGAGAAGTATTGTAACATGTGCTATGTGTTGCCTTTCGCTACATAATATGGTTTGATTCTTTTCCCCCTCTCAAATACTACACTAATATCTTAATTCTGAGGCCTTCAGAATAAGACCTTATTAGGAGAAAGCATCATCACAGAAGGAATTAAGTTAAGTGAGGACCCTGGAGTAAGAGTAACTAAGAGTATCTGATTTCCCTGTAGAAAGTAGAAGTCTAGTAACAGAGTCACATGCTGCAGGCAAACAGCATGCAGAAAAGCAGGGAGAACAGATCTATCTACAAGGCAGGAGCAAAGCTTACCTCATACCCTTCTCTCATACCCTTGACAAATTACCAACCTGAGTACAATTTGCTGTAGAACTGTCAGTCTCCAGACCTGTTAGAGAACAAATTCTGTTTTTTTTATTATTATTATTTTTATTAATTACACTTTATTAATTTTGTATCCCCCATAAGCCCCTCCCGATCCCACCCTCCCTCCCCTTTCTGCATGCATGCCAGTCCCTAAGTCCACTGATAGGGGAGGTTCTCCTCTTCTTTCTGATCTTAGTCTATCAGTTCTCATCAAAAGTGGCTGCATTATTATTTTTTAGACCATCTGTAGTACATAAACATTACAGTCCTAGAAAATTAATGTTCTGCATCTCTTCCATGCTAATTGATGGGAAGATTCAATCTCATTAATGTATCAGCTATCCCAAACTGATCTATAAGGTTAATCTAAGGCTGTACTACATTAGCTTTTTTTTTTTTTTTTTTTTTGCTTGCTTGTTTTCGATAGATGAACCTATTTCCTTACACATGAAACATGGAAGTCCAGAGAGCTATATCTCAACTTCTATTTTTTTTAATTTCTTATAAAGGGGGCAGGAAAATGAGTGTATGAAAAGGGATACCAGAAGGGAAAATAAGACTAAGTGTCATTTGAGGGACCATATAGAAACCAAATACTGTATGTAAGTTTCTCAAAATAGATACATATATGAAAGAAATATAACAGGAGAGACAGTGTTCCAGATAGACATCTTTTGTAAAATAAGAGCATACAGTACAAAAAATGGGTGACGTCTAGTTGATTTGTTGGCAAAGGGGCTTTATGGTACCCACAAACATCTCAGGCTATAACCAAGGCTACTGCTTATTCTCCACAAGTGATGGAAAAGTTCTTTTGCTGGACAACACTTACATATTGAACATGGAAAAGTCAAACTGGTGCCCAACCAGAGCCCTGACACCTACTGCCTTCCAGTTCAGGGTATTGGAAGATAATTACCAACCCAGCTATAAATCCCTGCAATCTACAACAATGCTGGTAACATGCTGGTAAAATAGTGGCAAAATGTTGTTGGAGTAACCAACCACTCTCTGACTGGATTTAAGGCCAAATCTATCATATCAAACCCACACCTAACACTGCTCATGTGATCAAGAACCTGAGATAGGCATCAAGAAAAATCAAATACTACCGTTCTGTTCATGGAACACAACAATTAAGTTACTTCTAAAGACACTCAACATTCAGAAGGGGAAGTGAACACGGGCTCCTACCCCTAAGAAGGTATCTCCAAATGATACCTGCTTGCAAAGGATAAATTACTTTTCTTAAATGGAGTCTCTTAGGTATATTAACTACACTTCAGTGTAGGTGGCATGTTCCTGTAGATGATCAACACAAAATGAACTCAGTGTGTGTGTGTGTGTGTGTGTGTGTGTGTGTGTGTGTGTGTTGCCTCGTTGTTTTGTTTGGGCATTTCTTTGTTTTGTTTTGAGATAGGGTTTTTCTGTATAGTATTAGCTGTCCTGAAATTCACTCTTTAGACCAGGCTGCCCTTAACTCAGAGATCTGCCTGCCTCTGTTATTTAATTACTGTGTTATTAGAGGTCTTTTCTAGTACCCACCTTAGCTCCCAAATAAACAACATGGAGACCTAGTAAATTTATTCAATGAGCCTTTGAGCTCTATAACTGAGTAGGTAGTCATCTATTCTAACCCAATTATGCTAGTCTATCTACTTTCAGCCATGTGTCTTTTTACTTTCCATCTCAGTCTTGTCTTGGCCTTGGGCTGTACCTCTCTCAGGGCAGACTCCTCAAGGTGCCTTCTCCCAGAGTCCTCCTCTCATTCTTTTATCTCCTCCCCTATCCGAGACCACCAAGCAGGGAAAAGCTCTGCCTTCTGTCTCCTCTGCCTAGTTATTGGCTAGATCGTCTTCTTTATTAACCAATCAAAGTTCATTGAGGAGTAATTGTACATAACATTGACACAGGAAATTTGTCATAGAAATGACAATGCCCATGTCCCACTGGAACCTGATGCCTGGGCACAGAAACTAGTATCTGAATACACCGTGCACAAGAGCATCTCCCCACACACTCAGCCTACTGAATGCTGGGAGTAAAGGTGTACGCTACCATTGCTCAGCTCAGTTTTCTGTCCTTACGGGTTTTTTCCTGTGTGTGTTTCCTGTGATTTTTCTTTTTTTGTACTTTTTATTTTTTCATTGTGTTCTGTTTCATTTCCTTTGTTTTATAAGGAGGAAAAGAAGGCCTAGAATTGCATGGATGGAGAGCTGGAATAACCTGGAAAGAGTTGGAGAAGGTGAAGCTCTGATAAAAAAATATGTTGTATAAAAAATGGATTTTAATACAAATATGTAAATGTGAGATGGAATAATTTAAGTAATTTTTTTAAAAGTGAGTAAGATATATTCTAGAATATATGAAGAAATTATTTTAAAATTGATAACAGTAAAATAAATATTTCCAATATGAAAACACATTTGGGGTTCAACTGCAAAATGTTCACATGGAAATATATTGATAAATCATTACATATCACAGAAATAAAATTAATAATGATAAGGGATCACTTTTTATATATTTTGAGAGACCAAAGAATTTAAAATTGAGCCGGGAGGACTCTCCTTCTGAGGAGCAGCACAGCAGGATTGGCACAGCAACCAGCAATCAGAACTCGGGGCCATAAAACAAAAGTGATTGTGTTTCACAGGTGAGAGGATACCCCATGGTGGGGGATTCAATCAGCTTTAACTCACCCAGCTAAACCTCAGAAGAGATCCCGGTTCTGCCATACCCTTGGTCGCAAGCCCAGAGCTACACGCCAGCGGGATCTGGTCACGGTCCCAGAGTGAACTGTGGGCCCACAACACCATAGACTGGATTTCCCAGTCCAGAGATAACCCCACGGAGCAGGAAACAATTGGGACCAACCTAAGGTTACCCAGACATCCCCTGGAAAAGACTTGGGTTCCGCGGGTGCCCCAAGAGCCAGCCTGGACCCAGAGCCGGGACACAGGCACCTGCATGGAGCCCTGCCTGCACTCCTGATTCACCGCCTCAGAAAGAACTGTGGGCACCAGGGCACCAGGGCACCAGACTGCATGTCTCTGGCAGGAGGAAACCCCCAGCAGAGGGGGTCAGCAGCTCTAACGCTTAGGACACCCAGCACCAAAACACTTCTTGGACTCAACGGGACTCTAGTGCAGGCAGGAGCACTGTGCTCTGCCGCCATTATTGAGTTCCCCTGGGGCACTGGGACACACAGCTGCATCCTCAGACCTACAAAAGCCAGAGAGCCATTACAGCAGCTCTCAGATACTGTGCCAAGGATCAACCAGTTATCCCTAGCTAGACTGTCAAAACTGTGGGAATCCCTGGTCCTTCAAGAGGGCTGCAACCACAGCATCTGGACCAGAACAGTGCCTGCAGCCACCATCCCAGACAGACACACACAGCTTCTGGTCCAGAGTGAGGCACCCAGCCTCCAGACCAGAACAGTGCCCCCAGGCACCAACTCAACCTAGGTGCACATTTTCCAGGTCCAGAGCTGAGCAAGCAGCCTCTGGCCCAGAGACTTGCTGAGTGCACCTCTCACTTTCCCGGACAGAACTGTGCGCCCCAGGATAACAGACTGAGTTTCCCTGTTGGGTGAAAACCCCACAGCTAGGGAATCAGCAGTTTCTTCAAGAGGACTGTACATGGAAATTTAGTGAGCAGCAACACACTAAATTTATAAGAAGAAACCCAGCAGTGGGGCAGCTGTCTTGAGAAATTCTATGGGTAAGAGGAGATCCCCCACTCCCTAACATAGACCACAGCTACTACTCAGGGCTATAAACCTGAGGTGAGCAGTGGCAACTCCTGAGAAACACTGGCCATACAGTCTTTTTGGACTATAACCAAAAAGCAGAAAAGGACTCCTTCAGGAAAAATCATCTTCCGGCCAAGGGGATACTCCCTACCTCAGGACTCCAGGAAGCACAGAAACTAACAGCCAACACCTAAATCAGCCCAATGGGTAGAGGTCAGCATAAAGGCTCAACCAACAAAAGACAGAGCAATATGGCATCTCCAGAACCAAGCCATCCAGGGGCGAACAGCCCTGAACAATGCAGCATAATAGAAAATCAAGAAGATGACCTTACATCTATGTTGATGAAGAGGATAATAGAGGAACAAATAAAATATGTAAAGAATTAGAGGAAGATAAAACCAAATAGATCATGGCTATCCGTAAAGAAATGGAGGAAGATAAAGACAAGCAGATTAGGGCCATCCGTGAAGAAATACGGGAAGAGGCAGCCAAACAGCTTGTGGCCTTCAGAGAAGAAATAATTAAATCACTGAAAGAAATAAAAGAGACAGAGTTGAAAGAACTAAAAGAAAAAGAGGAAAATACAAACAGACAGGTGAAGGAAGTAAACAAAACAACTCAAGACCTGAAGATAGAACTAGAAAAATTAAAGAAAAAACAAATGGAGGAAATAATGGAGAGGAAGAATTTAGGGAAGAAAACAGGAACTACAGAGGTAAGCATAACCAACAGAATACAAGAAATGGAAGAAAAAATCTCAGGTGTAGAAGATACAATGGAAGAAATCGATGTATCTGTCAAAGAAAATGTTAAATCCAAAAATTTCCTGACACAGACCATCCAAGAAATCCAAGACAATATGAAAAGACAAAACCTAAGAATAATAGGAATAGAGGAAAAAGAAGACTCCCTTCTCCAAGGCCCAGAAAATATTTTCAACAAAATCATTGAAGAAAATTTCCCCAAGTTAAAGGAGAAGCCAATAAGGATACATGAGGCCTACAGAACACCCAACAAATTTGCCCAGGAAAGAAAATCCTTCCGCCACATAATAATCAAAAGAGTAAGTATACAGAACAAAGAAAAAATACTAAAAGCTGCAAGGGAAAAAGGCCAAGTAACATATAACGGCAAACCCATTAGAATCACACCTGACTTTTCAACAGAAACTATGAAAGCCAGAAGGGCCTGGACAGATATCATGCAGACCCTAAGAGAACACAGATGTCAACCCAGGCTACTATACCCTGCAAAACTCTCAGTCCTCATAGACGGAGAAAACAAGATATTCAATGACAAAAACAAATTTCAACAATACCTACACACAAATCCAGCATTACAGAAGACACTGGAAGGGAAAATACAACCCAAGAAAATTAGCTTCTGTCAAGAAAACACAGGAAATAATTAACCTTACTACAGCAAAACAAAAAGCAACCAAGCACACAACCTTATGAATACAACCAACATCAAAATCAAAGGATCTAACAGCCACTGGTCATTAATCTCTCTCAACATCAGTGGACTCAACTCTCCAGTAAAAAGACACAGATTAACAGAATGGATATGCAAACAAAACCCAGCAATCTGTTGCATACAAAAAAAACACTAAGACACAAAGATAGACATTCCCTGAGGGTAAAAGGTTGGAAGATGACTTTCCAAGCAAATGGACCCAAGAAACAAGCAGGAGTAGCCATTCTAATATCTGATGAAATAGACTTTCAACCAAAATTAATAAAAAGAGATGAGGAAGGACACTTCATACTCATCAAGGGAAAATTCCACCAGGAAGACATCACAATCCTGAACATATATGCCCCAAATACAAGAGCACCCACATTTGTAAAAGAAACATTGATAAAATTTAAACCACATATAGATCCCCACACATTAATAGTGGGAGACTTCAACACCCCACTCTCAACAAAGGACAGGTCAACAAAACAGAAATTAAACAAAGAAACAATGTCTCTGACAGAGGTCATGAATCAAATGGACCTCACAGACATTTACAGAACTTTACACCCAAACACAAAAGAATTTACCTTCTTCTCAGCACCTCATGGAACCTTCTCCAAAATAGACCATATAGTTGGTCACAAAGCAAGCCTCAACAGATACAAGAAGACTGAAATAATCCCTTGTATCCTGTCTGATCACCATGCAATAAAGCTGGACTTCAACAACAACAGAAATACCAAAAAGCCTACACACACATGGAAACTGAACAACTTGTTACTAAATGACAGCTGGGTCAGGGAAGAAATAAAGAAAGAAATTAAAGCCTTTCTAGAACTCAATGAAAATGAGGACACAACATACCCAAACTTGTGGGACACAATGAAAGCAGTGGGAAGAGGAAAGTTCATAGCACTTCTTGAAGTGCCTTCAAGAAGAAATTCGAGACAGCTCATTCAAGCAACTTAATGGCCCACTTAAAAACCCTCGAAAAAGAAGAAGCAGACACACCAAAAAGGAGTAGACTGCTGGAAATAATCAAACTCATGGCTGCAATCAATCAACTAGAAACAAATAAAACAATTCAAAGAATCAATGAAACCAAGAGCTGGTTCTTTGAGAAAATCAACAAGATTGACAAACCCTTAGCCAAGCTAACTAAAAGGCAGAGAGACACCACCCAAATCAACAAAATCAGAAATGAAAAGGGGGACATAACTACAGACACTAAGGAAATCCAAACAATCATTAGGACTTACTTCCAAAGTCTATATGCCACAAAGTTTGAAAATCTAAATGAAATGGACAATTTTCTTGATCAATTTGACTTACCAAAGCTGAATCAGGACCAGGTAAATCAATTAAATAGTCCTATATCCCCCAAAGAAATAGAAGCAGTCATCAAAAGTCTCCCATCCAAAAAAAGCCCAGGACCAGATGGCTTCAGCACAGAATTCTACCAGACCTTCAAAGAAGAGCTAACTCCAATTCTCTTGAAACTATTCCACAAAATAGAAACAGAAGGAACATTACCAAACGCATTCTATGAAGCCACAATCACCTTGGTACCTAAACCTCACAAAGACTCAACAAAGAAAGAGAATTTCAGGCCAATCTCCCTTATGAACAGTGATGCAAAAATACTTAACAAAATATTTGCAAACCGAATCCAAGAACACATCAAAGATATTATCCACTATGACCAAGTAGGCTTATTCCCAGGTATGCAGGGGTGGTTCAATATATGGAAATCCATCAATGTGATCCACCATATTAAAAAACTGAAAGAAAAAAAACCACATGATAATCTCCCTAGATGCTGAAAAAGCATTTGACAAAATCCAACATCCATTCATGTTTAAAGTACTGGAGAGATCAGGGATACAAGGCACATATCTAAACATAGTAAAGGCGATATGCAGCAAGCCTATAGCCAACATTAAACTGAACGGAGAGAAACTTAAAGCAATCCCACTGAAATCAGGGAAAAGACAAGGCTGCCCACTCTCTCCATATCTCTTCAATATAGTGCTGGAAGTCCTTGCTAGAGCAATAAGACAGTTGAAGGAGATCAAGGAGTTACAAATTGGAAAGGAAGAAATCAAATTATCACTATTTGCAGATGATATGATAGTATACATGAGTGACCCCAAAAACTCTACCAGGGAACTCCTACAGCTGATAAACATCTTCAGCAAAGTGGCCGGATACAAAATTAACTCAAAAAAATCAGTAGCATTCCTGTATACAAAAGACAAAAGGGCTGAGAAAGAAATTAGAGAAATAACACCATTCACAATAGCCACAAATGACATAAAGTACCTTGGTGTAACCCTAACCAAGGAAGTCAAAGACTTGTATGAAAAAAATTTCAAGTCTCTGAAGAAAGAATTAGAGGAAGATATGAGAAGATGGAAAGATCTCCCATGCTCATGGCTTGGCAGGATTAACATAGTAAAAATGGCCATCTTACCAAAAGCAATCTACAGATTTAATGCAATTCCCATCAAATTGCCAACACAATTCTTTACAGACCTGGAAAGAAAAATTCTCAACTTCATATGGAATAACAAGAAACCCAGAATTGCTAAAACAATCCTCTACAATAAAAGATCTTCTGGAGGTATCTCCATCCCTGATCTCAAGCTGTACTATAGAGCAACAGTTATAAAAACTGCATAGTACTGGCATAGAAACAGTATGGTGGATCAATGGAATCGAACAGAAGACCCAGAAATAAACCCACACACTTACAGACACCTGATTTTTGATAAAGATGCCAAAACCATACAATGAATAAAACATAGCATCTTCAACAAATGGTGCTGGTCCAACTGGATGTCTACATGTAGAAAAATGCAAATAGATCCATACTTATCACCCTGCACAAAATTGAAGTCCAAGTGGATCAAAGACCTCAACATAAAACCAGACACATTAAATCGGCTAGAAAAAAAAGTCGGGAATACCCTAGAACTCATTGGTACAGGAGAAAACTTCCTGAACAGAACACCAACAGCACAGGCTCTAAGAGCAACAATCAATAAATGGGACCTCATGAAATTGAAAAGCTTCTGTGAAGCAAAGGACACCATCATCAAAACAAAGCGACTGCCTACAGATTGGGAAAGAATCATCGCCAACCCTTTATCTGACAGAGGACTCATATCCAATATATATAAAGAACTAAACAAGCTGAAAAGCAACAAACAAGTAATCCACTTAAAAAATGGGGAACAGTGCTAAAGAGAGAATTCTCTGTAGAGGAATATCGAATGGCAGAGAAGCACTTAAAGAAATGCTCAACCTCATTAGCCATCAGGGAAATGCAAATCAAAACAACCCTGAGATTTCACCTTACACCCATCAGAATGGCCAAGATGAAAAACTCAAGGGACAACACATGCTGGAGAGGTTGTGGAGAAAGGGGAACCCTTCTCCACTGCTGGTGGGAATGTAAACTGGTACGACCACTCTGGAAATCAATCTGGCGCTTTCTCAGACAACTAGGAATAGCGCTTCCTCAAGATCCAGCCATACCACTCCTAGGCATATACCCAAAAGAGGCTCAAGTACAATAAAAGGACATTTGCTCAACCATGTTTGTAGCAGCTTCATTTGTAATAGCCAGAAGCTGGAAACAGCCCAGATGCCCCTCAACTGAAGAATGGATGCAGAAACTGTGGTACATCTATACAATGGAGTATTACTCAGCAATGAAAAATAAGGAAATCATGAAATTTGCAGGTAAATGGTAGGACCTGGAAAGGATCATCCTGAGTGAGTTGTCCCAGAAGCAAAAAGACACGCATGATATATACTCACTCATATAAACATACAATATAGGATAAACCCACTAAAATCTGTACATCTAAACAAACTAAGCAAAAGAGAGGACCCTAACTAAAATGTTCAATCCTCATCCTGAAAGGCAAAGAGGATGGACATCAGAAGAAGAAGAAAAGAGGAAACAACCTTGGAACCTGCCACAGAGGGCCTCTGAAAGCCTCTGCAGTATAGACTGTCAAAGCAGATGCTGAGCCTGATGGCCAACTGATGGGCAGAGTGAATGGAATTCTATGTAAGAAGTGGGAAATAGTAAGAGCTGGAGGGGACGGGACCTCCACAAGGAGAGCAACAGAACAAGATAATTTGAACACAGGGAACTTCCGAGAAAATCATACTCCAACCAAGGACTATTCCTGGAGATGACCTGGAATGCCTGCACAGGTGTAGCCCATGGCAGTTCAGTGTCCAAGTGGGTTACATAGTAATGGGAAGAGGGACTGCCACTGACATAATCTGATTGGCCTGCTTGTTGATCACTTCCCCCTGAGGGGGAGCAGCCTTACCAGGCCACAGTAGAGGACAATGCAGCCACTTCTGATGAGAACTGATAGACTAAGACCAGAAAGAAGAGGAGAACCTCCCCTATCAGTGGACTTGGGGAGTGGCATGCATGCAGAAAGGGGAGGGAGGGTGGGATCAGGAGGGGAGGAGGGAGGGGCTTATGGGGGGATACAAAATGAATAAAGTGTAATGAATAAAAAATTAAAAAAAACAGTTAAATATATTAAGTGTCTTGCTGTTAGGGAAACTCACATTCTGAATGCTTTGGGAGTACCCCATAAAGTGACAGTTCATCAAACACTCTTTATAAGAGCCTAATTTGGGTGATTTAAAAATAAATTATTAAAAAAAAGAATTTAAAATTGTTTTTTTTTGGGGGGGAGGGGGAGGTATTGGTTTGAGGTTTGGATCACAGGCCTGAGCGAAGGCCAGCCAGGTGGAGGCATATCCAGCCATCTGTGGGCTCATCTCTCATGTTCTTTTTTCCACAGAAACAGTCTCTCATCTTCTGTGCCTGATGACTGCACTGCCTCTGCTCATGATGCCATGAGACCACAGGAACCAGGGACAACTACTTAGGTGATGGACTGACTAGTCATCTCTGATTAGCACATGGATTGGTACATTTATCTAGCTTATAATTTATCCTTCCCAGGTCTCTGATCACATTGATGGCTAAGCTAAGTTAATGGTAACTTTGCATCTAAAGAGCAGACAATTAGATCGACTGTTAGTTCGTTGGTCAATTCATTATCTAGTTAGAACTACTAGGTACTAGATCTTTTATTTAGAAAGGCAAACAGGTTTGTCTTGCTCACAGGCTTCATGTTAATTGCCTGTGTCTTACAGTGAATAACTGGATGGATGTAAGATAGGAGGATATGAATATTTATGTTATGAAAATTTAAAAAGTGTTCTTTAAGGGTCTAGGAAAATCTTTCAAAGTTGGTAAATGTAAGGAAGATTGGAGGGTCTAAGTAGGTGTTTTAAGGACAGGAACTCCACAAGGAGAGCAACAAAACAAGAAAATTTGAACACGGGGAACTTCCCAGAGACTCATACTCCAACCAAGGACTATTCATGGAGATAACCTAGAACCCCTGCACAGATGTAGCCCATGGCAGTTCAGTGTCCAAGTGGGTTACATAGTAATGGGAAAAGGGACTGCCTCTGCCATAATCTGATTGGCCTGCTCTTTGATCACCTCCCCCTGAGGGAGGAGCAGCCTTACCAGGCCACAGAAGATGACAATGCAGCCACTTCTGATGAGAACTAATAGACTAAGATCAGAAAGAAGGAGAGGAGGACCTCCCCTATCAGTGGACTTGGGGAGGGGCATGCATGCAGAAAGGGGAGGGAGGGTGGGATCAGGAGGGGAGGAGGGAGGGGCTTATGGGGGATACAAAATGAATAAAGTGTAATTAATAAAAGTTAGATGAAAATTTAAAAAAAGATATGTGAATGTAAGTTGTAATGATATAAGAATGTAACTTCTCTGAGTGGTGGTGTTCAGCAGGTCCTTACTACTCTAACAGGAACTCAATGACTGGCTCTTTGACCTTCCCACCTCCCAAGGGAGGAGCAGTACTGTTAGGCCACAGAGGAGGACTTTGCAGCTAGTCCTGAAAATACCGGACAAAACGGAGTCATATGAAAGGGGAGGAGGTCCTCCCCTATCAGTGGACTTGGAAAGGGGCAGGGAGGAGATGAGGGAGGGAGGGTGGGACTGGGAAGGGAATGAGGGATACAGAATTAACAAAATGTAACTAATGAGAAAAATAAAATTAAAAAACAAACAAACAAAAAAAGAAAGTAACTTAAGGCATATTGAAAATGGGAGATATTTCAGATTTATCCCTCTTCTATTGTTGTGCTTATGTTTTTATAAGATTTCATAAGTTCAGAGTTACGACATTGATCAACAGAGTTTTGACAAATTGATGGAGCACTCACTGCTTATTATCCAGTCAAAAGCTTGAGATTTTAATTTCGTTATGGTTGTCTTCTGGAGATAGATTTAAAGGTGCATCTCATCATGCTAAAAACGTCTGTCTAATGTGTATACATGACCCAAAAGCCATAGCTTATACTATGGTATTTTTAATATCTGACATTTCTGAGGTAGACTTTGACACAGGAAGTGGCCAAGCTCCACTGGTGACTGATGACTGACAGCTGTGGCCACAGGAAAAGTGTTAGAGTTTAATTGTTTATTGTATACATTGTTTACTTAAATTGTTTATAAAGTTTATAAAACAAACACCTAAGAAGAACTGATACTTACTCATTTCCATAGAGTTTTACCTGTTACTCTCAGAATGTTGCTTATATTAAATTTGCTGATATGTTACCTTTCTGAGTTTTTTTCATATGTATAATCCTTAATGGACAGTAAAAGCTTTGTTCTCATATATTAAGTTGATGAGTTTTTCCCTTGGTCTTGGGATTCCTCACTTTCCCACTTACTAGACAATTTTTTTAATTTTTAATTTTTATTAATTACAGTTTATTCACTTTGTAGTGATTAAATCCCCTATCCCCTCCCAAATCCACCTTCCCTCCTTCTTCTTCTTCTCCTATTCCCCGCCCCCCAGTCCAATGATAGGGCAGGTCCTCCTCCCCTTCTATCTGACCCTAGTCTATCAGATCTCATCAAGACTGGCTTCTTTGTCTTCCTCTGTGGACTGGTAAGGTTGCTCCACCCTCAGAAGGAGGTGATCAAAGAGCCAGCCCGTGAGTTCATGCCAGAGACCATGCCTGTTCCTATTATTGGGGAACCCTCTTGAACACTGAGCTGCCATGGGCTTACTCTGTGCAGGGGTTCTAAGTTATCTCCATGCATAGTCCTTGTTTGGAGTTTCAGTCTCAGAAAAGACCCCTGTGTCCAGTTTTTTTGGTTCTGTTGCTCTCCTTGTGGAGCTCCTGTTCTCATATATTCAGTTGATGAGTTTTTCCCTTTACCTTGGGATTCCTCACTTTCCCACTTCCTAGACAAATTTTAACTTCTGTCTCTAGTCTTAATTTGCCTCAGCAGATTTTCACCTGGTTGACTTTATTCAGGGATCAGCTATGGACTGCAAGCTGAAATCTGGACTTGCTGGAAGCTGAAGTAAACCAGTCCGGGCAATGTGATGGCTCCATGTCTCTTCAACTGGATGGCTAATTAGATAGTGCCCCATTGCTGAGCCTTTCACTGACATTTCAGCCTTTCTAGCCCTTGATGCCAACAATCCTATTGTCAGTATTTAAACAATTTCAGAAGAATAAACCTTTGGCCCAAAACCCGACCCACCAACAAGCTGAAATGCTAATTCAAAATGGGCTCCCTGACATTAGCAGTTATCTTGGGGACCTGCTTATCTGGAGTAAGAACTGGTATTGCAACACTGGATGTACAAAGCCAGAGTTATAACAAGCTTAAAGGCAGATGTTGGTAAAGATATTCACCCATTTAGAAAAGAATGTTGATTCCCCGGTAGAAGCAGTGTTGCAGAGCAGAAGGGGCTTGGATCTGTTGTTTTTACAGCAAGACTGGCTATGTGCAGCCCTTAGAGAGAAATGTTTTTTATGTAAACCAGTCAGGAATGATTAGGAAATCCTTAGGGAAAATAACAAAAAGCCGAGAGAGATGCTGACAAGAAAGGATTCCAGAGGATCGTTTCAATCCTGGTATAATAGTTCTCCTTGGCCTACTACCCCTATATCCACCCTGTTGGGAACCCTATTCATTTTGATTTTTACCTTTGGGTCTTATATTTCAAACTGATTGATGGCTTTCATGAAGAAATGCCTGGGAGCAATACAGCTAATGGTACTCAGATCCCATTGTGGAAAGGTAAATCTGGAGGACACCAGGGGTCATTTCTGGAAGACCCAAGATTGCATCTTCAAATGATCATGGGAAGGAGGGAATGAGAGACCAAAGAATTGAAAATTGGTTTTGGGGGGTATTGGTTTGGGGTTTGGAGCACAGGTCTTAACGAAGGCCAGACAGGTGGAAGCATGCCCAGCTGCCTGCCAGGAAGAACCAGCTTTGCTGCATTCTTTACCTGCCTACTAGAGATACAGTTGCTAGGAAAACAGCTCAGATGGCCAGGTCAGAACTGTTTATGGACTTGGAGACTAAAGTAAAACAATCATCTCAAAAGTCAGTTTCCCTTACCCAATCATGTAACACCAAGGCATGTAACCCACCGCTTGCAGTTTTTCCTTTTAAAAGGCTTGTTCCTCTAGACAGCCCTCCTGCACTCCTTCTCTTCACCAAGAAGGTTGCTGCGACCCAGGCTCGAACTTGTATTAAATAAACCTTCATTGAGTTGATTCCTGTTGGTTTTTTGGGGGTCTCATGAACTGGGCATAATAATTAGAAGAGATAAAGGTCATTGCTGATGTGCCATATGGCAATTATATTGAAAAGCAGGAATTCTAAAAATTGTTGGCAGGTATAAAATAAAAAAGTACAAATCACTTAGTAAAACCATTTAAAGTATAAACACATGATACACTTAATTTACCCCTATTACACATTTTTAAATGATTTTATTCTGATGTTTTTCTCCATAATAGGCTCAAATTTAAGATGATCTGAATGTCCACTAACCAGTGGTTGAACAGAATTAAGAAGCATATCAATACATATTACATCTCTGCAACAAAGTAGATAGATTTCTCCTACCTTTAGCATTGTGAATCTCAAAAGGTTAATGCTGGACATCGTAGAGATAAAAGCATAGAAATAGAAAATGTTAGAAACATGTAAATTAATATACATGAGAGAAATCAGATAACTGGATTTCTGAGAAAAGGGAGGGGATTAAGGAAATCCAGAAGGAGCAAATGTAAAAGCTTTGAGAATATGAATGGATACATTCATTATTGTGAATGAGCTGATTGCTTCTTTGGCATATAGCATGTCAAGTTGAACAGTTTAATTATTTCGTGATTATTATACATTGGTTATATCTAAATAAATTCTTTCAGGTATGTTAGTCAGAAATTCTATAAGTTAAGATAAATAATACTGAGGATATTAAAAAAAACACAGACACAAAATAAAAATAAATAAATCTAATTCATATGTTCCATTTATCATAACTACCCTATTGTAGACAAGGAAATCACTTCTTTTAGAGTATCTTCAGGTAAAGGAGTTTGTTATGTTTATGGAGCAGAAGACAAACACAGATCCTTAAGTTGACCAAAAAGAAGATCAGTTAGGTTTAAAAGGAAATAAAAAAAATAAATGCCACAGTGGATCTTTTATAAGGAATGAAAAAACAAGCCATAATTCATATCAAGAACATTGGAAAGTTCACATTTTATTCAGGTATATTTAAATTTTGTATTCAGAGATGTTTACATTTAAACTAAAGCTTTTACTCTGTTTTTGTTTCATGCTCTATGTTAGAGGAGGCTGTAATAGAATCATCCATTTTATATAACATTTGGAATTGTGAGAGACATTGAGAAACATTTCATGCAGCCATTCAAGTGAAAAATGTGCTTACTGTTATGTTATAGGAATATGATACTGACTTCACTATAAGGTAATGGAATTCAATTATAAAGTATTTGTAATATGCTTCTCATGTGTCAGACAAAGAGGATATTAAAAAAGGAAAGGCATAATGGAGCTTGAGAATAAGAACTCACAATTCAATGCGGGAGGCAGTGATGTAAAGAAACAATTTAAAATATTGAATGATTGTCAACAATGGATAAGGCAGAAAAAGAGGGTAGGGCAGGGAAAACACAAAAACCCTTTAGGTGGCTTCACTTTCAGGGCACCTCTAGATGGGCTCTAGAGGTAAATAAATAAATACTTGTCAGATTACAAGGATGGGAAGAATATTTGAAGACATGAATTAATATTCACAAAGGTTGAGTTAGAAATGTTTGAAACCCAGAACACCAATATGGATATATTGTATGATTTTAACCACATTTGTTTTGTTTCTACCAGTAACATAGGTTAAAATAAGTGAACTAGCTATGAGGAAATGTTGCTCATGGTGCTAGTTATTGGCATTTGCTTTAGCGAACTGTCTTAAGAAAAACATAGGATATTTATTCCATCATTCAAAAGCAAATGAGTTTGTCTTTTTGCATGGCAGAAGGAAATTGTTATACAGTCAGTGTAAAGATCCAACAATATCTAGATGATGGTAAAAGAAAAATATTGGTATGATACAAGAAATGTACAAGATTATCTCTAGAGACTCTACAATGTTTGAGATGACAAAAAATATGAGAAAGATGCAGGCATCTATCTACTGGGGTGGACTGTGAGCAGGACACAGGAAAGAAATGAACACCACCATAACACTCGTGATGCTAGTGATGCTACCATAAGCCCCAAGAGTCTGGCTTGGAGCTGTAATGTTTGAATATCTCCTCCTGGGTTTTAGTATTACTATGATTTAATTCTTTCTAGTGTGACACACTCATTCCTCCCTTTCAGACTATGATAACACTAGGTCCTTACATACTGGTAGTATTGTTTATTGAATTTATAGGAATGTCAATTAAGCACTATCTTGAGTCTCAGCAAATTGTGAACCTGGGTTTCTGAAGAACTTTGAAATTGTTAAAACATAGGGGAATTTCCCTATGTTTTTAAAAAAATGGATTTTCCAATATGAGACGAACAAGACACTCATGACCACAGGTGGCAAATAATGGTTTAATAATGTCTTTAGGTGTCAAGTTGATGAGGGATGACACTTTGATGGATAATTATAATTGTTCCCATCATTAAGTTAATCAAAACAGTGACTATTAGTGATATGCAATTTGGGGCATGTTTATAAGCCTATTCCTGGAGATTAACTGTGGAACTCTCTGCTCTGACTACGGACAGAAACACCAAGGCAATCTTTACCCATTTCTAGAGTTGTATGACTCTTTTTGCCTGTTTGTCTAATCTCCTGTATTTCCAACAATGATCTTACAAATACTGTGTCTGCTCATGATAGCCCCCTTAAGGTACCCACTTCTAATTTAAATTGATGGCTCTTTTCACATCCAATTACCAAGAGGAAGAGAACAGCCTTCTTATCAGTTTCCTGAGAGAGAATCTATTCATAATCATATTTGGGGAACTACTTATTGCTGTCCAATCAGCTATGAACCAGGAGCCCCATGCTATTTCTGTTGACCCTTATCAAATTGGAAGTGTACCACTACATTAATTCAAGGGTTTAAAGGCTGGGAGGAAATTGCTGGCTAAGAATGTGGTCAAATACACATCTTTGCAGTTATTAGTTGAGACAAAATCGGATTTTAAGTTTCCTAACTTTATTTATTTGATAAATCATTTTAAATTGGAAGTTTTAATCACAAGTTCCCTGATGGTGCAAATAACAGATCACTTTTTGCCTTTGTTTTTTTAAGGATAATCCACTGCTGTCCCCCGAGGCCACGTTTATGTCTGTGATCCATGCTGCTCTCAGAGGACATGATGAAGTCTACAGTCTGCTGCCACTGGAGACCTTGTAGATGCCTGTGGCACTTGCAGCCCTGGGGAACCCTGTGGAAGTCCATGATCCATGCCACTGACTGTTGCGAATGGGGAACTGCAGTGGTTTGGGTGACTCCAGAATTGTGGTTGGAAATGAGAGTCACTGAGGCCTTCAAAATTTACCACAGCCCCTTAGGGGGAAAAAGAGAGAGAGAGAAACAGTATAGATGAGGGGGCAGAGAGTTTTAAATCTGTGACAAAGATGCTGAAGTATAGCACTTTAGAGATGGTTTCTGGCAGAGAGGGTGGGAAAGGATTCATTTACCTAAAGCCGCTGACCTCTGAGAGTTTGACTATACCCCAGTGAGTATATGGGCAATACAAATTGTATCTTGGTGTATTTTTTTTTCTTTGAAGGAGGCACAAGAATGAGAGGGTGGACCTAGGAGGAATGGGAAACAAGCTTGATTGGGATGTACTGTGTTGAATTTCCAAATAATCAATAAGAATATTATTTGGGGGTGAGAAAAGATATTCACTCACCACTGCAAGCACGTAGTAGGCTTTCAAACACAAAAGTAGCTTTGTTTGTTAAAAATGTTCCCTTTGCTTTGATACCAAAGTAGAAGGAAAGATAAAGATATATAAGTGATGATCTCATAGACTAATGGATGCATTTCACAGAATTCACCTAAATAGTTCATCAGTAAATTCACATAGACCTGAAAAATATATGTAGCTTTAATTCAATATTGCAGTATTTCAGACTCAAGTTCCCACATCATGGATATAAATATTATTTGCTTTAAGTTTTCTGTCCTAAGAGAAATATGTGGGCTATAGTTATTATATTCTGGACTGATTTTCTCCCTTTCCAAAACAGTTTAAAACAATACCACCTTAATATGCCAATTTTATTGCCAATTATGCCAATATCACATGACAATTTTCTGGTATTATCGGTAATGATCTCAATTGTATGATCATTTATGAAGATGCCATGTATTTTTTGTCCAATTGCATACAATTATATTCAATTAAAATTAAATGAATATTGTCTAATATATCTCTTAGTGGTAAAGCACTTGCCCAAAATGCATGTTTTAAGCCTAAACATGAAAAAATAAATAAACAAACACTTGACAGCGTAGAGTTCCCTTCATCAATGATATATAACATTTGAAAAACACTGAGGCCCCTATCTTCCTTTATTTTTAATCTAATTATGAGCATACTGAGGAAAGATAAATCATGTATGTCACATATATAATTGTTAAATGATGAAATACAAAATGTCACAAAAGAGAACATTATTCACTTTGACGGCAGAGAGACAGTGAGTAGGTGGGTTGGGAAATCTCAAAGGAGCGTTATCATTATTGATGTCTTCTTTATGAACAGTTTTTAAGGATTTGACAAAAATATACTGAAATATTATTCCAACTGGACAGACATGAGTGAGCATTCAAAGAATGAGGAATATCACAGACATATTCACAGAAGTAAGCAGAATATATTTTCTACAGAAAATAAACGATCTGATAGTTTTGAACAATGAGATTGTAAGATAGAGTGGGTAACTGTTGCGATCCTGAAATATTATTTAGTCCTACAAAATGATTCTATTTTTGTTATTTTATACATAGGGTATGGAACAGGCTTAAAACTTTTTAAGATAGCCATAATTATGAAGTTACCATTTTTTATTCTATTTCTAACGCAGTAAATAAACAGCTACAAGGGACTCAGGTACTCATGAATTTTGCTGAAAAGCATATTACTCTCTTCTTTTCTGGCATGTGACTACTGTAGGTCAGGTGGGTACTTGGAATAGCATTATGAAGCACATCAATTCTTACTGAGCTCCATAGTCACAGTGTCCAGAAAGCCCATCCCCTTGCAATTTCTTCCTGATTACTGAAGAAAACTGACTCTATTCCTGGGAAATGTCCTATTCAGAAAAACCCTGAAAAAAAATACTTCTGCCTAGATGGACTTCAGAAAATTAAATCTCGTTGATGGGTGTAGGTAAACACATATAGTAGTCTTATTTTGGCTATAACTTTCTAAATGATTGATAACAGAGATGACCCATTTTTTCTCTGAAGCCACATTAGAAACTATCTCAAGTTCAGATGCCTTATGGTATCAGTTACCATGTAGAGAGCTTTCAGAAACATTTAGAGATTTTGTGGGCTTGACAGTTATTTTTTAATTTTAGCCCCCCCCCCATAGAAGTATTTTAGTAGTTACAATGTATTTTAGTGGTACAATGACAGTGATGTTTAAAATAATGTAAACTGGGAAGTTCAATTGTGTGCTTAATAGAAACCTTAAATAAAATTACCTCTGTTCCCTGTTTTCTCCCTCTTCCAATGTCTGTCCCATTTGCCTTTCTGAGTGAGGATTGATCATCTTACCCAGGGTCCTCCTTGCTTAGCTTCTTTAGGTGTACAGGTTGTAGTATGTTTATCCTGTATTAAAGACTATCCAGCAGTGTATCAAAGCAGATGCCAAGGATCATAGCCAAATTTGGGCAGAGTGCAGGGAATCTTATGAAAATAGTGGAAGATAGTAGGACCTGGAGAGGACAGGAGCTCCACAAGGAGAGCAACAGAACCAAGAAATCTGGGCCCAGGGGTCTTTTCTGTGGCTGATACTCCAACCAAGGACCATTCATGGAGATAACCTAGAACCCCTGCACATATGTAGCCCATGGCAGTCCAAGTGGGTAACTTGTAAGGGGAACAGGGACTGTCTCTGACATGAACTCTGTGGCTGACTCTTTGATCACCTCCCCTGAGGGGGGAGCAGCCCTTCCAGGCCACAGAAGAAGACAAAGAAGCCAGTCTTGATGAGACATGGTAGGGTAGGGTCAGAGGGGAGGGGAGGAGGACCTCCACTATCAATTGACTTGGGGAGGGGCATGGGAGGAGATGGGGAAGGGAGGGTGGGATTAGGAAGGGATGAGCGAGGGGGCTTCAGCTGGGATACAAAGTGAATAAACTGTAATTTATTAAAAAATATATAAATAATTTTAAAAAGTTTTGTTTTGTTTTATCACCGGAGGCACCCTCCTACTGACACTTGCAGCAAACTACAGTTTTACTTTGTGGAACAAGGGGGAGCCAGGACCCCTCATAAGACGTGAGGTTTTTTCAGCAGAGCTGAGATGATAGATCCTGGTCATGTACTGTATATAACAAACTACTCTAACCTCGCTGCATGAGAGACATGTCACAAAAGTGATTTGTGTACTTCCCTTGAGCCTGTAGACCTTCTTCAGTACAGGTGAGGAGGGAGGGCAGGAAACTTAAGAGAATTCATGATTAATGTGACCTCATGTGAAACTTGAGTTTTTAAGAGATGTTCTGTTTGTCATCTAAAATCCTGGGTGATCAGAATAGTCATTTTTTACTCTGACTCTCTGGGTCTTCTTGATTTTTTCCCTGAAGCCCATCTGCTATGATTGAAAATCCTTTAGGACATGAAATGGCTAAAACGCTTAAGACTTCATAAGCTCCCTGCTTATCTCTCATTTTCCATTCTTGTTTTTAGATGATCTCATGCCATGGTTTCATTTCCTAGGCCTGATGCTGATTAATCATGAAGCAAAAATTGGAAGCCTCCAGGATAGAATCCGTTTCAATGTAGTGTGAGAGTCATTAATGATCAGTTATCCTTTTATAACATCTAGTGAAGTAGAGGACAGAAGGATGTATCCCATACATATGAATCTTTAGCATTTGCGCAACTGTTCTGGAGAGGCATTATGGCTGCAGTAAATTACCCAAATAAGTAGGTCCGTTTCCTATTTAGTGAATGTTGCTGCTTTCTAACATATTGGATTTAAGTCATGACAGTTTTCACATGATGGTGAAAATAAAATCACGCAATACACCCTACACACAATAAGCAACAGGCAGCCTTTATGCAAAATGTGTCATTAATTCTAACATTGTGCCTCTTAAGCATTGGCTATTTTTAATCCCTTAAACTGGTTATCATTTGCTAATAATAGTAAAATTTTATTGCATGTTTATTATATGACAAGCACTGTGCTAGCATTTTAGGACATATTACATTTGGCCCATGCAAGCCCACTGGTTTCAAACAACCAAACGGATTGAGATAATCGCACAGTATTTCTGTCCTGAACTAAAAATTATCTAAACGCAAATCTGTATTATTTTTTAGCTCATTATATTATTAAATACTATGCTTTCATTAAATATTACTCATAAAAATTGCAGACTATCTTATTTATTTATCCATAGAGTGAGTCATTCTAAGAGAAATAATGGTCTAAAAATTGTCTTATCAATATTGTCTAATTTTGAAACTATATAAAAGTATCTAAGAAAAAGTGAAAATAATTTTTAAAGAAGTTGTTTTGCTGTGAGTTATAGTACAGGGAATCATATGAAAGAAGACGGTGATAGAAAGACTTAGAGGGGACAGGAGCTCCATAAGAGGAGCAACAGAACCAAGAAACCTGGGCCCAGGGGTAATTTTTGAGACTGATATTCCAACCAAGGACCATGCATGGAGATAACTTAGAACCCCTGCACAGATGTAGCCCATGACAGCTCAGTGTCCAAGTGTCCAGGTAAAGAGAACAGGGATTGTCTCAGACATGAACACAGGGGCTGTCTCTTTGATCATCTCCCATTCAGGGAGGAGCACCCTTACCAGACCACAGATGAAGACAATGCAGCCATTCCTGATGAGACATGATAGATTAGGGTCAGATGGAAGAGGAGAAGGACCTTTCCTATCAGTGGACTAGGGAAGGGATATGGAAGGAGAAAAGGGAGGGAGGGTATGTTTGGGAGAGAAAGAGGAAGAGGGCTACAACTGTGACATAAGTGAATAAACTGTAATTAAAATAAAAAAGGTTTTCTGTCATCTTTTAACAATTCTGAGACATAAAGAACTGTAAAAAAAACATTGAGAAAAAAAGTCAAGCAAGAACAGGTCTATTAATTGCCTATCACTCCTTTCCTTTGTTGTTGTAGGACTAAACTGAGGCATTGTGTTATCTGTGACCTGATATGCATTTTAGGCAAGTCATAACTAGAACATATATTCAAGAAAAGCATTTAAAGAAATAGAGGCAACTAAGAAATTTGTGTGTTTTTACTGGTTAAAGTTATTTGTAGATTTCATAAACTTAAAAAGGAAAACAGCCTTACTAACAAACTGAAAGAAAAAAAAAACACATGATAATCTCCTTGAATGCTGAAAAAGCATTTGACAAAATCCAACATCCATTCATGTTTAAAGTACTGGAGAGATCAGGGATAAAAGGCACATATCTAAACATAGCAAAGGCGATATACAGCAAGCCTATAGCCAACATCAAATTGAATAGAGAGAAACTTAGAGCAATCCCACTGAAATCAGGGACAAGACAAGACTGCCCACTCTCTCCATATCTCTTCAACATAGTTCTAGAATCCTTGCTAGAGCAATAAGACAGTTGAAGGAGATCAAGGGGTTACAAATTGGAAAGGAAGAAGTCAAATTATCACTATTTGCAGATGATATGATAGTATACCTGAGTGACCCCAAAAATTCTACCAAGGAATTCCTATAGCTGATTAACACCTTCAGCAAAGTGGCCAGATACAAAATTAACTAAAATAAAAATATCAGTAACCCTCCTATATACAAAAAACAAAAGGGCTGAGAAAGAAATTAGAGAAACAACACCCTTCACAATAGCCACAAAGGACATAAAGTACCTTGGTGTAATCCTAACCAAGCAAGTCAAAGACTTGTATGAAAAAAAATTTCAAGTCTCTGAAGAAAGAATTAGAAGAAGATATCAGAAGAAGGAAAGATCTCCCATGCCCATGGCTTGGCAGGATTAACATAGTAAAAATGGCCATATTACCAAAAGCAATCTACAGATTCAATGCAATTGCCATCAAATTACCAACAAAATTCTTTACAGACCTGGAAAGAAAAATTCTCAACTTCATATGGAATAACAAGAAACCCAGAATTGCTAAAACAACCCTCTACAATAAAAATCTTCTGGAGGTATCTCCATCCCAAATCTTAAGCTGTACTATAGAGCAACAGTTATAAAAACTGCATGGTACTTGCATAGAAACAGAATGGTGGATCAATGGAACCGAACAGAAGACCCAGAAATAAACCCACACACTTATGGACACCTGATCTTTGACAAAGATGCCAAAACCATACAATGGAAAAAAGATAGCATCTTCAACAAATGGTGCTGGTCCAACTGGATGTCTACATGTAGAAAAATGAAAATAGATCCATACTTATCACCCTGCACAAAACTAAAGTCCAATTGGATCAAAGATCTCAACATAAAACCAGACACATTAAATTGGTTCGAAGAAAAAGTGGGGAAGACCCTAGAACTCATTGGTACAGGAGATAACTTCCTGAACAGAACACCAACAGCACAGGCTCTAAGAGCAACAATCAATAAATGGGACCTCATGAAACTGAAAAGCTTCTGTAAAGCAAAGGACACCATCCTCAAAACAAAACAACTGCCTACAGATTGGGAAAATCTTCACCAACCCTTTTTCTGACAGAGGGCTAATATCCAGTATATATAAAGAACTAAAGAAGCTGAAAAGCAGCAAACCAAGTAATCCAATTAAAAAATGGAGAACGGTACTAAACAGAGAATTCTCTGTAGAGAAATATAGAATGGCAGAGAAACACTTAAAGAAATGCTCAACCTCATTAGCCATCAGGGAAATGCAAATCAAAATGACCTTGAGATTTCACCTTACAACCATCAGAATGGCCAAGATGAAAAACTCAAGTGACAACACATGCTGGAGAGGCTGTGAAGAAAGGGGAACCCTCCTCCACTGCTGGTGGAAATGTAAACTTGTAAACCACTCTGGAAATCAATCTGGCACTTTCTCAGACAACTAGGAATAGCATTTCCTCAAGATCCAGGCATACCACTCCTAGGCATATATCCAAAAGAGGCTCAAGTACACAATAAGGACATTTGCTCAACCATGTTTGTAGCAGCTTTTTTTGTAATAGCCAGAAGCTGGAAACAGCCCAGATGCTCCTCAACTGAAGAATGTATGCAGAAATTGTGGTACTTCTACACAATGCAATATTACTCAGTAATGAAAAATAATGAAATCATGAAACTTGCAGGTAAATGGTGGGACCTGGAAAGGATTATCCTGAGTGAGCTGTCCCTGAAGCAAAAAGACAGACATGGTATATACTCACTCATATAGAAATGTAATATAGAATAAACCTACTAAAATCTGTACATCTAAAGAAACTAATCAAGAGAGGACCCTGAGTAAAATGGTCAATCCCTATCCCGAAAGGCAAAGAGCAAGAACATAAGAAGAAGAGGAAAACAGGAAACAAGTTAGAAATCAGCCACAGAGGGCCTCTGAAAGGCTCTGCCCTGTAGACTATCACAACAGATGCTGAGACTTATGGCCAACTGTTGGGCAATGTACATGGAATATTATGTAAGAAATGGGAAATAATAAGATCTGGAGAGGACAGGAACTCCACAAGGAGAGCAATAGAACCAGAAATTTGAACACAGGGGTCTTCCTAGACACTCATACTCCAACCAAGTACCAGTCATGGAGATAACCTAGAACCCCTGCACAGATGTAGCCCATGGCAGTTCAGTTTCCAAGTGGGTTACATAGTAATGGGAAGAGGGACTGCCTCTGACATAATCTGATTCGCCTGATCTTTGATCACCTCCCTCTGAGGGGAGAACAGCCTTACCATGCCACAGAAGATGACAGTGCAGCCATTCCTGATGAGATCTGATAGACTAAGATCAGAAGGAAGGAGAGCAGGACCTCCCTCTCAGTGGACTTGGGAGGGGCATGTGTGAAGGAGATGGGAGGGTGGGATCAGGAGGGGAGGAGGGAGGGGCTTATGGGGGATACAAAGTGAATAAAGTGCAATTAATAAAAATAAAAAAATAAAAAACATCTTCATGAACAGGCTCTCTAAAAATCACAAAAGTGTAGCTTTAAAGATCATCGAGACAGTGCAAATAACAGAGTTCCTTTAAAACGTGGGCAGCCATAGACAATAAGCTCCTTCATTCAATACATACTGTCTACATTTGTGACAGTAAAATGTCATGTTCTGTCATTACACATACTAGTAAAGAGTCAGGCTGGCGGCTAGTCAGTTTCATGGCATTAGTGATGGAGAAATACAGAAACTAACCTGATCTTTTTGTAAAAGGGAGTCTTTCTATCTTACTCCAGAATGTAGAATCTTTGTTATAAACACAAAAAGAACGTAAAATATTTATTTATGTGTCAAGGTAAAAGAATTGCACCCAACTTAAAAAACAAGGGGTCTTTCGGCTTGAAAATGAAGGTTCTCTTACATACTGGTGCAAGAACACATGATCTACAGGGATTTTTCCCATGTCCTCAGTGTTTTCTCCAAAGCTTTGACATAACTTGATTTTGTTTGAATCACAAGTTTTCTAATAGCATTTTAAACATTTTAATTTCCATTGAATATTTTCAGGCAAAAAAATTTAAGCAATTGTGTCTTCAAAATGAGATTGCATTATGATCATTTTGACTTTGCTCTTTCTATTAAAACATTTCAAATGTCATTATAGTCTTTATATGTTAAGCATATTATTCTTAACAATTATACCATAGAAAAACATCTTACAAATATTAAGGAGACCATAAAATATTTAGCCGCCTAAATTAATTACTAGCATTTCATGAAAAGATGAACAGACATATTCATGAAATTAATGTCACTCTCAGATCAAAATGCGTACTTACTTTCCTCAGTAACGATTTATAAAATAACACAGGGATTTTTTTCCAAAAGTAATTATTTCTATACTAATGTATTGAACTTAAGCACTGTGCTTTACATACACAAACAATGTGTTATTAGAGAGAGTGCCAATTATTATATGTGGCTAGTCATGCTAAATATATAGTCTTTCTAAGAAATATATTAACAAACATCTTCTTAGTAACAAACATATTATAAACAGTGCTTAAATTCTCTGGGTTTTATTGCTATTCAGTCAAATTGGAGATGTGATGTGAGAAAAGCATATTTCAATAAAACATCATGTTGGCAAATTCTACTTGTTTCTTTCTGCCACATGGTTTATCAGACAGTAAGTATGGTGGTTAGTTAAAGGGTGTCCAAATGAAATATAAACCGTTTTCCTTTACTAGTACAAGCATGTTTTAACTTGTATTTTGTGTGATACTAATTATAATGCATTTAAACAGCTTGTGAAACTTTCTGGCATTATTAATTAAACTGAGGATTAGAAATAAACCTTGTCAGCAGGTGGTATTTATTCTGAACTATGAAGTTTAGTCATTTTTTATTAGCCCCTAGGAAGCACAATTTGGCTTTTTACTAAGGAAATGTGATCTTGTCTGAGCCCACATTTCCCTTGTCTCTGAAGAAAACAATAGTGGATAGAATCCTGTATCAAGTTGTTCAGCAAATGGAAACATTCATTCTGCGTAATTGTAGGGAATGAGACTCTTCTTGTTTGACGTTATGTCAACAAATACACTTTATTTAATAATATGTACTTTATTTAATAATAAGTTCAGCAAGAGTGACTGGGCATTACTGAATCTAAGCATCCATGTGAAACAAACAAACAAACAAACATGCAGAAGCACATTTCTTTTAGCTGTCTAAAACTCTTCTATCCTAGGTGAACTTCTAGACTGAAAATTATTTATCTCTGGTATTAATGATGAGTGGTCTGGACCAAAGCTACAGCCAACATAAATACACCCACCACCCCGTATTTATATTGCCATGGACTTCAATTTTAGAAGAAAATGAGCAGATATTTTAAAGTTTTCATATTGGTTTCAATGATGTTTATTTCACTGTATTCCTGCACTAGCAGGAACGGTGCCCAGTTACATTGGAGAGAAAAGTCTTTCTTTCATGCAATGCTTTACTTAGTCTTGCTAAACACTACAAACATAAAACCCAAATAACTATACTGAAGTCAGAGATATTTCTTCTTCGTTCTTTATTGAAAAATGAAATAAAGCTGCAGGCAGCAAAGATAATCAACATGAAATCACCAGTGAATTTAAATTTGCTTAAATTTAAATTTATTGGGTTACTTAAATCTTCCAGCTTGTGTTTAGACATACATAAAACAACAATTTGTAATGCTTATTGAGATTTGCATTTTTGTGTTCTCTCATCAAAATCAATGCATGGAACTAAAATTTAAATATATTTACACAATTCCCCACCTTTTAGATGAAAGTGACTGATTTCCCCAAATTGCAACATTCTCTAAGGAGATGTGCTGATATCGGGCTGAAGCGCGTGCCCTGTGTGTTCTCACCGAGAGCTACAACAACCCTGCACTCGTGCTTACAGCCATTAGCTCTGTCTAGTCTATCTCCCCTGCGGAGTGAGATTTATGAATGCTCATTCGTGTCCTCTTTATTACTTATCTTCTTGGGTTTGCGTCTCAATAGTATGCTTGCTTATCTTGTACTGCATGGTTAAAATCTACTTATAAGGGTAGGGACACCTCTGTGACAAGATAGAGTCAGGGTAGGCTCCTGGGAGGATATAAGAGGTATTCAAGCAGAGACTCCTAGTAGCAAAGGCCATAGAAACTGAAGCGATACCCTCTAACTAGACTAGTCTCCTAGCTGAGGGAGGGGAACACCAACTCACCCACAAAAGAGTCAACCCCAAATTAACCTTACCTACAAGATGTACAGGGATAAAGACAGGGCAGATAGACCAGAGATTGAGGGAACGCCCAGCCAATGCACACCCAACAAAAGACCCACCCTATCCAACAGTGCCAACCCCTGACATTATGAAGGATACTATGCTTAGCTTGCAGACAGGAGCCTGTCAGAGTTGTCCTCTGAGAGGCTCTACACAGCAGTGCCTCAAAATAGATGCTGAGACTCAGCCAAACATTGGACGATGAACGAGAAGTTTCATGGAAAATATGGGAGGAAAGAAAAAAGGACCTGGAGGTAACAGGAGCTCCAAAAAAAGGCCAACTAACCAGAGCCTACAGGGGTTTGCTGAGACTGGAGCATCAACCAGGGACCATGTGTGGACTGGACCTAGGCACCTACAAAGATGTAGTGGATGAGAACCTTAGGCTTCAAGTGGGTACTCTAGTAAAGGAAGTGGAGACTGCATAGGATAGGGACTCACTTGCTAGCTTTTAGATAACTTTTTCCTGATGAGGAAAGGAGAAGTGGTAGGGGAAGAAAGAAGGAGAGAGGATAGGACTGGGAGGGGAAGAGGTAAGGAGCTGCAAGGATATAAAGTGAATAAAATAAGTAAATGAGAAAAAATAAAAATAAAATAAAAAATGAAAGGTATAGTGTTTCATGAGAAGCCACAAGTATTTTGCAAGTTTAATATTTGAATAACATAGAAAGTTAGAACTTCCAACAATAAAAATACACAACATTAATTTTTAAATATCTCTGATTCTTTATAATATCAGTTCATTAAACATTGCACGTTTTGGAAATTTAAAGTGCATGTAGGACTGAAAAAATTGTAGTTTGTTGATAACAGTTTCACCTCAGGTGAGAATTCCTGCCTTGCCCAGGGTTTCTGAGTTCACTTATCAACCCCAAGGTGGACATGCAGGCTTGTGGACATCACACCTTGCACTGACTGGCCTGTTTAGACATGTGCATTGCAAAGAATTACAAGAAGTTCAAAGAAATATTTGGGATTCCTTGTTACTCCATGTTCTAAGTATACTATTGTCCTTTGTATTTCGCCTACTTTTATGTTTTTAAAAATACTATCACAGTGGTTTATTTCAGAATATTAGATTCTAAGAATTTTGTTTAATATGAATATCAGGTTGATCCACCTCATTTCAAACAGTTTTCAATGAGTTCTGAATTTTCTAATTATGAGTATTTGTCTATACTTGTTCATAAAGCAAGGCTCTATTGTACTTACTGCGTGTTCTCGGTCCTTCTGCTACAACTAAGTTGTAGTCGTATTTGTTTACAGCATTACAATTTTTTAAATTATACTCCAATATTGTTTGACATTACAACAGTACCTCTATTATGCTAAAATGATAATCCTAATCAGTGTTTTTATTGTGCTTTCAAAGAGCGTACATTCTTAATGTGTCATGGTAAACCAGTGAATTTCACCATAAAGCCTTCTTTCCTGTGATATGCCACAGAGCTTTGTACCATCTGTATCAAGACTTCCAGCCAAGCAAGGTGTTGCTTTGATCCTTTGAGAATAATTATCATCTGCTCAATTGTGCTTATTTGATATGGATATCTTCATATTACTGCAGAGAAGTGGCTGTTTACCTTCTAATCCGTATCGCAGTGGGAACAGCAGGCTAGTGAGCCGCCTTGTGTCTACAGAGAACACACCACGCAGTGCTGAAGCTCATGGACATTGCCTCCTTCTACTCAGAGGGCAGAATGATTGAATTTGATTGCTCTTAAAAAAAAAAAAAAAAAAAAAAAAAAAAAAAAAAACATGAAATTGAGAGTATTAGTTTGAGGCTGTTAGCAAAGCATTTTAACTATGACTTATTCATTTGTAAACATACTTCCTAAAGCAGCAATAACGAGATTAAAGGCTCCTCTGATTATTTGTCCTATTGTTCTTGGTTAAGCATATATGGGGTGAGGCGGAGAAACTCATTTCACATGTGAGTAATTTGACGTGGTGGAAAGTTTGATGTGGAAGCTGAGCAGCAGGAGGCAGTAAGTTCAGGATGAGTGGCGAAGCTTTCCGATTCACACAAGTGTTCTTTCTCCTAAAAAATGCGATGTTCTATGTAAGAAGACAAAATGATTTTGCAAGCTTAAATGTGGTATCAGTACTCTATAAAGGAACACAGGATTTACCTGCTAACCAGAACAGCATTTGCAATCACAAGCATCCTTGTACAAAAGAATTTGATATTAGCTGATAGGGTTGGTCCAAACTAAGGTCCATAGAAGCTCTAGTTTTAAATTTATAAATGGTGAGTTGAATGTGTGAACAGAAAATCATTCAAACATAAATGAAGAGACTGATGATATGAGTAAGAGCATTTGCCTAACTATGACTGTGTTCTTTTACATTAACACTGTAGACATTCAGACTTGGTTTTTGTTTGTTTGTATGCATATATGTGAATGGTGCACGTGGAAGCCACAGGCAACATTAGGCATTTTTTTCCAGCTGTTTTCTAACTTCTTATTACCACAGTGTCTCTCTCTGGAGCTCAGCAGTTTGGCTACATTGGATGGTCAGTAAGCTCTAGGGCTCTGCCTGTCTACATTACCTCAGTGCTGGGCTTCTGGAAACTTGTAACCACACTTGGCTTTTTTGTGGGTATTTGAGCTCTAACTCCTGTTTCTTTGCTTGTACACTGATTCATCATGTTAGCGATCACTGACTTTTGTGTTCTGAGACTGCCTATTGTGTTAGAAGCTCAGTCTGGCTTTGAACTTTCCATCTTCCTGCCTTAGCTTGCCCAAGTACTGAGATTATAACTGTGAGCTACCACATAAATCTGTTTCCTAGTATTGGTAAGTTATAAACGAATGCAGTTTTGATAACTTCCCCCTGTTTTTTGTCTGTTTGTTTGTTAGTTGCAGAAATTCAGGTGACACTGTGAGAAAAAATTATATAGTTTAATGTACTTAATGAAAATGTTTCAATCCAAAGACTTCCAGGCTTACTTTAAAGCCTACAGGCCAGTCAATGGCTGGTTCTGTGTTGTCAGAACTCAGTTCATTTTACTTACTTTATGTTTTTTTGTACTTTATATGAAGGATTCCAAGTGATTGTGAAGAGAGGTGAGAGCAATAGTTTGCTGTATTTATATACAATTTTAGTTTTTGTGTCATAGCACCAATGAGAATCCATTTCAAATGATTTCTCTGAAGTGACACATGTAGCTGATGATAAAGTTGTAAGTAGAAACAAAATTCATATATTCCCAATGCAATATATGACAAGAAATACAATGACAAGAAATACTATAGAGAAAGGAAAAATTTCATTTGGCTGATATAAGATTGTTACCAGGATCACCTACCCTCCCTCCAAAGAGATCTTATGACTCACAACAGCATTAGCTTAGTTAGCATTCAATACTCATTTGTTTTGATAAATATCTTAATCAGATATTTCATATCTAGAAATTATAATTAAAATAAAACATTTAAACACAACACAAAACAACAATGAAATGTCATTGGGGGTTTGTGAAATGTCTCATCAGAAGAGGGCATGGCCACCAAACCTGATGACTTCAGTTTAATCCCTGGGCTCTGAAGTAATAAGTCATAGTCGAAGGCATCAACTTAAATGGGAAGCACTTAAAAACAATTGACATTTACCAAAAGAAGATACAGTAAAAGCAGAGATTTAAAAGACTCGTCTGGCAAGTGTGGGTTCTAAAGTCTTCACTGTTGTGTTATGAAGTTGACCTTGAAGAGAAGACAGAAACAGCAGTTAAGAAATCTGAGACTTGAAAATAAAATGGCGTAATACTAGGCACGAATTTAGTGTGTGAGAGGAATATTTGAAATAAGATGAAGTCTTACAATGTTGGGTCTGGCAGATTTGGCAATGCCTGTCATTTGAGAACATGAACATCACAAGCACAACTGCTCCTGAAGAGCTAAGGACATAATAATGATTTTGACTTCATGTTTTTAACTAAAACTTTAAGCATTGAGAGTTGCAGAGTTCTCAAGATAAAACAGTAAGTTTCTACCCAATGTCTTTTTCTGAACAGAGAGTCATAGAGAATAATAAAAATTTTCAACAGCTATACTGTGTAGAAGTTTCCACAGTGTCACAAAAATCCATATTTAGAGTCAGCCACATAAAGGGATGAGATTATTGATCAAAGAAATAAGATCCATATAAACCTGGATACTTTCCCAGAAAAGACATTTGTCATTTTAACATGCTGAAGGAAGCTGTGGAATGAATATTTTTAAGTAGAAAAACTATGTGAGTGCTTTATATCACATAAACAATTTCTCCATCTGTAATTTCTGTCTGCCAAGCCAAATTATACAAAATAAAAACTTTTAAAAGCACAAGGAGAAAACCATTAAAATGTTATATACCCATAAATATGGTATACACTCACTTATAAGTGGACATTAGACATATAATATAGGTTAAACATACTAAAAATCTGTACACCAAAATAAGCTAAACAAGAAGGAGGACCCTGGGTAAGATGATTAATCCTCATTCAGAAAGACAAATTCGATAAACATCAGAAGAGGGAGAAAACAGGGAACAGGACAGGAGCCTACCACAGAGGTCTTCTGAAAGAATTTACCCAGCAGGGTATCAAAATATATGCTGAGCTCTTATATTTTTGGTTGTGAGCCTAGCCTTTAATGGCTGAGCCACTGGAAAAGATCATCCTGAATGAGCTATCCCAGAAGCAGAAAGTCACACATGATATATACTCACTCACATAAACACTTAATATAGGATAAACTTACTAAAATCTGTACACCTAAAGAAACTAATCAAGAGGGAGGACTCTGGTTAAAATGCTCAATCCCCATCCTGAAAGGCAAAGAGGATGGACATCAGAAGAAGGAGAAAACAGGGAACAAGTTAGGAGCCTGCCACAGAGGGCCTCTGAAAGTCTCTGCCCTGCAGACTATCAAAGCAGATGCTAAGACTGTTAGAGCCAACCTTTGGGCAGAATGCAGGGAATCTTATGAAAGAAGTGGGAAATAGTAAGATTTGGAGAGAACAGAAGCTCCACAAAGAGAGCAACAGAACCAAAAAATCTGGGCACAGGGGTCTTCCCTGAGACTGATACTCCAAGTAGCATGCATGGAGATAACCTAGAACTCTGCACAGATGTAGCCCATGGCAGCTCAGTCTCCAAGTGGGTTACTTAGTAAGGGAAATAGGGACTGTCTCTGACATGAACTCAGTGGCTGGTTCTTTGATTACCTCCCCCTGATGGGGGAGAAGCCTTACCAGGGCACAGAGGGAGACAATGCAACCAATCCTGGTGAGACCTGATAGGATAGGGTCAGAGGGAAGGGGAGGAGGACCTCCCTTATCAGTGGACTTGGCGAGGGTCTTGGGAGGAGATGAGAGAGGGAGGGTGGGATAGGAGAGGATGAGGGAAGGGGCTATAGATGGGATACAAAGTGAATAATTTATGATTAATAAAAAATAAATTAAATTATAAAAAGTAAACACCTGAGACAAAGCTAGGTATTTCTGTAGCAACCATTCACAAATGTAGAATCAGAGAAATGCAGAATGGGCTATGTGCATCAGTGGGTTTCATTGGAGGAAACCAGGAGGAGATTCCTGAATATTTCATACTCATGTATTTTATAATTTAAAAAATTTCAGTGTTTATGTTTACTAATACAAAAATTCATACCAAACAAAGATAATGTTGTTCCTTTCAATCTGGGCTTCTTAAACTGTGGGCTGTAACTGAATTTGAAAACGGTGAAAACTCTCATTGTTGTCAAATTTCTCACTGCTCAAATTTTTGGTGAACTCAAACATTCACTAGATTCAAAGTGCTTCAGGCAGTGCAGTTCTGGTGCACTTCTTTGTTGCATCATGGGACCTCACTTCAGTCTTGGTTCTGTCCACACTGTGTCCACTCTTAACTGTGCATGTTGTCACAGCACTCAGCTCCAGCTGTGGTTCAGATCTGATACCTCTGTGTTATGAAATGCATAGTCATCTGTTCAATCTTGGGACTGCGACAGTCTTTGAACTCCCTTGTAACTTACCTTTGTGGTCAAGAATTATTAACTATTAACTCTAAACTCATATACACCTCCTCATTTCTTTTACTTTTAAAAGTTTTCCTTCACTCTATCCCATTTGGATACATGGTTTCCATAGCTCATGCTCTGCTGTGCCATGTTACCTGTTTACTCCCTAGTTTATATAAACATTCTGCATTGAGACTCTTTTGACTTTTCTATCCCAGTAATTTGCATAGACTGATTCCATATAAACATGTTATCTCTTTTTGACTGCCTTAAACTGTAGAATAATGTTAACAATAGATAAAATAGCTGAGCTGAGAGGCTTGATCTTTAACTTTTTCTTTTCTTTTTTTATAATTTATTTTATATTTTATTATTTTATTTTGTTTTGAGAAAGGATCTCACTATGTGGCCCAGCCTTGTCTGGAACTCACAGAGGTTCACCTGCCTGTGAAACCCAAGTGCTTGGATTAAAGGTATGTGGTACCATGCCCATAAAAAAAAGCACAAGGAGAAAACCATTAAAATATTATATACACATAAATATGTCTTATTATATACATATATATGCATGCATTATTTAACATATATTTACCACAATAATATATATTTTCACACATAAATGAATGTATTTGTATGTTTGTTATGAGCTATATGTTTCTTTTAAAATTACATCTTTCTTAATTTTTGAGATTGTAATATATCATTTCCCATTGCCTTTTCTTCCTTTAAATTATCCCATATATCTTTTTTGCTCTCTTTCAAATCCATAGTCTCTTTTTATTAACTATAACACACATATAAGTAAATGCATGTACATATATATTTCTAAAAAGGACTTCTCAGTCTGTATAATGTTCCTTGTGTGAAAATTTTTTATGGTTGATCATTTGTTGTTAGATAATCAATTTGTGTGCTGTTCTATGAAAAATATGGTTTCTCCAAAATAAGGTGTCAGCATTCCTTTGCTTCTTTTTTTCCTATTATTTAATTATTCTGAAAGTTTTCTCCTGTATGGTTTTGTCTGACTCATTAATAATTCTGGTCTCCCTCTATTATGATCAAAACTGATTTTCTTTTCCCTACCTTCTACTATTTTATTTAATAGTTTTTGGTTTTTTGTAAACATGTGGTTATAACCATAAGTACATGTAAATGTTGTTTTACTTCTAAATCTATCACTCTAAATAATATATTGTGATATTAAGTTGGCGTCTATAAGATAGTAATTAGGCTGGCTATATTGTGTATTCTTTCTATATTTTCTTTTTGTCTTAATAATAAAGGATATTTGTATATTATATCTATATGCATGCACTTATATACACATATTAGCATCTATTCTTTCATATATGCTTTTATAGGAACCTATAAGTTTCCTTATAACATGTATATTACATAATATTGTATACATATTATTAAAATGTATTATGTGTCTCTCAGAACAAATAAAATTTACATAATACTTTATTATTCTTTTTTCAGCTTTTCTGTTTTTTTTTCTTTCATGTGTGCACGTATCCATGTGTGAGCATGTGTGTATGTATGTGTGTATGCTTGTCTGTGTGTGTCTATGTCTCTATATGTGTGTTCTTGCATGCATGTCTTTGTGTGTGCATGAATGTGCATGTGTGTGTGAGTGTGTAAAGATGGCATGTTGTATGTGAAATTCAGAGGGCAACATAGGCATACTCATTGCTACGACCTTGATTGACAGGGTATTTTTGTCAATCAGTGCTGAATTTGTAGGCTAACTCGTGTATGAGATGCAGAAATTCTGTTTCCTCTACCTTTGCCATCACAAGAACACTAGAATACAGGCATGCACTACTGAGCCAAGATTCATGTGATCTCTGGAGAATTGAACTCACGCTTTTATGTTTGTGTGGCATTCAAGCTACCTACTGAGCTAATCCCCCAGATCCACTGTTTTCCTTTTCTTTAATTTTTCTTTTACATTTTTCTTTTTTAATTTATTCGTTATATATCCCAATTGAAGTCCTGTCCCTCAATTCTTCCCAGTCTCACCCTCCTGCTCCCTTCTGCCTTATCACCTTCCCCTAGTCCACTGAAAGGGGGAGTTATCCACCATTGCCATCGGCCATTGCTTGTCAAGTCTCATCAGAACTGCCTGGATCCTCTTCCTCTGTGGCCTGGCAAGACACATCACTAGGAGCAAGTGATCAAAGAGCAGGTTCATGACAGAGGCAGCCCCTGATCCCCTTACTGGAGACCAACATGGAGACTTAGCTACAAATTGTCTTCCTTTGAGCATGTGGTCTATGTCCTCTCCATGCATGATCCTTGGATGGTACATCAGTCTCTGCAGGGCTCCCCCGTGTCCTTCTATCCCCTCTTCTTCTATAAGACTCTCTGTTCCAAAGTTTGGGACAGCCTTCAGACTGGGAAAAGATCTTCATCAACCCTACATTCCTGTAGAAGGCTACTACCCAGAATATAAAAAAACTCAAGAAATTAGGCACCAACAAATAATCCAATTTAAAAATGGGGTACAGAGCTAAGCAGAGAATTCCCAACAGAGGAATATGGAATGGCAGAGAAACACTTAATGAAATACTCAACATCAAAGATTCCATCTTACACTGATCAATCAGAATGGTTAAGATCAAAAACTCAAGGGACAACACATGCTGGAGAGGATGTGGAGAAAGAGCAAGCCTCCTCCATTGCTGGTGGGAATGCAAACTTGTACATTCATTTGGGAAATCAGTTTGGTGCTTTATCAGAAAATTAGGAGTAACACTACCTCATGATCCAGCTATATTACTCTTCAGCATATACCCAAAAGATGTCCCACCATTCAACAAGGACATTTATTCAACTATGTCCATAGCGGCTTTATTTGTAATAGCCAGAATCTGGAAAGAACCTAGGTGTTCCTCAACAGAGAAATGGATACAGAAATTGTGGTACACTTACAAGATGGAGTACTACTCAGCTATTAAAAATAAGGAAATCTTGAAAATGGGTGGAACTAGAAAAGATCATCCTGAGGTAGCCCAGAAACAGAAAGACACACATGGTAGATATTCACGTATAAGCAAATATTAGCCATATGATATAGGATAACCATACTAAAATATAAACACCTAAAGAAGCTAAACAATAAGGAGAACCCTAGGGAGGATACTTAAAAATCATTCAGACAGAAGGAAAAACAGGATAGACACCAGAAGCAGTGGAAGAGAGGGAATAGAATGGCAGCCTACTATAGAGGGTCCCCTGAGGCTCCACCCACCAGGATACTGAAGGTGATGCTAAGACCCACATCTTCTTAATTTTATAATTCAACTATGCAGTGTCTTGTGGTAGAGCTTTCCATTTAGCCCAGCAGCATTTAGTAGACTGAATGGTGATTAGGGGGAGAAACAGTGCCACAAAGCAATGCCCTGTTAGCACTTCTGACAAGATTCCTACAGTAAAATCAGAAAACCTGGTTGTTCTGAGTCTTCTAGTCCTTTCTAGAGGAGCATCTAGAGGACACATCCATGTCTCAGTGTATGCAGGATTGTCCATATATAACAATCTCAAAATCTGCTCATCAATACTAGGCATGCTTTAAGTGGGAAATGTTCTGTTTTAGAAGAAAAAAGCTAAAAGATAATTACAAAAATATCTGTAGGTCCCATGCTCGGTTGCAGAACCAGGGCTGCTGTGTCAGTTTGAATTGTGTGGAGAGTTATCTTTTGACAACAAAACAAAACAACACTGGGGTTACATAAAGATAAAAATGTATTTGTTTATTTGCTCATGTGTTTATTATATTTGAGGCAGGGCCTCACTATATTGTCAGGGCTGTCCTTGAACTTCCAGAGATCTAGCTGCCTCTGCCTCTCAAGTGCTGGGATTAAAGGCATGTGTCACCATAGAAAGCTGAAAAGATAATTTTATAACTTGTGAAATTGCTTTATACCAATGAAAACAGAGTTAACCAATGACCATTTGTGATGTCACATTTCTCGATTAGCTCAAGTGAGAATATTGCTTATTCTTTTTCACAGACTCCCTGGGAGACAAGGCTTTTGGACCTATCTAAATTATGTTAGTTAATCATGTCCAATGTTGAAAATTAGAAAATATACAACAGGGATACATTTTTTGAATCTATAACATTTTTAATTTTGCAGTTAAATTTGTTCCACAAATGATAACAAATTGACGATGAAATCCCTTTTAGTCTGCCTTAAGAAATTACTACAATATTTGTGCTCTTATTTCATTTTCTATCTCTTAGTGAAGGATATAAATCAGAATAAAATGTTTATTGATAATCCCTCATTTGAATAAATTTGGCTGGTTTTCTAATATAGGTGGCACCACCCATTTTAAATATAAATTTTCTTATTCATTTTAATTTAATTTTTTAATTAAATTTTTATTTTTTATATTAGTTACAGTTTATTTACTTTGTATCCCTGCTGTAGCCTCTTCCCTCATTCCCTCCCAATACTACCCTCCATCCCTCATCTTCTCCCTGTCCCTCTCTAAGTCCACCTATAGGGGAGGTCCTCCTCCCCTTCCATCCGGCCTAGCTTATCAGGTCTCTTCAGGACTGGCTGCAATGTCCTCATCTGTGGCCTAGCAAGGCTGCTCTTCCCTCAGGTGAGAGAGGAGTCAAAGAGCCAGCCATTGAGTTCATCTCTGAGACAGTCCCTGTTATCCTTACTAGGGAACACACTTGGATACTGAGCTGCCATGGGCTACATCCGAGCAGGTGTTCTAGGTTATATCCATATATGGTCCTTGGTTGGAGAAACAGTATCAGAAAAGACCCTTGTGGCCAGATATATTTGGTTCTGGTGGAGCTCCTGTCCTCTCCAGGTCATACTAACTCCCCCTTCTTTCATATGATTCCCTGCACTATGCCCAATGTTTGGTTATGAGTCTCAGCATCTGCTTTGATACACTGCTAGGTAGAGTCTTTCAGAGGCCCTCTGTGGTAGGCTCCTGTCCTGTAACTTGTTTTCTCCTACTTCCTATATCCCTCCCATTTGTCTTTGTAAGTGAGGATTGATGATCTTACCCTGGATCTTCTTTCTTGTTTATCTTCCTCAGGTGTACAGATTTTATTATGTTTATCCTAAATTATAGGTCTAGTATCCACTTATAAGGAAGTGTATACAGTGTGTGTCTTTCTGCTTCTGGGATACCTCACTCAGGATGCTCTTTTCTAGATTCCACCATTTGCCTGCAAATTTCATGATTTCCTTGTTTTTA
Source organism: Psammomys obesus (assembly GCF_907164565.1). Taxonomy (NCBI): domain Eukaryota; kingdom Metazoa; phylum Chordata; class Mammalia; order Rodentia; family Muridae; genus Psammomys; species Psammomys obesus. The sequence continues at coordinate 608,129 of NW_026596147.1, forward strand.
ATTGCTGAGTAGTATTCCAGTGTTAATTTTATGAGAAAAATATAATGTCTCATAAATTGTTTAAAATTATACCATCTATAATCTATAAGCCACATAAATATCAAAATGATTACATTAAAATTATTAAAAAAAAAACCATACTCATCTGAATCTGTTTTGCTGTCAGTACTAGTAATATTATCCAGAATAAATTAGGCAAAAGAAAGTAATGTTTGAAATAATATTTCAATTTTACAATGTCTTCAGGACTTCTAGATATGTCTTAACCATTATATAAAGATATTAGAAAAGTCAGGTGCATTCCAAGATCAAAGATAACATATTTTGGAGGAAACACAAAATCCACACTGCCTTAAATATAGTTATACAAATTACTTAAAATTACTAAGACCTGAGCCTGGTATGGTGGGGCCCACCTATAATCCCAGCACTCAGGGAGGCAGATTGCTGTGAGTTCAAGGCCAGCCTTCCTACAGCTCAGTCAAGGCTACACAGAAAAACCATGTCTCAAAAAAAAAAAAAATAAAACAAATAAATAAACAACAACAAAAAAAAGATTGCTAAAAATTAAATAAAGTCATAAAACAGAAAGCCATAGTAGACTATTAGTTACCTGAAAAGACTAGCTATACAATTTCAAAACAATGAAGTGGGAAAGTTATTGAATGATGCTGCCTGAGTGTTTTGAAATAGATTCTTTTTTCCTTTATTCACCTAAAACAATCTAAGGTACTTTGTTCTCTTTTTCATGGAGAGGACTGAAACACAAGCGTAGTGCAAAAATGTGAGTGATTATGAACAAACGGTGCAATTGTGTTAGAAATCTTATCTATAGTCAAAGACAGGGAAAACAAAATGAGAACTTTTTTTAAATCAGTTACCTAGTGTATTTTTTGAAAGAACAATGATATCAATACATATTTTCTGAAGATTATGATTTCCTCCTTTAGCCTCATGATTATAACTTGATAATGGATTTCTTTCATTTATTTCTACCTTACTCATTTCAAAGTGTGCATAAATCAAGATGTCAAATTTCTACAACATCATAAGCATTCTGTGAGTTCAGTTATTAGCAGTTTTTTTCTGGAAATTGCTGCAAAATTTATTTCAAATCAATATCTATGCAAATTATTATAAGGATAAGAATAAATTATTATAATAAATATTCAAATGACATGCCAGTACGCAGCTTATTAAAAAGTATTAAAACTCATGGACTACTCTTTACCTATCTTTATTGTTGGAAATTTCTTGATTCTAGTGGGCTTTTCTAACCCAGCGAGCTCCCAAATAATTGAGACAGAGACCTATTGATTTATTTAACAAGGTTAAATACAGTAACTTAACCTATAATATTTATACTAATTTCCTATGCTAGTCTGGCTACTTCCCAGCCACAGGCCCAAAGTTATTTGTCAATATTTGTCTTGTCTGGGTTGGATCTACTCCATCAGGTCACATCCAATGCTGCACCTCCCAGAGGGAGGTGATCAAAGAGCCAGCCACTGAGTTTATGTCAGAGACAGCCCCTGTACCCCTTAATAGGGAGCCCACTTGGAAACTGAGCAGCCTATGGGCTTCCTCTGAATAGAGGACCTAGGTCTTCTCCATGCAAGGTTCTTGGAGTATCAGTCTCTGCAGGCCCCCCTGGGTCCAGGTTTTTGGGCTCTGTTGTTCTCCTTATGGAGTCCCTGTCCTTTCCAGGACTTTCTATATCACTCTTCTTCCATAAGGTATCTGGCATTATGCCCAGAGTTTGGCTATGAGTATCAGCATCTGCTTTGATACCTTCCTGGGTAGTTTTTCAGAGGCCTTCTGTGGAAGGCTCCTATCCTTTTCCTTGCCTTCTCCTACTTCTGGTGTCTCTCTTGTTTGCCCATTTGAATGAGGATTAAGCATCTTCCCTAGGGTCCTCTTTGTTTGTTGTTTAGCTTCTTTAGGACTATATATTTTAGTATGTTTATCCTATATTTTATGGCTAATATCCACTTATAAGTGAGTATGTATCATATGTGTCTTTCTGTTTCTGGGTTACTTCACTCAGAATGATCTTTCCTAGTTCCCACCATTTGCCTGCAAATTTCATGATTTCATTGTTTTTAATTGCTGAGTAGTATTTCATTGTGTAAAATGTACCACACTTTAAGTATCCATTCCTCAGTTGAGGGACATCCAGTTTGTTTCCAGATTGTGGCTATTACACATAAAGCTGCTATGAACATAGTTGAACAAATGTCCTTAATGAATGGTGGGACATCATTTGGATATATGCCTAGGAGTGGGGCAGCTGGATCTTGAGGTGGCATTATTCCTAATTTTCTGAGAAAGTGCCAGGTTGATTTCCAAAGTACTTGTACAAGGTTACATTCCCACCAGCAATGGAGGAGAGTTCCCCTTTCTCCACAACCTCTCCAGCATGCATCATCCCTTGAGTGTTGGACATTGTCATTCTGATGGTTGTAAGGTGAAACCTCAATCTCAGGGTCTTTTTTTTTCACTTTTTTATTTTTATTTTTTTCTTCACCAGTATCCTGATTAACGCTCCTCTATCAACTCCACCAGTCCCATTTCCTTTCCCTCTTCTCCCCTATCCTTTTCTCCTAGTCTGCTGAAAGGGAGAGTTCTCCACTATTGCCATCTGCCCATAGATTGTTGAGTTTTATCAGGACTGCTTTGATCTTCTTCCTCCTCCATGGTGTTGCAAGGCTGCATTCTCAGAGGTGAGTGATCAGAGAGAAGTCAACTGAGTTAATGACTGAGGCAGCCCCTGCTCCCCTCACTCAGATATCTACATGGAGACTGAGCTACTAATTGGCCACATCTAAGCAGGGGATCTAGGTCCCCTCAATGCATGGTCCTCTGTTAGTGCATCAGTCTCTACAGGACCTGATGGGCTCATATCTTAGGGGCTTCCCAGCTCAGCATAGTTTTGATTTGTATTTCTGGAATGACTAAGGATGTTGAGCATTTCTTTAAGTGTTTCTCTGTCGTTTGATATTGCTTTGTTCAGGAATGTCTCTGTTTAGCTCTGTACCCCATTTTAATTGGATTACTTGGTTTGTTGGTGTTTAATTTCTTCAGTTCTTTATATAATCTGGATATTAGCCCCCTGTCAGATGTAGAAAATTGTGCTTGAGTGTTTTCTGTACTCTATTCCTTGTAATGGGACATCAGTTAGATAATAAATCACATATTCATTCATATCTATGAGAAGATTCTTCCCTCTGATTTATTTCAACCCATCTTCAATTTTTAGCTGTTCAAGTATGATATGCCTAGCTATTTGTAATGGATGTTATTATTGTTTATCTTACCTAGATTATTGCAATAATTCTGGAAATTTTTCAGTCATTATCCCTTTAATGGATTTTTCTGCCATTTCTCTTTCAGTCTTTGATATATTTAGTTGTATTTAAGCTATACTATTTGGATTTTTGTCACAAATTTTTGTGACATAAAATCCTCAGAGAGAATAAAAGTCTAGTATTTCTAGTGGAAGTTGTAGAAAAAGTGGTCATTATTTCAGTCTCAGCCAAGATCCAGCTACTTAATGGCATATTTTCCTGATTAAGAAGGCTTCGAAGAAGGATTCTTCAGAAGTTTATTGTGTTTAGCCTGCGTTATATTACGGAAGACCCAAAATTTTATTTTGCATATCAATTGAAGACTAGAGATTTAGAGAACTTTAGGTCTAATGCCAAAATTCAAAATTAAAATGAGATTGAAACAAACATAAATATGCATCACGGAACTGATAATAAAGTAGATATGAAGCTTTGGAGGATGCATTCGCAGGAAATGGAAACAGACCTAGTTGTAAGACATGTTTGATCTTATTGCTTGTGTTTTTTAGGCTTATTTCCTCACACAGGCTTCATAGCGTCTCTCAAGCACTGCCAGGGCATGGGGATTGGAAGGACTGCATGGGCACGAGACAGTAGAGGTCGGTAAGCCTTTCAGTGGTTAACCCAGACTGGCCTCCTCATGGGTGAGAACCCTAAATTCAGAAGGTATTAAACCAAAAGAAAACAACCAACCAAACAAACAAAACCCTGATTGCTTCATATTTTCAGGTCAGCAATCAAATGAAAGTGCACAACATCAAAAAAACTGAATTTTGGGTTATATGTTGACTTTCCTTATTAAAGTAATAAAGTGAGTTACTTTTGTAGATATACTTTTAACTGTTCATAACCTCAGGCTTGTGCAATGTGTTTTTCCCACTGAGCCATCTTCCCAGCCTTGACTACACATATTTTAAAGGATTTGTATAAATAAATGTTTATTTTTTTTACAGAACAAAAAAAAATCACCAGATGTTGTTTCAAAACTTTTCATAAAATTTTCCATTAACTTCTGATATTTTGAATGACTAAATGGTGTGTATGAGCTTTTTTTATTTATCTGTGTGTATTCACCCAATTTCTTATAGTTTGTCTAAGATATTTATTTATTATTTGAAAAAGTTTTGCTTTATGTTATTGTTTGTTGCTGTCATGTAATTACCTGTTTACTCTGAATTCTTCATCACAACAGTATTGACTACATTTTCTAGCATATTAACTTTTTAAAAATTATTCTCATCTATTTATTTCAGTACCTTACTCTTGGAAAATTCTTTAAGAGACATTATCTTAATCATTAACTTAGCATCAAAACCACAAATTAAACTTTTTGTTGGAAACAAAGTAAATTAGGAATTGACCTAGATGATTTTCAAGTAATCACCCATCAATTTCAAATAGTTTGCTCATAAAAATGTGTCAAAAATGATGGCTATAAAGCATGATGTTTTATTTAAAAAGTTTAAATTGTTGCATAAATATTGCATGTTTATTTGAATATCAGCGTCAAATATTTTAAGTAATTTAACAAGCAAAATAAAATAATTTATAGATAGGGAAGAACATGCTAAACCCACACAGCAGCGTTTCTCAATCTTTGAGTCATGGTCCCTTTAGGAGAAGAATGGACCATAGGGATCATGTAAGAGCATAAGAAAAACACAGATATTTCCATTCTGACTCATAACAGTGGTAAAATCACAGTTTTGAAGTAGCAAGAACAATATTGTTATGGTTGGGGTCACCATAACAGGAGAAAATTGTAAAAAAGGGTGACAATATCAGAAGTGTTCAGGACCACTGCCACAGAGAGAGGCAGTCACCATCATGTTTACAAGTCAAGTCCATCCTGGGAAAATCCACTAAATGTTGCTTCACATCCTGAGAATGAAATCACAAACTTCAAACATGTTCACTGAACAGAGGATATATAAGAAAATAAAAGGAATAAAGGAAATGCATGAAACTATCAAGAAAAGTTATTAAAAATAAAACTCTTAAGAGAAGTACAAAAAACTAGTCAATTAACTTCCCATCAACATGGGAGACAGGAGAATGGTGAATATCTTCAGATGAACCAACAGTTCAAGACTCAAGACTTCGATTATGCTTAATTTGGGCTCTTTCAGGCTGGGAAGCAAAACACTGAGTTGTAAGAGAGAACATTGATGAAAGTGGGATAAATTAAGAGCTTAAATGTGGAGGGAAACAATTCCATGAAGGGCCTTGAATTTAAAATGAAGTTCTACTAAATTTTATATGCACAGAGGGGCATAGTTTTTTGAGCAGGAAAGTGATCCAAACACAGCTGCATATTTAGAAAATTAAACTGACTGTTTTGATTTTGTGGAGAGGTAAGAAAACAAGATAGAAATTTATTTAAATAATCCAAACAGGCATTTAAATTAAGTTGATTGGAATGAAATGTTTTGTAATATTTCAGGAGATGTGAATTTAATTTAATGTAACTCCAGAATAAGAAAAAAAATCAATACTAACTAGATGGCATGTGTACATGCATAAGTAGGAGCTACTTTGACCAGATTTGCTCTTCTGTATTTAAGGAAAAAAGTACCAGAGAAAGTAGCAAGTGGTGATAAGGCTGTAAATTTGTACTTTCCTTAAACCTTTTACATGAATGTAGTTGATCTGTAACTCATATGATGTCTATTTTCTCTAAAAAGTCACTCCTCACACTGTCAGAGAAAAGTTTTCTCCCAGCTCGATTTAAAGGATACTGTGGGCAGTACTCAGAGGGTGTGAAGAAACTCCTCCAGCATAATCTGCAGCTACATCAAAGACAAATGTAAATTTTTTCATGACACAATGGTTTCCCAGATTCCTGCATTCTGTGTGGTTTTACAAAAAGCTGTTATCGTAAGACTGCATGCATGTCTTCATAAATGGATGAATCTGAAAGAGAACGTCCTGAGTGAGGTAACCAAGTCCCAGAAAGACAGGCAGGGAAACAACTCACGTATAAGTGGATATTAACCATATATTACAAGGTAACCATACTACAATCCACAGACCTAAAGAAGCCAAGTAATCCATTGTGTAAATGTACCACAATGTCTGTAATCATACCCCAACTGAGGGACATCTGGGTTGTTTCCAGCTTTTGGCTATTACAAATTGAGCTGCTACAAACATGGTTGAGCAAATACTACTCAGCAATTAAAAACAAGGAAATCATGAAAATTGCAGGCAAATGATGGAATCTAGAAAAGACCATCCTGAGTGATGTATCCCAGAAGCAGAAAGACACACATGGTATATACTCACTTATAAGTGAATTTTAGACATATAATATAGGATAATCATACTAAAATTTATATACCGAAGGAAGATAAGAAGGAGGACCCTGGGTAAGATGCTCAATCTTCATTCAGAAAGGCAATTGAGACGAACATTGGAAGAGGGAGAAAACAGGAAAGAGGACAGGAGCCTATCACAGAGGGCCTCTGAAAGACTCTACCTAGCAGGGTATCAAAACATATGCTGAAACTCCTAGTCAAACTTTGGGCAGCATGCAGAGAATCATATGAAAGAGGGGAAATAGAAAGACCTGGAGGGGACAGGCGCTCCACAAGTGGAGCAACAGAACCAAAAATTTGGGCCCAGGGGTCTTCTCTGAAACTGATACTCCAAACAAGGACCATGCATGTAGATAACCTAGAACACCTGCACAGATGTGGCCCATGGCAGCTCAGTATCCAAAAGGGTTCCCCAATAATAAGAACAGGGACCTTCTCTGACATGAACTCATGGGCTGGGTCTTTGATCACCTCCTTACCAGTCCACAGAGGAAGACAATGAAGCCAGTCCTGATGAGACCTGATAGACTAGGATCAGATGGAAGGGGAGGAAGACCCCTCCTATCATTGGACTGGGAGAGGGGCACAGTAGAAGAAGGGGGGGGAAGGAGGGCTGGAAGGGGAGGTGGGAAGGGACTACAGCTGGGATACAAAGAATAAACCGTATAATATGAAAAAATAAAAATTAAAAAAAAAGCTAGGTAACAAGAAGAACCCTAGAGAGGATGCTTAATTCTCATTTGGAAGGGCAAATTGTCTAGACACTGAAGCAGCTGAAGAGAGGAAAGAGTATGAGATCCTACCATAGATGTCCTCTGAAAGACTCTATCCAATGGGGATGAAACATATGCTGAAACTCACAGCCAACTAGAGCACAGGGAGTCTTATGGAAGAGTGGAGATAGAAGTACCCAGAAGGAATAGGAGCTTTATAAGTGAGAGACCAAAAAAAAATTAAATTAAAGATTAAGTTTTCTGCTTACATGCCCCTCTCCAAGTCATGGGAGGAGATGAGAGAGGGAGGGTAGGTTTAGGATGGAATGAGGAAGGGGGCTACAGCTGGGTTACAAAGTGAATAAACTGTAATTAATATAAAAATATAATTTAATTTAAAAAAATAGGTTTCTGGGTTAAAGGAACAAGTGAACAAGCCTGTACAAAATCTAGTCAAGTCCAACTAGCTACCAGGGAAGTGGGGAACTGGCCTTACTGCATTATTTTCCTGCCCGCTAGAGATACAGTTGCTAGGAAACTGGCCCAGAGCACCCCTCTCCACTAAGACAGCCAAACAAGGGAAGCCAGACCTTTAATGGTTTTGTGGGCTCCCTACAGCCAATCAGTTCAAAATACAACCGTTCCCTTTTGTGTTTCAACTAATAGATGCTTGCCAAGCTGAAATTGCCCTGCTTTGGGTATGCTGGGAGGGGCTAGGATCTTTAAATCACCCACATACCCTAAGCTCAGGGCTCTATTCTCAATTGCTGCTTCAGTGAGGGTGTGAGCCCAAGCTCTACATTGTCATAAAAAGATCTTCATGTGTTTTGCAACGGACTCAACTCCTGGTGGTCTTTTGGGATCTCGTGAATTGGACACAACACAAGAAGACAGACAGAACCTACAAATCCCAGGGTCGACTGTGGAGACTGATGAACTATCCAAGGACCATGGAAAGGACCTAGGCCAGCTGCTCAAATATAACCAATAGACAGCTCAGTCTGTTTGTGCGTTCCCTAGTAAAGGAAGCAAGGGCTATCTCTAATATGGGCTCTGTTGCTCGTTCTTTGATCACTTGCCTGGTAGGGCAGCCTGGCAAAGGCCACTGAAGAAAAAGATGTAGCCAATACTGATAAGACTTGATAGTCTGGGGTCAGTTGGTAAGAAAGAAAGGCTCCCCATTTCTGAAGACTAGGATAGGGGGTATGCGGGAGGAATAGGGAAAGAGGTTGGGACAGGGATAAGATGAGGGAGTGGACCATGATCAGGATGTAAATGAATAATTTTTTTCTTTTTTTAACATTTATTAATTACACTTTATTCATTTTGTATCCCCCCCATAAGCCCCTCTCTCCTCCCCTCCCGGTCCCGCCCTCCCCCCCTTTCTGCATGCATGCCCCTCCCCAAGTCCACTGATAGGGAAGGTCCTCCTCTCCTTCTTTCTGATCTTAGTTTATCAGTTCTCATTAGAAGTGGCTGCATTGTCAGGGTTCTAGGTTATCTCCATGGATAGTCCTTGGTTGGAGTATGAGTCTCTGGGAAGTTCCCTGTGTTCAAATTATCTTGTTCTGTTGCTCTCCTTGTAGAGTACCTGTCCTCTCCAGATCTTACTATTTCCCACTTCCTACATAAAATTCCATTCACTCTGCCTGTCAGTTGGCCATCAAGCTCAGCATCTGTTTTCACAGTCTGCATGGCAGAGGCTTTCAGAGGCCCTCTGTGGCAGGTTCCGAGGTTGTTTCCTGTTTTCTTCTTCTGGCTTTCAGAGGCCCTCTGTAGCAGGTTCCTAGGTTGTTTCCTGTTTTCTTTTTTGTCTGATGTCCATCCTCTTTGCCTTTCAGGATGGGGATTGAACATTTTAGTTAGGGTCCTCTCTTTTGCTTAGTTTGTTTAGATGTACAGATTTTAGTGGGTTTATTCTATGTTGTATGTTTATATGAGTGAGTATATACCATGTGTGTCTTTTTGCTTCTGGGACAACTCACTCAGGATGATCCTTTCCAGGTCCCACCATTTACCTGCAAATTTCATGATTTCCTTATTTTTCATTGCTGAGTAATACTCCATTGCATAGATGTACCACAGTGTAAATGAATAAATTTTAAAAAATTAAATTAAAAATGAATTTACATATATATGCAACTCTTCACATTTAAGAAATATTAGATCAAAATATCATAGCAACTTTTTTTGCTAGAAGTACACTCACATTCATATCCTTTCAATTTAATGAACAGAGGTTTAGATATAGCAGCAATATTGAATTACATGATATTCTCAAAATGTTTATAATGAATGCTACATGAAAAATAGAAGCTGAGTATTTTTATAATTAAGCAATAAGCACTACCTCATTATTCATAGTGTGTGTGTGTGTGTGTGTGTGTGTGTGTGTGCCTGTGTGTATCCATTTATGGTACAAACCTGGTAAAAATGATGTCTTAAATTTTCCTGTCTTCCTGATCTTGTGCTCACAATGTGAGGTGCTTAACAGAGGCCCCAGCTAAGAATGGCTGGTTGTCAGGAAAACTGTGAAAAGAAATTAGACCTTTGTCAGATTCTTTGGTGGTTGGCTCAGCTGGAGAAGTCATTTATTGCATTTGCTTTTCCATCTCAGGATGGTTCACCCAGTCACTAATCTCTAAGCGATTATAGAGACTGCTTATATTCACCCAGTCCAGGACAATAATTTAGGATGATTTTATACTGAAAAGCTTTCCATGGGGCCAAAATGTATCTGCACTGTGGCTCAGTTTCTTTCTATGTTGATCCTACCTATCCCTATCTCTTTTGAAGGTTTATCTCCAACAAAAGTCTAATAAAAATACTGCATGGAAAGTGTAATGGTAGAGCTCAAACTGTGGAGCCACCTTTCATTGGATGACATTAATACAAGTTCCCCTTGTGAATTTCTCCATAAAAGCTATGTTTTAAGTTCTTTGCAATGAAAAGGGCAATGAGCTCTTTTAAAGTACCCAATAAAGAAGTCCTGTCCTCAGTGATCTTGATCTTTGGAAATGAGAGCTGAAGAGCACTTTACTGTTCTTCCTTAGCATGGAGAAGATAATCATTCCCCTTCCCCCAACAACTAAACATTTAACAATTCAAATCTGCTTCCTCTATTCTTTAGAATTTCCGACTATCAAATACACAGCTTGAAATATAGCATTGTATATGGAATCAAATTGTGTGCGAACACCAGTTCATAAACAGTTTTTGAAACAAAATTAACAAAGAATAACAATAGTTACAGTGAAAACATTAGTCAAAAGTAAATTATTTGTTTTCCTTTCAAAAAGAACTACCTTAATAGAACTATAAGCACTTAATTTGATGAATTTGATATGTTTTGTTATATTTTGCCTCACATCAACTCTACATAACAGGTAGGTCTAAAATTTACAAACAACTGGATCCAAATTCAATCAAGCCTTATAATGTGCTATGTCTAAAAAATAATAATAATAATAGAATAAATAGCATGGAACCCAGGCCACACACCCAACCTAGGTACCTTTACAACTGAATTAAACCTTCAATCCAAATTCATATACTTCTATTTTAAAAATATGGCTTTCAAAAATTAAAATGAAAATGTATATAAAGTATTAAAAAGGAAGTTATCAAATGATATAACTTCAAATTTTAACCTTCAGTACTTTAGAATATGACTTGGCATAGAAACATAGATGCAGTTATACGAAAATGAGATCACTGAAGTGGATTCTAACCCAATATGATAATATATGGTATCCTTTCAAAAATGGGAAATTTGAGCAGAAGAACAGAGCCCTGACTGTGAGGAAATGGGCTTCCACATGATGTTGGGTGTTGCTAAAAGATATTTTCAGATGGTAACAGCTGTAGAGCATGAGGATTTGAGGTTTCAGGATTTCAAGGCCATGCTCACAACTTGATCTCCAAACGCTGCCATCTAGAATTCCATGATAGATTTCTATTGTTTTAAGCCATTGGCTTCTAGGCTGTGGTAATTCCAGAAAGCTAATTTGTACGTCAAAATTTAAATGCAGGCATATGGATGTGGATGAAAGTTACTAGACAGAAGCTCAACCTTCTGGAAGGCTAATTAAATGAGTCTGGAGGGTTCGAAACACTGCTAGTCCAGAGGCTAATTCCAAATCATCATGGACTATCTTAGGCCCCTAAATAATCATTTTTTGTCCACTCCTGTGTAGGACTAACATCATGTGATATTAATTACAAGAAAAGCCTTCATTGTTATTATTATTATTGTTGTTGTTGTTGTTTTCAATTTATTCACTTTGTATCCCAGTTGTAGTCCCCTTCCTCAAATCCTTGCGGTCCCACCCTTCCTCCCTCTTCCTTCCTCTTCCTCCCTATCCCTCTTTCCCAGCCCACTGATAAGGAAAGTCCCCTTCCCCTACTGTGTAAAACCTTTTGAAATATAGCAACTAAGCACTTAGGAGATCATTACCTTCCACCAACACAAGAGCAGATAATGCCATCAGATTACAGTTTTGGCTGTAGCTGAGATCTCTTTACTTAACTGTCTCTCTTATATTTCCAACAATGTATTTGAAGTGTCTCAATTTATTGGGGTGTTTGTTTGTTCGTTTGTTTGTTTGTTTGTTTTGTTCCTATAAAAACTCTATGAAAAGACTTCAGTTTTGAGAAATGGAACCATAAGTAACATAAATCTGTGTTCACAAGTCATAGTTACTTATATTTGGATCCAGAATAAGCTGTCTTTTGTCTTCTTTGAGGGAAGATCTCTCTCTCTCTCTCTCTCTCTCTCTGCATGTGTATGTGTCCAGATATTTTGATCCTATGCACAATCCTGCATCTAATTATCTGAACATTAAACACATATATTAATGCCCATATAATAATCAGTTTTTTATAAAAGTGGTTGTAAAGTCCATACTTAACAATCTAGTCCTCTTTTTTTTTCCATTTTTTAAAAAAATAAATTATTTATTTTTATGTGCATTGGTGTTTTCTCTGCATATGTCTCTGTGAGGGTGTCAGAGACCCTGGAACTGGAATTACAAACAGCTGTGAGCTGCCATGTGGGTGCTGGGAATTGAACCTGGGTCCTCTAGGAAGAGCAGCCAGTGCTTTTAACCACCCAGCCACCTCTCCAGCCCCATATCCATTCTTTTAGTGGGTCTGTGATGGCTGCTTCTAGATGGTGTGGCATAGCTGACATGGTCCTGGCGGAGACCCCACAGATGGCAGACATGCACACTCTCTTGACTTCATGGAATGTATTTTATGATCCTTGTCTTAGCTTTCTGTTTACATCTTTTTTTAATTGTTTATTAATTACACTTTATTCATTTTGTATCCCCCCATAAGCCCCTCCCTCCTCCCCTCCCGATTCCACCATCCCTCCCCTTTCTGCATGCATGCCACTCCCCAAGTCCACTGATAGGGGAGGTTCTCCTCTTCTTTCTGATCTTAGTCTATCAGTTCTCATCAAAAGTGGCTGCATTGTCCTCTACTGTGGCCTGATAAGGCTGCTCCCCCCTCAGGGGGAAGTGATCCACGAGCAGGCCAATCAGATTATGTCAGAGGCAGTCCCTCTTCCCATTACTATGTAACCCACTTGGACACTGAACTGCCATGGGCTACACCTGTGCAGGAGTTTCAGGTCATCTCCACGAATAGTCCTTGGTTGGAGTATGGGTCTCTGGTAAGTTCCCTGTGTTCAAATTATCTTGTTCTGTTGCTCTCCTTGTGGAGGTCCCGTCCCCTCCAGCTCTTACTATTTCCCACTTCTTACATAGAATTCCATTCACTCTGCCCATCAGTTGGCCATCAGGCTCAGCATCTGCTTTGACAGTCTATACTGCAGAAGCTTTCAGAGGCCCTCTGTGGCAGGTTTCAAGGTTGTTTCCTGTTTTCTTCTGGCTTTCAGAGGCCCTTTGTAGCAGGTTCCGAGGTTGTTTCCTATTTTCATTTTCTTCTGATGTCCATCCTCTTTGCCTTTCTGGATGGGGATTGAACATTTTAGTTAGGGTCCTCTCTTTTGCTTAGTTTGTTTAGATGTACAGATTTTAGTGGGTTTATTCTATATTGTATGTTTATATGAGTGAGTATATACCATGCGTGTCTTTTTGCTTCTGGGACAACTCACTCAGGATGATCCTTTCCAGGTCCCAACATTTACCTGCAAATTTCATGATTTCCTTATTTTTCATTGCTGAGTAATACTCCATTGTATAGATGTACCACAGTTTCTGCATCCATTCTTCAGTTGAGGGGCATCTGGGTTGTTTCCAGCTTCTGGCTATTACAAATAAAGCTGCTACGAACATGGTTGAGCAAATGTCCTTTTTGTGTACTTGTGCCTCTTTTGGGTATATGCCTAGGAGTGGTATGGCTGGATCTTGAGGAAGCGCTATTCCTAGTTGTCTGAGAAAGTGCCAGATTGATTTCCAGAGTGGTTGTACCAGTTTACATTCCCACCAGCAGTGGAGAAGGGTTCCCCTTTCTCCACAACCTCTCCAGCATGTGTTGTCCCTTGAGTTTTTCATCTTGGCCATTCTGATGGGGGTAAGGTGAAATCTCAGGGTTGTTTTGATTTGCATTTCCCTAATGGCTAATGAGGTTGATCATTTCTTTAAGTGCTTCTCTGCCATTCGATATTCCTCTACAGAGAATTCTCTCGTTAGCTCTGTTCCCCATTTTTTAAGTGGATTACTTGGTTTATTGCTTTTCAGCTTGTTTAGTTCTTTATATATATTGGATATGAGTTCTCTGTCAGATAAAGGGTTGGTGATGATTCTTTCCCAATCTGTAGGCAGTCGCTTTGTTTTGATGACGGTGTCCTTTGCTTTACAGAAGCTTTTCAATTTCATGAGGTCCCATTTATTGATTGTTGCTTTTAGAGCCTGTGCTGTTGGTGTTCTGTTCAGGAAGTTTTCTCCTGTACCAATGAGTTCTAGGGTCTTCCCCACTTTTTTTTCTAGCCGATTTAATGTGTCCTATTTTATGTTGAGGTCTTTGATCCACTTGGACTTCAGTTTTGTGCAGGGTGATAAGTATGGATCTATTTTCATTTTTCTACATGTAGACATCCAGTTGGACCAGCACCATTTGTTGAAGATGCTATCTTTTTTCCATTGTATGGTTTTGGCATCTTCGTCAAAAATCAGGTGTTCGTAAGTGTGTGGGTTTATTTCTGGGTCTTCTGTTCGATTCCATTGATCCACCATTCTGTTTCTATGCCAGTACCATGCAGTTTTTATAACTGTTGCTCTATAGGACAGCTTGAGATCAAGGATGGAGATACCTCCAGAAGATCTTTTATTGTAGAGGATTGTTTTAGCAATTCTACGCTTCCTGTTATTCCATAGGAAGATGAGAATTTTTCTTTCCAGGTCTGTAAAGAATTGTGTTGGCAATTTGATGGGAATTGCATTAAATCTGTAGATTGCTTTTGGTAAGATGGCCATTTTTACTATGTTAATCCTGCCAAGCCATGAGCATGGGAGATCTTTCCATCTTCTCATATCTTCCTCTAATTCTTTCTTCAGAGACTTGAAATTTTTTTCATACAAGTCTTTGACTTCCTTGGTTAGGGTTACACCAAGGTACTTTATGTCATTTGTGGCTATTGTGAATGGTGTTGTTTCTCTAATTTCTTTCTCAGCCCTTTTGTCTTTTGTATACAGGAGTGCTACTGATTTTTTTTTTAGTTAATTTTGTATCCGGCCACTTTGCTGCAGGTGTTTATCAGCTGTAGGAGTTCCCTGGTAGAGTTTTTGGGGTCACTCATATATACTATCATATCATTTGCAAATAGTGATAATTTGACTTCTTCCTTTCCCATCTGTATCCCCTTGATCTCCTTCAACTGTCTTATTGCTCTAGCAAGGACTTCCAGAACTATGTTGAAGAGATATGGAGAGTGTGGGCAGCCTTGTCTTGTCCCTGATTTCAGTGGGATTGCTTTAAGTTTCTCTTCATTCAGTTTGATGTTGGCTATGAGCTTGCTGTAAATCGCCTTTACTATGTTTAGATATGTGCCTTGTATCCCTGATCTCTCCAGTACTTTAAACATGAATGGATGTTGGATTTTGTCAAATGCTTTTTCAGCATCTAGGGAGATTATCATGTGGTTTTTTTCTTTCAGTTTGTTAATATGGTGGATCACATTGATGGATTTCCGTATATTGAACCACCCCTGCATACCTGGGATGAAGCCTACTTGGTCATAGTGGATAATATCTTTGATGTGTTCTTGGATTCGGTTTGCAAGTATTTTGTTAAGTATTTTTGCATCAATGTTCATAAGGGAGATTGGCCTGAAATTCTCTTTCTTTGTTGAGTCTTTGTGAGGTTTAGGTACCAAGGTGATTGTGGCTTCATCGAATGAGTTTGGTAATGTTCCTTCTGTTTCTATTTTGTGGAATAGTTTGAAGAGAATTGGAGTTAGCTCTTCTTTGAAGGTCTGGTAGAATACTGCGCTGAAGCCATCTGGTCCTGGGCTTTTTTTGGATGGGAGACATTTGATGACCGCTTCTATTTCTTTGGGGGATATAGGACTATTTAATTGATTTACCTGGTACTGATTCAGCTTTGGCAAGTCAAATCGATCAAGAAAATTGTCCATTTCATTTAGGTTTTCAAATTTTGTTGAGTAAAGACTTTTGAAGTAAGTCCTAATGATTGTTTGGATTTCCTCAGTGTCTGTAGTTATGTCCCCCTTTTCATTTCTGATTTTGTTGATTTGGGTGGTGTCTCTCTGCCTTTTAGTTAGCTTGGGTAAGGGTTTGTCGATCTTGTTGATTTTCTCAAAGAACCAGCTCTTGGTTTCATTGATTCTTTGAATTGTTTTATTTGTTTCTAATTGATTGATTTCAGCCCTGAGTTTGATTATTTCCAGCCATCTACTCCTTTTTGGTGTGTCTGCTTCTTCTTTTTCTAGGGTTTTTAAGTGGGCCATTAAGTTGCTTGAATGAGCTTTCTCAAATTTCTTCTTGAAGGCACTTAGTGCTATGAACTTTCCTCTTAGCACTGCTTTCATTGTGTCCCACAAGTTTGGGTATGTTGTGTCTTCATTTTCATTGAGTTCTAGAAAGGCTTTAATTTCTTTCTTTATTTCTTCCCTGACCCAGCTGTCATTTAGTAACAAGTTGTTCAGTTTCCATGTGTGTGTAGGCTTTTTGCTATTTCTGTTGTTGTTGAAGTCCAGCTTTATTCCATGGTGATCAGACAGGATACAAGGGATTATTTCAGTCTTCTTGTATCTGTTGAGGCTTGCTTTGTGACCAACTATATGGTCTATTTTGGAGAAGGTTCCATGAGGTGCTGTGAAGAAGGTAAATTCTTTTGTGTTTGGGTGTAAAGTTCTGTAAATGTCTGTGAGGTCCATTTGATTCATGACCTCTGTCAGAGATATTGTTTCTTTGTTTAATTTCTGTTTTGTTGACCTGTCCTTTGTTGAGAGTGGGGTGTTGAAGTCCCCCACTATTAATGTGTGGGGATCTATATGTGGTTTAAATTTTATCAATGTTTCTTTTACAAATGTGGGTGCTGTTGTATTTGGGGCATAGATGATGAGGATTGTGATGTCTTCCTGGTGGAATTTTCCCTTGATGAGTATGAAGTGTCCTTCCTCATCTCTTTTTATTAATTTTGGTTGAAAGTCTATTTTATCAGATATTAGAATGGCTACTCCTGCTTGTTTCTTGGGTCCATTTGCTTGGAAAGTCATCTTCCAACCTTTTACCCTCAGGGAATGTCTATCTTTGTGTCTTAGGTGTGTTTCTTGTATGCAACAGATTGCTGGGTTTTGTTTACGTATCCATTCTGTTAATCTGTGTCTTTTTACTGGAGAGTTGAGTCCATTGATGTTGAGAGAGATTAATGACCAGTGGCTGTTAGATCCTTTGATTTTGATGTTGGTTGTGTTCATAAGGTTGTGTCATTGGTTGCTTTTTGTTTTGCTGTAGTAAGGTTAATTATTTCCTGTGTTTTCTTGACAGAAGCTAATTTTCTTGGGTTGTATTTTCCCTTCCAGTGTCTTCTGTAATGCTGGATTTGTGTGTAGGTATTGTTGAAATTTGTTTTTGTCATTGAATATCTTATTTTCTCCGTCTATGAGGACTGAGAGTTTTGCAGGGTATAGTAGCCTGGGTTGACATCTGTGTTCTCTTAGGGTCTGCATGATATCTGTCCAGGCCCTTCTGGCTTTCATAGTTTCTGTTGAAAAGTCAGGTGTGATTTTAATGGGTTTGCCGTTATATGTTACTTGGCCTTTTTCCCTTGCAGCTTTTAGTATTTTTTTCTTTGTTCTGTATACTTACTGTTTTGATTATTATGTGGCAGGAGGATTTTCTTTTCTGGTCAAATTTGTTGGGTGTTCTGTAGGCCTCATGTATCCTTATTGGCTTCTCCTTTAACTTGGGGAAATTTTCTTCAATGATTTTGTTGAAAATATTTTCTGGGCCTTGGAGAAGGGAGTCTTCTTTTTCCTCTATACCTATTATTCTTAGATTTTGTCTTTTCATATTGTCTTGGATTTCTTGGACGGTCTGTGTCAGGAATTTTTTGGATTTAACATTTTCTTTGACAGATACATCGATTTCTTCCATTGTATCTTCTACACCTGAGATTCTTTCTTCCTTTTCTTGTATTCTGTTGGTTATGCTTACCTCTGTAGTTCCTGTTTTCTTCCCTAAATTCTTCCTCTCCATTATTTCCTCCATTTGTGTTTTCTTTAATTTTTCTAGTTCTATCTTCAGGTCTTGAGTTGTTTTGTTTACTTCCTTCACCTGTCTGCTCGTATTTTCCTCTTTTTCTTTTAGTTCCTTCAACTCTGTCTCTTTTATTTCTTTCAGTGATTTAATTATTTCTTCTCTGAAGGCCACAAGCTGTTTGGCTGCATCTTCCCGTATTTCTTCACAGATGGCCCTAATCTGCTTGTCTTTACCTTCCTCCATTTCTTTATGGATAGCCATGATCTCTTTGGTTTTATCTTCCTCTAATTCTTTACGTATTTTATTTGTCTCCTGTATTATCCTCTTCATCAACATAGATGTAAGGTCATCTTCTTGATTTTCTATTATGCTGCATTGTTCAGGGCTGTTCACCTCTGGATGGCTGGGTTCTGGAGATGCCATATTGCTCTGTCTTTTGTTGGTTGAGCCTTTACGCTGACCTCTACCCATTGGGCTGATTTAGGTGTTGGCTGTTAGTTTCTGTGCTTCCTGGAGTCCTGAGGTAGGGAGTATCCCCTTGGCCGGAAGATGATTTTTCCTGAAGGAGTCCTTCTCTGCTTTTTGGTTATGGTCACTGTATGGCCAGTGTTTCTCAGGTGTTGCCACTGCTCACCTCAGGTTTATAGCCCTGAGTAGTAGCCGTGGTCTATGTTAGGCAGGGGGGGGAATCTCCTCTTACCCATAGAATTTCTCAAGACAGCTGCCCCACTGCTGGGTTTCTTCTTATAAATTTAGTGTGCTGCTGCTCACTAAATTTCCATGTACAGTCCTCTTGAAGAAACTGCTGATTCCCTAGCTGTGGGGTTTTCTCCCAACAGGGAAACTCAGTCTGTTATCCTGGGGCGCACATTTCTGTCCGGGAAAGTGAGGTGCACTCAGCAAGTCTCTGGGCCAGAGGCTGCTTGCTCAGCTCTGGACCTGGAAAATGTGCACCTAGGTTGAGTTGGCACCTGGGGGCACTGTTCTGGTCTGGAGGCTGGGTGCCTCACTCTGGACCAGAAGCTGTGTGTCTCTGTCTGGGATGGCGGCTGTAGGCACTGCTCTGGTCCAGATGCTGTGGGTGCAGCCCTCTTGAAAAACCAGGGATTCCCTCAGTTTTGACAGTCTAGCTAGGAATAACTGGTTGATCCTTGGCACAGTATCTGAGGGCTGTTGTAATGGCTCTCTGGCTTTTGTAGGTCTGAGGATACAGCTGTGTGTCCCAGTGCCCTAGGGGAACTCAATAATGGCAGCAGAGCACAGCGCTCCTGCCTGCACTAGAGTCTGTGTGAGTCCAGGAAGTGTTTTGGTGCTGGGTGTCCTAAGCGTTAGAGCTGCTGACCCCCTCCGCTGGGGGTTTCCTCCTGCCAGAGACACGCAGTCTGGTGCCCTGGTGCCCTGGTGCCCACAGTTCTATCTGAGGCGGCGAATCAGGCGCGCAGGCAGGCGCCTGCGTCCCGGCTCTGGGTCCGGACTGGCTCTTGGGGCACCCGCGGAACCCGAGTCTTTTCCAGGGGATGTCTGGGTAACCTGAGGTCGGTCCCAATTGTTTCCTGCTCCGTGGGGTTATCTCTCGACTGGGAAATCCAGTCTATGGTGTTGTGGGCCCACAGTTCAGTCTGAGACCGTGACCAGATTGTGCTGGCGGGTAGCTCGGGCTGGCGACCAAGCGCCTGGCGGAACCGGGATCTCTTCAGCGGTTTAGCAGGTTGAGTTAAAGCTGATTGAATCCCCCACCGTGGGGTATCCTCTCACCTGTGAAACACAATCACTTGTGTTTTATGGCCGCGAGTTCTGATTGCTGGTCACTGTGCCAATCCTGCTTTGTTGCTCCTCAGAATGAGAGTCCTCCAGGCGCCGCCATCTTGCCCCGCCCTCTAGTCCTCTTTTATGACACTCTGTGTACTTCCTTTCTTAAAAAAAGCACTGTGTCTGTTTTATGTTTGTTTATTTGTTTTGTAATTTTGACACAAGCAGAGTTACTTGGGAAGAGGAAACTCCAACTGAGTAAATGCCTCCATCAAACCAGCCTGTAAATAAATGTGTAAGATATTTTCCTATTTAAAAATTGATGTCTCAAGGCCCAGTGCACTATGAGTGGGGACACCTATGAACAGGTAGTTGTGGGTTATATCAGAAAGCAGATGAATGAGTCATGTTCAAGCAATCTAGCAAGTTGCAGTCCTCCAGTGTTCCTGTATCTGCCGCTAATTGAGTTCTTGCTCTGACTTTCCTTTATGGTGGGCTATGATCAGGGCATGAAGGCCAAATAAATCCTTTTCTTCCCCAAGTTGCTTTGAATCATGATGTTTATTATAGCAACAGTAACCAAATTAATATAACATTGTACTGCACCATCAAATTGTCTATGAAATACAGCAATGATGGAATTTTAATCCAAAATTACTTTAGACAAAGGCAAATTTTCACCTGGGTTTAAGGAAGAGGGCAAGTGAGTATTTGTTCCAGTTCTGAGTAATGCTTTCTTTGTAGTTATGACCACAGGATAACCAGAGGTAGTATAATGCTAACCAAATACATTTATTTAACTCAGAGATCATTATCTCTTTAGTAATAGGATGTCAAATAGTGACTCTTGGGCTGGTGGAAGCTGGAAGTAGGATGCACAAAACAAAGGTTTTGCAGATCTAAATAATATAATTGTATCATTCTTTCCTAATAGACATGCCAATGGTCTTGAGTATCTGTTAATTATTTGAGGACAAGGTTAGTTAATGATATTTTTTCCAATAGAAACAAGAAGATGCCCAGATAGAATTTCTTTCTTTTAATAGTAATAATTAACTTTAAAGTACATGCTCACACACAGCTGCAATTATATATATATATATATATATATATATATATATATATATATATATAT
>NW_026596147.1:629090-669081 GCF_907164565.1 Psammomys obesus
TATATATATATATATATATATATATATATATATATATATATATATATTCTGTGTTAGTCATCTTTACCAGGTGTCATTCTGGACCTCACAACCTGTCTGTGTCATCAGGAAAATGCTGGCCTTCCGTAGACCATAATCTCAAGCCAGAAAATAAGAGGCATAGAAGAACTTATCAGTGAGAACATTGAGGGGCAACCATGACCAGGTCCATAATGATAAATATCTCTGCCTTAAAACACTGAATGTTCATTAGGAATTTACTATAACTCTGTACCAAAAAAGGACATAGAAGGTTTCTGCAACAACACCTACCTGGTACCTCTCCTCCTAATCCCCCAAAATAACAGCCCAGACAGAGAGCCATCGATGAGGACCCTTAAAATTGTGATAAGAAGCTTTTTAGTTTCATAAAGTCCCATTTATGGATTGTTGATCTTAGAGCCTGTGCTGCTGGTGTTCTGTTCAGGAAGTTGTTTCCTATACCAATGAGTTCTAGGCTCTTCCTCAGTTTTTCTTCTAACAGATTTAGTGTCTGGTTTTATGTTGAGGTCTTTGGTCTATTTGGCCTTTACTTCTGTGTAGGATGATTCATATGGATCTATTTGCATTCTTCTACATGTAGACAGCCAATTAGACCAGCACTATTTGTTGAAGATGCTTTCTTTTTTTTTTTTTTTTTCCTTGTATGGTTTTAGCTTCTTTGTCAAAATATCAAGTATCCACAGGTGTATTGGTGTATTTCTGGGTCTTTGATTTGATTCCATTGATCTACCAGTCTATTTCCATGCCAGATGTAGCCTGTGGGCAGCTCAGTCTCCATGGGGATTCCCTAGTAAGGGGGGCAGAGACAATCTCTGGAATGAACTCAGTTGCCTGCTCTTTAATCACCTCCCCCTCCCTATGAGGCCTTACTAGGTTACAGAGAAAGAAGATCCAAACAGACCTGATGAGTCCTGATAGGCTAGAACCAGATAGTAGGGGAGAAAGACATCCACTATCAGTGGACTAGGGGAGGGGCATAAGGAGGGAAGAAGGAGGGAGGGTGGGACTGGGAGGAAATAAGGGAAGCTGCTACAGCTGGGATATAAACTGAATAAATTGTAATTAATAATAATAATAATAAATGTGATGGGGATGCTGAACTGTAGCTCTTCACAATTGATGGATTCTGGCAGGAATGCAGATGGGAAAGGACTCAGTTTTCTTTAGAGGACTGACCACTGAGAGTTTCACAATGTTCTGGTGAATATATGGACAACACAAATTGGACTTTCTCCTTCTCCTTCTCCTTCTCCTTCTCCTTCTCCTTCTTCTTCTTCTTCTTCTCCTTCTTCTTCTTCTTCCTCTTCCTCTCCCTTTTCATTTTGGGAGGAAGTCACCTAGGAGTTCTGAGAAGTGAGTGTGATGAGGTTTTATGATGGAAATTTCCCAAATAATCAATAAAAGTATTATGAGAAAATAATAAAAATGCTGGAGCTTGTCATAAGAAAAAGTATATCTATTCTGAATAAACACTGCCCTTTTCAGACTGTTGCCCTGCAACAGTCCTGGAAATGGACCTATGCCATCAGATTTGATATTTTATATATTGCTATAATCCAGTCTTTCACAGTTTGAATTCAACAGTAACATCAATGCTGTCCCAAAAAATGCAGGGCATGTACTAAGTGATAATGTCTTCAAAAATACAACATTTGAAGGACACTGTATCACCTCTTTCTCATACAAAATATCACTTTAAGTTTAAAGGACAATGGAAATTTTTTTGAACTTTATTACAATCACATTGTGTTCATTTACATAATAATATAATTTAAAAACATTTGCCATTTCCTGTGGTAACTTAATATTAGAGTTCTGTTTATTCTTCTAGATAATCCTAAGTGTTTACATCTTTGGGAACCATCCAAGGAAACTATGAGGACAGTGATTTCTTGATATTTTTAAGATTATTTGTATATAAATTACATTAATTACTTTTTGGAATGTCTTGTTATCGATTTAAAGTTGACTATACAAAAGAAAATAAACAAGACTGTTACTTTGTATAGATTGTGAGATAATAATATTATGAAGAAAAATTTAACCTTTTATCAGAATACTGTAAAGTAGTGGTATCTAGAAGAAATGAAGGCAGAAGAACCATAAGAGTCTATTTATTAAAAAGGAAGCAGAGTGAGTAGAGTGAGGAATAAATTGGGAAATTCTCCACACACTCAGAACAATGAACAATTTAAGACAACAAATATAGCTATCTGGATATTCATTGTATTTTAGCATCCATCCAATTTGATGCCTAAAAATCTTTTAATATGAAAAACGGTGTTCAGTATTTTCCCGTTAAGTGATATTTAGCGATTTTCATTCTGCTAAATAGCACATCATCAGTAATTCTGTATTCTTCAGTTCAGTTCATGTGGGGGTGGCATAACACTCTTTAAGAAAGAACATGTTCATGTCTGTGTATCATCAAAAGGATAGCATACTAGACAGTGCCTGGAAATGATGGGGAATGACTTTTGATCTAAGGCATGAATGTGTTTGCATCTCCAAGTGAATAGAAATGAGTTAACAGTAAAAAAAAAAAAAAACAGAAAACATTGATGATAAGTTAAAGTTAATCGTTAATCGGCCTATTGTTGAAAGCAAACATCATTAGAAAGGTTTGTGTTTTAAGGAACACTGTTGTATCTGTCCCTTTGGGTGAGAGATTTACTGAAGAGTTATTAATGGGCACAGAGGCACATGCCTGTAATAGCAGTACTCCTGGAGGCAGAGGCATGTGGGTCTTTGTGAGTTTGAGCCTAGCCTGGTCTACAATGTGAGTCCAGGATGGCTAAGGCTACACAGAGAAACCTTGTGTTAGAAAAAAAAAGAGAGAGAGAGAGAGAGTTATTAATAGCACAGAAAGACATAATGCTAATAGACAGAATGGTGGGGCCTCTGAAGAAGTTTCAAGCTCACATGACATAATGGTTGACCCTTTTCATAGGTTTCAGAGACAGAGAAGGCTCACATGATTGTCACACAGTTGATAATAGTCCATGACTTAGAACTGTAGTCACACTGTTCATGATAACTGGATGGCAGAGGGTCCAATATTACTGAGGTTGTGAGGAACGTTGGTGTGAGGGACTATCTAGTTAAATGTACCCACCATACTCATAGCCCTTTGATGCTTTGGGAGTCTTGCAGTGTTCCTTGGTGATATGATAAATGAATTAGGATGCCTGTTATTCTCCTAGAATATGCTTATCTGGCAAGTCTGTTAGAGGGTTACAGATTCTCATACAAGCTCTCCTCGGTAGGAGATTTGCACTCTCCTTCACAGCACCCAAGAGAAAAAAAGATGTGTATGTGAACATGGCTTGAAAAACATTTATATCTTAGGCAGTGGTTCCAATGCATGGTTTCTAAATTACTGAATATATTCTGCAAGACAGATAACATCATCTTTCTTGACTTAACTTCCTCATACATTAAAGGGGGTGGGGGTAAGAGTAACCTTATCCAGAATGCAAAAAAAAAAAAAACAAAAAACAAAAAAAAAACAAAAACAGAAACAAAACAACAACAAAAACAACTAGTGAAATAACATTTGTGGTCATAAATAATTTCATGCCTGAATATGTAAAGACATAGAGTAAATGTTAGCTATTACAGCAGTCATCCTCACATCAAACGTTGTTACTGACACAGGGTCTTCCTAAACAACTAGAGCTGCTTGAAACTCAGGATCCTCCTGCTTAGCTTCCACATGCTGGGCTACAATGCCTGGCTGCGAAGGTCTTTGTGATGTGGGCATTCAATTTACTGTGATTTTCTTTATTTTATGAACAAAATTAGAAAAATAATGACAACATTTTAAAGAAGGTATTTAGGTAAGGTGAATTAAAAGTTCCTTTCCATCTGAAATTCTTTATTAAGTCATCATTATATACATATTAAGAAATCATTTCTTTCCATGTACCATTCAATAATCTCAATTATTTGTGCTGCTTTCACTTCTAGTCTACAAACATGTACAGATATTAATGTCATGGTCAGGGATTTTAAACAAATTAATTTCTCCATTTCATAGACTTTTATTTTGTTCTTGTTATTTCAGCCCAGATATTACATCTCACAATCAATTTTTTTTTTTAGAATTGATGTGCTAGGGTTCATAGTAAAGTAGAATAGCAATTTCTAAGTCATTTTTATCTCCAGCGCAGTAACGATTCACATTTTGTGTTTATTTATTCTTGACTTGCCAGGTTTGGACTTTTCACCTTATAGAATTATCTTTATCCTTGTTATACTGGTACAGGGGATAGAAGCTGAGTAGAACAAACTAGACTTAATCTTTTGCTCATAGTCTAACCTTGGTGATAATTCAATGACTGTCCATCAATAACTCCTCGAGGACATAATATCTGCAATTTTCATGTAAAACCTTAGACATGTTTATTTTTGTTCTTGGAAATATTTTTTCAGCAATGTAGATTTTTTTCTCTTTTCAGTAAGAAAATGCAACGTTTACTCAGATTATTGAATAGACATAAATATTCTTGTTTGGGTATTTTGGTCAATGACAAGTGCTTTAGATTTTCATCTTGTGCAAAGGAAAGCCAAACATGTTATTCTTACATCTTCTGGGTTGCAATGAAAATGACTCAGGTAGAGTTGCAAACATTTGCTATAGAAATGAGTATTCTCACGTTTTTTCAGACTCAATGTTTTATGCTATCAAAAGGATGCTTTTATTTTTAACTAAATTTGTTTATTTATTAACTTTACATTCTGATTGCAGCCTACCTTCCTCACCTCCCAGTCCCACACCATACACCTTAACCCACCCCCAGAAGGGTGAGATCTCCCATGAGCACCAGCCCACCCTGACACATTAAGTCTCTGCAGAGGCATTCTCTTCCACTGAACAAGACAAGGCAGCCCAGTTAGAGGAATGGGATCTAAGGGGGGCATCAGAGTCAGAGAGGGCCCCCCACTATAATTGTTCATGGATCTAAAAGAAGACCAAGCTGCACATATGTTATATATGGGCAAGGGGGCTAGGACCAGTCCATTCATACTCTTTGGGAGGTGGATCAGTCTCTGTGAGCCTCCATGAGCCCAAGAACACTTGTAGAGTCCTGGACCCCTCAGGCTCCCCCAACTCATCCATAGGACTCCTGAGCTCTATCTAATGTTTGCCAGTCTCTGAGACTGTTTCCATCAGCAGATGCATGGTGAATATAACTGGGTAGGACAGAGGATAAGGAGGGAACAGGGGAAAGGATCAGAAATAGGTAGAGTAGGGGAGAGAGGGTTGAATAAGAACTGAAATAGAAGACGGGGATGTCTCTGGGATTTGCTAGAGGCCTGGGATATGGGAGGCACCAGGAAGACTATGGGGGTCACCCTAGCTGTGATTCCTATCATCAAGGGATATGGAGCTTGAAGTGGACACCTCCTCTAGTCATGCAGGACTTCTCGTGGAGGGATAAGGATACTAACCCATCCATAAAAACTTCAACCCCAAATCTGTCCTACAGATGGATACTACACATCCAAAGATGTGCAGCGACAAGATGGGGCAAAGATTGAGGAAATAGCCAGCCAATGACTGGCCTTACTTGAGACCCATCCCATGGGAGAGAACAAATCCCTGACACTATTAATATTCCTCGGTTATGCCTATAGACAGGAGCCTTTTCTAATTTAGTATTCATTTACATGCTTCCCAATTTTGTATCCAGACAAAAAAATCTTTTGAGGAGGCAAGGCATTAGGGAATAGGAAGAGGTATCAAATTCTCTAAGCAGAAACTCTGCTAATATTTTAGACACTAATATTTTAGTAAAAGAATTTTCAAAACACTTGTCATTACTTAGTTAAAAATTATCAAAAGACCAGCTTGGGCTTGCAGCTATTAGACTGAAGACATACCAATGGCAATGTTTTAAACTAGCCACAAATCTAAAGAGTAAGTTAACTATAGTGAATTAAATAAGCTGTTCCTCTCTGGCTTTAATTAAACAAAAAGCTAAAAAGGTGGAAGAATGGAAATATGTGAGCTTAGGTAGGTTTGAGATAGATCAAAATTCTATGCTTAGAACAGTCTTTAGCTCAGCAAAAGATAAAATTAAGAGTAGTGTTGTTGACTGTTTATTTCTCCTTTGTCTTGAGATGAGACACTTCAAATACAGACAAACTGACTTGGGGTGAACCTTGCTCCCTCTAGCAAGGTGTATTATTCTAAACTTCTATTGTTTTATTACAAAATCTTTTAATTTTCTGATCAAGGGAATTAGTTGACTGAAAAGGTGCTCTACATAAATTATGACTCTATTTTCTCTGAATTGACCTGTTTTATCCCCGAAGGAGTGTCCTCAGGACTCAGGATGTTCTAAGTTGAAGCATTCCCTCCAGGAAGTAGGCTAGAGACTCATGATTTAGGAAATGAACAATTCACAAATTTCAAGAAATTCCTGAAACTAAGAAGATGTGCATGAACCCAACCAAGGTTATTAAAGTAATAAGCAAGTGCTGAAGGAGGAGACTCAAGCCACCCGATCTGCCTGAAGGAGACTCTGGGACCAGTGTAGCTCTCTGTAATTCATACAAGAGCCCCAGGTTCACAGCCTGTGGGAATTATCACTCATGTTCAGTTTTTGTTTTGTAGCTATAGCTGCCTTTGAAATATCAGCTCTCCTGTACGTAACCCCTCATCCATATTCCCATCATGTCACTCCAAAAACCCTCAATTTCTCAACAAGTTAGACTTCGATGTAACCATTGCTGTATGAATTTAATGTTACAGTCCAACTCGTGTGAAGGCCTCAGTAACTGCTGCAGCCTTCGCCCTTACAGACAGAAAAGGGCAGTTTAGTGAAACTGTAGCTAACAGACTTCACAGTGCCAAGTTTATATCAAAAAATACATTGGTGGCTAGATATCTTCATCCCTAACCCCTACTCTGCCTTCAGCCAGGGAATTAGAGAGCCTACCTGTAGATTTCCCATTGTGCAACCTCCTCCACCCTCAGAAATGTCTAATAACATACTTCTGCTTCTGCCAAATGGGCACGTTTTCTGTCTCACATGCTGGAGTCTGTGCTGCCCTCAGAGGCCCGTCATACTGTTGTTATCTGTCTCATCACAAAATTAATAACTCTTCTAATGAATTGCATACCCCCCCAACAATCCATCTCACTGTCACTCTAGCACCACGTGAGAACTTTTAATCACTTTTTCTGGCAGCAGTCAGTTCTCCATCTGCAATGGTATCTTTTCTAAGTTTACACCTCCCCTCAAATAATAAGACAACAGACAACCCGGCACCAAGTGAGGTGATTTTCCAGTTATCTGGTAACAGAGTTGCTGTAGAAACACTAAATTGGTTTAAACAATAATATTTAGATAATCAGTAATATAAACAATGTAAGGATATAGAATTTATGTTTAAATCAGTCTCAACAGAGTTGCACATAATACCACCCATAAACATGAAATTAGTTTTGCACCCTTATAAGTATTCATGTATATCCCTGACTTATCTGGGTAGGATGAATTGAAGGGCTCATCCAACTTGAACCAATTTTGGGTGCATAAACTGTAAAGTGAAAATGTGACCTTTAATAACTTTTTAGGGAGAATCTTCTATTTAATATTTTGTGTATATTCATTGTTAGATATATATTTAAACTTTGACACATCATATAAAAGGACATGCTGAATAGAGAAATGATTATATACTGAAACCTATCAATCAAAACAGGAAACCACCTAGACTGTGCACCTTAGCAAGCAACTCCTTGTTATTTTGGACTTGTTCTCCCAACGAATAATGGGATCCTTGAACACTTTCACTCATGTGGTCCATTATCAAAATCAACAGTATTTTAGTTCTTTATATATACTGGATATTAGCCCTCTATCAGATAAAGGGTTGGTGAAGATTCTTTCCCAATCTGTAGGCAGTCTTTTTGTTTTGATGACGGTGTCCTTTGCTTTACAGAAGCTTTTCAGTTTCATGAGGTCCCATTTATTGATTGTTGCTCTTAGAGCCTGTGCTGTTGGTGTTCTGTTCAGGAAGTTATCTCCTGTACCAATGAGTTCTAGGATTTTCCCCACTTTTTCTTCTAACCGAGTTAATGTGTCTGGTTTTATGTTGAGGTCTTTGATCCACTTGGACTTTAGTTTTGTTCAGGGTGATAAGTATGACATTGAAAAGCAACAAATCAAGTAATCCAATTAAAAAATGGGGAACAGAGCTAAACAGAGAATTCTCAATAGAGGAATATCAAATGGCAGAGAAACACTTAAAGAAATGCTCAATGTCATTAGCCATCAGGGAAATGCAAATCAAAACGACCCTGAGATTTCACCTTACACCCATCAGAATGGCCAAGATCAAAAACTCAAGTGACAACACATGCTGGAGAGGTTGTGGAGAAAGGGGAACCCTCCTGCACTGCTGGTGGAAATGTAAACTGGTACAACCACTCTGGAAATCAATCTGGCACTTTCTCAGACAACAAGGAATAGCGCTTCCTCAAGACCCAGCTATACCACTCTAGGCATATATCCAAAAGAGGCTCAAGTACACAATAAAGACATTTGATCAACCATGTTTGTAGCAGCTTTATTTGTAATAGCCAGAAGCTGGAAACAACCCAGATGCCCCTCAACTGAAAAAATGGATACATCAACACAATGGAATATTACTCAGCAATGAAAAAGAAGGAAAGACATTTGTTTAGCTCATTTAAACATTCTCTGTTTAGCTCTGTTCCCCATTTTTTAATTGGATTACTTGATTTGTTGCTTTTCAATGTCATACTTATCACCCTGAACAAAACTAAAGTCCAAGTGGATCAAAGACCTCAACATAAAACCAGACACATTAACTCGGTTAGGAGAAAAAGTGGGGAAGATCCTAGAACTCATTGGTACAAGAGATAACTTCCTGAACAGGAACCCCATGACAGTTCAGTGTCCAAGTGGGTTCCATAGTAATGGGAACAGGGAGTGCTTCTGACATAAACTGATTGGCCTGCTCTTTGATCACCTCCTCCTGAAAGGGGAGCAGCCTTACCAGGCCACAGAGGAAGACAATGCAGCCACTCCTGATGAGACCTAACAGACTAGGATCAGAAGGAAGAAAAAGAAAGCCTCCCCTACCAGTGGACTTGGGGAGGGGAGTGTGTGGAGAAGGGGGAGGAAGAAAGGGATTGGGAGGGGAGGAGGGAGGAAACTAGAGGGGGATACAAAGTAAATAAAGTATAATTTTAAAAAAAAATCAGCACTATTGTATATCCTTCTTAATCTGTACTATCAGTTTTGCTACCAATAAAATTACCTTGCTTCTCTTTGATCACCTCCCCCTGAGGGGGGAGCAGCCTTACCAGGCCACAGAAGATGACAATGCAGCCACTTCTGATGAGAACTGATAGACTAAGATCAGAAAGAAGGAGAGGAGGGCCTCCCCTATCAGTGGACTTGGGGAAGGGCATGCATGCAGAAAGGGGAAGGAGGGTGGGATCAGGAGGGGAGGAAAGAGGGGCTTATGGGGAGATACAAAATGAATAAAGTGTAATTAATAAAAGTTAAATAAAAAATGCAAATGCAAAAAAAATAATCAAAAAAATTACCTTGCTTCTTTTGAAAATCCGTGTGAGCCTTGATTTTAAATTCTACAAATAAGAGGCAAGAACCTAGAAATAGCCAGTAGAGGCTCCAACTACTAGTAACACCATCATTCGTATCCAGCAACAATTTCCCCAAATGCTTTGCATGTTACAAATCACAAAGAGAAAACACCACTGGATTATGAAATACTGTAATCATATTTAATGGAATTGTAAGTTACCACAACTTAGTGGTATAAAATATTACTTTAATATCTTAACTGTTCTGTAGGTCAAAATTCCAATGTGATGTCCCAGGGCTAAAAGCAAAGGATTAACAGAGTTTTATGTTTCCTTGTACAAGCTGGCTGTATTCTGTTCACCCATTTATCTTCTAAGCCAAACAATCTCCTGAATATTTTTCAAATTATACTTTTCTAAATTTTGCTGTTGTTTTCTTCTAAAGTTAAGACCTGTGATGAGATTGTATATGAACAAATAACCCAAGAGACTTTCTATATTTTAAGCCATCTGGATAAGAACTTCAATTCTATGTCTAGCCCAGTGAAGGGACATATCAATAGATTCCAGAGATTAGTGTATGGACATTTTTAGAGGCCAGTATTTTGTCCAACACAATCACTTCAACATTAGCTCTGAATAAGACATCAAAGGTGACATATTTAACCAAATTTACAGGTGGTCTCCAAAAACAAGCTTGTGTATACTAAATAAATCTTAATTAAATCATTCCAAAGCTGGCAACTACTTTTCTGGCAAAGACCTTTAGCATGTGACCAGGAGTTTCAGCTGGCTGTACTTTTTATTTTTATTTTTCAGTTTTCTAAAAAAAGAGAATCTTTTAAACGGAGAGAATAGATGGCTATCACACTGCTTTTTCAGCAGGGTGTCATGGATCATTGACATCTTACCTCATGCGCTCAGTATAGCATATCATCAATTAGGGATTATACTAACATTTGTAATGTCTAATATGTGTAGATCTATATTGACACTTTCTCACATCTAATTACCTTCTATTTATAAACAAGAATAAGACCACTTGCCCTGTTAATGTATAAATATAAAAATGAAATTTACATGTGGACATGTGATGGTAAACATCACCTAGATAGGAAATACTGAGATACACGCTATATGATACATGTGCACCTATTTTTGTTAACGTACTTCTAAACCATATGCGTTTGTTACGTACATATTCTTTCCCTTTGGCCACATGACCTTAAACTACCAATCCAACCAGTAAGACAATCATATGGAAATAGTCTTGGAACTATTATGAAAAAGGCTTATTCAGTGACTCTATGTTCTACCCCTCTTAACAATCATGAGGCTAGTCTTTCTAAAGCTATTCTTTGAAGGAATAAGTTTCCACATAAAATACTTGAAGGACCTGTCCTGTTACTTGTTTTCTCCTAAGTACAATGCCCATCCCATTTGTTTTTCTAAGTGAGGATTGATCATCTTACCCCAGGTCTTCTTTCTTGTTTACCTGCTTTAGCTGTATAGATTTCATTATGTTTATCACATCTTATAGGTCTATATAAGTGAGTATATACCATGTGTGTCTTTCTCCTTCTGGGATACTTCACTCGGAATTATCTTTTCTAGATCCCACAATTTGCCTGCAAATTTCATGATTTCCTTGTTTTTGATTGCTGAGTAGTATTCCATTGTATGAAAATACCACAATTTCTGTATCCATTCCTCCGTTGATCAGTTTCAAGTAACAGGACAGGCGCCTACCACAGAGGGCCTCTGAAAGATTCTACCTAGCAGTGTATCAAAGCAGATACTAAGTCTCATAACCAAAACTTCAGCAGAGCGCAGGGAATCATATGAAAGAAGGGGGAGTTAATATGACGTGGAGAGGGTAGGAGCTCCACAAGGACTAAAAATATCTGGGCACAGGGGTCTTATATGAGACTGTTTATCCAACCAAAGACCACATATGGATATAACCTAGAACCTCTGCTTGGATGTAGCCCATGGTAGCTCAGTAACCAATTGGTTTTCCCTAGTAAGGGAAACAGGTACTATTTCTGACATGACTCATTGGCAGGCTCTTTGACCTCCCCACCCTCCAAGGGAGGAGCAGCCCTGCTAGGCCATAGAGGAGAACTTTGCAGCCATTCCTGAAGATACCTGACAAAAAAGGGTCAGATGAAAGGGAAGGAGGTCCTCCCTGATCAGTGGACTTAGAAAGGGGCAGGGAGGAGATGAGGGAGAGAAGGTGGGAGTGGGAGGGAATGAGGGAGCTGGGATACAGAGTTAATAAAATGTAACTAAAAATAAAAATAAAAAAGAATATTTGAGGGAGTATAATAACTTGATATATTGTGTGAAGATGCATGAGGCTATAATTGGCATGGAAACTAACTAAAATAACCTTAATACTTTTATCAAAATATAACAAATTAGTATTACTCAGCAATAAAAAATAAGGAAATCATGAAATTTTCAGGTAAATGGTGGGACCTGGAAAGGATCATTCTGAGTGAGTTGTCCCAGAAGCAAAAAGACACACACGGTATATACTCACTCATATAAACATACAACATAGAAAAAACCCACTAAAATCTGTACATCTAAACAAACTAAGCAAAAGAGAGGACCCTAACTAAAATATTCAATCCCCATCCTGAAAAGCAAAGAGGATGGACATCAGAAGAAAAAGAAAACAGGAAACAACCTTGGAACCTGCCACAGAGGGCCTCTGAAAGCCTCTGCCCTGCAGACTGTCAAAGCAGATGCTGAGCCTGATGGCCAACTGATGGGCAGAGTGAATGGAATTTTATGTAAGAAGTGGGAGATAGTGGGAGCTGGAGAGGACAGGAACTCCACAAGGAGAGCAACAGAACAAGATAATTTGAACACAGGGAACTTCCCAGAGACTCATATTCCAACCAAGGACTATCCGTGGAGATAACCTAGAACCCTGACAATGCAGCCACTTCTGATGAGAACTGATAGACTAAGATCAGATATAAGGAGAAGAGGACCTCCCCTATCAGTGGACTTGGGGAAGGGCATGCATGCAGAAAAGGGGGGAGTGTGGGACCGGGATGGGAGGAGGGAGGGGCTTATGGGGGAATACAAAATGAATAAAGTGTAATTAATAATAATAATAAAAAGAATAGTATGTCTTTCAGAGGCCCTCTCTGGTAAGCTCCTGTCCTGTCTTCTCCAACGCCCCTGCTCAGATGTAGCCCATAGGCTCAGTCTCTAAGTGGGTTAATTAGTAAGGGGAACAGGGGCTGTCTACAGCATAAACTCAGTGGCCAGCTCTTTGATCACCTCCCCCTGGTGGTTGCAGCCTTTCCAGGCCACAGAGGAAGACGATGCAGCCAGTCTTGATGAGACCTCATAGGCCAGGGTCAGATGGAAACGGAGGCGGTATTAATTCAACACTGTGTAAATATCAGGTTCTGAGAAGCATATCTATTACTGAAGTTATCTATCACCAATTTGTTCACTTAAAATCATTTGCTTTTTTAAATTTTTCTCTGGATCTGAGTTTAGAAAACTGGATAATTTATTTATTTAACCATGGCATAGCAGGTGTGCCCAGTAAAAATGCCCTGAATTAATGAAAACATTGTCACAGTAATGATATGGGAAAGACACTAGTTCTGAAGAGCTCCCTTACTGCATTTTTCTGTAGGAACAACTAGAGTGGACCAGATGTTCTGTTGTTGTTGTTGTTTTATGTTGAAGAGTTAATCATTATTTAAAGCAACATGTTTTGCAGACAACTTATTTCTGTTTCCCAAATTTCACTGTATGTTTATACCCTAACCTATAAATGATCCATAAAACATGGCAGGTAGAATTAAAGAGATATTACCATTAGCCAAGACCCAGAAAGATCCTCATGGTATATATTCACACATAAGCAGATATTAGCTGTACGATACAAGATAATCATTCTAAAATCCATAGACTGAAAGAAGCTAAATAACAAAGAGGACCCTAGGAAGGATGCTTAATTCTCATTCAGAAGGGCAAATAGAATAGACACCTGAAGCAGATGATGAGAGGGTGCAGGATGGGAGCCTACCAAGGTGTCCTCTGAAAGACTTCACCCAGCATGGGATTAAAGCAGATGTTGAGATTCAAAGTCTAACTTTGGGTAGAGTACAGGGAGTCTTATGGAAGAGTGGAGGTATAGAAGGACCTGGAGGGAATAAGAGCTCCACAAGAACACTGACAGAGCCAACAAATCTGGGCCCAGTGCAGCCTATGAAGACTAGACTGATGAACCAACCAAGAACCATGCATGGAGAGGACCTAGACCCACTGCTCAGATGTAGCCAATAGGCAACTCAGTCGCCATGTGGGTTCCCTAGTAAGAGGGAGCAAGGGCTGTCTCTGTGGCCTGCTCTTTGATTACTTCCCCCTGGTAGGAAGGCCATGCTAGTCCACAGAGAAAGAGGATGCAGGCAGTCCTAAGACTTGATAGGCTGGGATAAGAAGGTAGGGGAGGAAGCTCTCACTTTCTGTGGACTAGGGGAGTAGGAGACTGGTTGAGAGGAGGGGAAGAAGGAGGGAGTGTGGGGCCAGGAAGAGAAAAGGAAGGGAAGGGCTACAATTTACTTACTATATCAAGTAAATAAATTATAAAAACTAAAAATTTAAAATCTTATTAAAAAAAAAAAGATTTGGAGAGGTATAGATTTTTCTTGTTTACCCGGAGCATAATGAGATCAAAGGATCTTTAGTTAAGGAAAGTAGGCTGCTTAAAGACAGCAAAGGTGACATAGCAAAAGAAAAAAACAACAGGAGAGATTGGAAGAGCTGGATGGCTGAATTTGAAGGTGGAGAGATTGGAAGATCTGGATAGCTGAATTTGAAGCTGGAATAGAAGCCACTAACTCAAAAGGTGAGTCCTTGGCAAAGGCAAGGAAATTGATTCTCCCCTGGAGCTTCCCGAAGAATCAATTCTGCCAATGCCTTGATTTCAGCCCAGAAACGCTGATTTTAGATTTCTGACTTCCAAAACTATAACAAAAAAAAATTGTGTTGTCAGCAACTAAGTTTATGACATTTTGCTGGAGCAGCTGTAGGAAACTAATATAATTAGTATATTATTGATAAATTACTTATTTGTGAGAAATTCCCAAGGAATGCTTCCTAACAGGAGTATTTCCTCTTCTCTTTATTTCTTTCCTCATTATTTCAGGCTACTGGATTTTTGGAAATGTTGAAAAACAATATAAACTCTACATTTAGCAAATTTGATTTCTAAAAATTTGGTGTTTACTCCCAAGTGTGGAGAAAAAAATGAGGCAAAATCCTGAGTTCTTGTTCCCTGAATACAAGAGCATGACCTAAACTCTCCCTCTTTCCTACTCTATATTTGATCACAAGTTTGTATTCAGACAGCTGTAACCAAGTACTATAAACTTATGTATCAAGCACAGAGATGTGTTGTCTCACAAGTCTGAGGTGTTGAAGTATGTGATCTAGGATCATGCTTCCTTTGAAAGCTCTGGAGAAGAATAGATTTGTACCTCACTCGGTTTTCAGTAGCTGCAGAATTGTCAGGCTTCTAGATGAGTCCTATCACCTCCATAGCTATCTATGGATCTTCACACGTTCCTTATGCTTGCCCTTCCCTGGGTTCAAATTTCTTTTTTTGTAAGGACAACAAATATACTGTAATAGAACATGCTATCTGGACTATTAAACTCGATTATGTTTGTCCTAGTTCTTCAACCAAATAAAACCTCATTCTCAAATCCTAGATGTTAAGACCATAGCATCTTTAAAAAAGGGAGGATATAATTAAACAAAAATCATGTTGCAAGTTGGGTTCAGAGAAAGGTATATGAAAGAATGCTGTGGTCCTGCTCATTCCTCAAGACTGATGACATGTCTACAAATAAGTCTTTTATATAAAGGGGGCATTTAAAGTATTCATAATATTTATTTACAGTTCACCTGATCTTATGGAACATGATTTAAATATCTTTTTAAAAACTTGTTAGTCTGAACTTGTAGCATCTTTCTTTCTTTTTTTTCAATTTAGGAAATAAAAAAAAAAATTCAGACCAAATTTGATCTAAGCTTATTCAATAATGTATCCTTTCTATTTTACGTGCATAGTTTCAAATAATATTTCCAAAGATAATGACTAAGCCACAAATTTGAAATTGATTTTAATCAAGTTTCATTGGTTAACCAAAAAGGAAATGTGTGCTTGTCTTCAATAATGATAAACTTGTGATCATCAGTTCTGAATATTCCAACTTTTGAGGGGAAAATAATGAGTATATTATTATTATTGTAATGGAAGTGTTTAGTTATTATGTATATTATAAGCCATTAAATTTTTTATTTGAAACTATATATTTAAAGAAAAGAAAGTGAAAAGCAAACACTAACAATAAAAATCTTAAAACACGGCTGGAGAGATGGATCAGAAGTTAAGAACACTGTTTACTCTTCCAGAGTTCCTGTGTTCAATTCCCAGCAACCACATGGTGGCTCACAACCATCTATAATGACATCTTGAGCCCTCGTTTGGCATGTAGGTGTACATGCAGACAGAACATTGTATACATAATAAATAAACATTAAAAATGTTAAAATGAACAATGTGAACTCACATTTGATACTAAAAAAATGATATTTTAATTGGCATAATATACAATTTCCCATAGTTATACATGGACTTGCAACATAACATAATAATTTTATAGTACTGTTGTAATGTTTGGGGAGAGTCTTTGGAGTCAGGGCTCCTCAAGTGTTTTGACTCAGTCCTCCTTTCCTTTCTTCCTCACTGTTAGGGAGCATCCAGATGTGTAAACTTCATTCAGAAGGCAAACAAGACAGACAGTGGAAGTGGGAGAAGAGAGGGAACAGGACAGGAGCCCACCACACAGGGTCTCTGAAAGAAATTAACTGGCAGGGTATTGAAGCAGATGCTGAGACTCATAGCCAAACTTTGGGCAGAGTGCAGGGCATCTTATGGAAAAACGGGGAGATAGAAAGTCCTGGAGGGAACAGATACTCCACAAGGAGAGTAACAGAGCCAAAAAATCTGGCCACACAGGGTCTTGCAGTAAGTGATGAGTCGACCAAGGACCATGCATAGAAAGGACCTTGAACTGCTAAGGTGTAGCCTATAGGCATCTCAGTCTCCATGAGGATTCCCTACGAAGGGGATCAGGGGCAGTCTTCAGCATGAAGGCCTTTCACTGATCTTTGATCACCTCCCCATAGGGGTGCAGCCTTGCCAGATAACAGAGGAAGACAATGCAGCCAGTCCTGATGAGACCAGATAGGCTAGCGTCAGATAATAGGGGAGGAGGACCTCCCCTATCAGTGGACTAGGGCAGGGGCATAGGGGGAGAAGAGTGAGGAAGGATGGGACTGGGAGGAAATAAGGGAGGGGACTACAGCTGGGATACAAAGTAAATAAATTGTAATAAATAATAAAGAAAACGAAAGTAGGTTTTCAACTTAAAAAAGAAATAACATATTTTAAAAACAGTCTCAAATTAAAAAGTTATATTTCAATGTATAAGAAATTGCCTATATCCCCAATAATTTAGAAGTTGGATACAACTTTAAAAGTTTCTGAATGAAAAGTGACTCTTAATTATATAAGTTACTAAAATTAAAATCAGACTTGAGCTTATGCCAGGTGTCAGTAGACATAGGTAGGTGACTGTATCTTTAGTAGCTCCTTATTTTCCTTCCTCCCACCTTGAATATTTCTCTTCAGCTGCCTCTGGCTTTGTGGCAACATTCTGAGCTCCTATGTGTGGTCATTGATAATTTATTTTTATTTAAATTCATTTATTTATTATAAGTTATTACAATTTATTCACTTAGTATCTCAGCTGTAGTCTCCCTCCCCATTTTCTTCCAGTCACACTCTCCCTCCCTCATCTCCTCCTATGCCCCTACAGTAGTCCACTGATAGGGGAGGTCCTCCTCCCACTCTATCTGACCCTAGCCTATCAGATCTCATCAGGGCTGGCTGCATCATCTTCTTCTGTGGTCTGGAAAGGCTGAACCTGCCTCCACCCCTGCCAGGGCATAGTGGTCAAACAGGCAGCCACTGAGTTCATGTCAGAGACAGG
Organism: Psammomys obesus; assembly: GCF_907164565.1. Taxonomy (NCBI): domain Eukaryota; kingdom Metazoa; phylum Chordata; class Mammalia; order Rodentia; family Muridae; genus Psammomys; species Psammomys obesus. The sequence continues at coordinate 646,821 of NW_026596147.1, forward strand.
CCCTAATCCCTTTACTAGGGAACTCACTTGGAAACTGAGCTGCTTATAAGCTTCATCTGAGCAAGGAGTCTAGGTCCTCTCCATGGATGATTTTTGGTTGGAGTATTGGTTTCTGGAGGCCCCTTGGGCCCAGGTTTTTTGGCTCTGTAGGTTTCCTTGTGGAGCGACTATCCTCTCCAGGTCTTTCATCTCCCCCTTCTTTCATAAGATTCCCTGCCCTCTTCCCAAAGTTTGGCTATGAGTCTCAGCATCTGCTTTAGTACCCTGATGGGTAGAGTCTTTTAGAGGCCCCCTGTGGAAGGCTCCTGCCCATTTCCTGTATTTTCCTACTTCTGATGTCTATCCTGTTTGCCCTTCTGAATGAGGTTTCAGCCTCTTCCCTAGGGTCCTTGTTGTTTAGCTTCTTTAGGACTATAGATTTTAGTATGTTTATCCTATGTTATTTCAAAGCCATTTTCCACTCAGATTGTTCAGGTTGATTTTTTGCTACATATTTTAAATATCACTACCCTCAGATGATCAATGACTTCACCTCCTATTTTTTTTTCCAATAGACTCTTCTCAAGATTCATCAACATGACATCTAAATAAAGAAAAGTTTCAGTATGGTCTTTCTTCCAATGTGTCTGCATTTTCATCTCAGCCAGAAATAGTGAAGGCCAAAGGGAAGTCTATCTTCTGACTTTCAGTTTTGAAATTCAGTCTCCTCTATGTTCATGTATTCTCTTCATTTCTGTTCATGGTTTTTATTTCCTTCCTCATGAGAACTCGAGCTAACTAATCTATATAGTCGATTTAATAGGAAGAGTCAGGGACCCTTGCATTAGCCTAAAGATTCTACTTAAGGAATCAGTTTGTTTGATACACTTTCATTCACACCAATGCACAGACATTGATTATATGAAGTATTGATTATATGAAAAACAAGAGGGTATTGATGAGTAAACTGATGAATTCATACCAAGGACTGACAAGCACATTTAACCAAAGTCTTAAATCTGTATTTTGCGTACAAATTGTCAATTTTAGAGTTTATAAAAACTCTGTGATTTCTCCTTGTGTTGCAGGATTGTGTGTGAATGAATCAATGGCATGTGAATCACTGAAAAACCCACAGGAGCTGAAGTGATGACTTTCAAAAGCAGTTTCCCTGGAGCCCTCTGTGGGACTTGTAAGCAGTTTTAAAAGTAAGATTTCTTTTCAGCATCCTTACAGCTTATATAATCTTAGGATAGAAGCTTGCAGACATTGGAAGTTGTAGGAACTTCCTGAGACTTATGAGTTATTTGTGACCTTAATTATTTGGGTTAATTTTTGAGATTTTGCAAGTATTAGTCCTAGGTGAAATATTTCATTTTACAGAAGACTGTTCTAGGACATAGGGATGATAAAACAGGACAGATCGATGGCTACAAGGAGCCAAGATAAAAGAACTATCCATAAAGAACTTTACATGAAGGATTTTTGCAAATAATTTGCATACATTGCCAAAACCCTTCAAATCAGTTAGGGGGAATACATTTTATTTTATGTAATTCATATCTCACTATACCCGAGTTTTAAATGATTTTCTAATGTAAAAGCCTTCCATTGTATGAAATGTATGTGTTTAACTTCTTTCTATATCAAGAAAAGTTACAACACAACAGGCTGCTTTGACAGAACTTTGTATGAAAATTGACAGTTATCTAAAAACAAAAGCAAACAAAAAAATCACTCAAGATTTAATCTGAGATATAAATATGAGTTATCCTAAAAAAGAATTTAAAATGAGACACAGTGGAAGAGTTCAGGCTAATACAACAGAATGTATTTTCAATGAAGGCTTTTTAGGAATAGGATGTGTGTCTTAAGTCTAACAGAGTTCAATGTGAGGAAGTTGAGAAAGAAGTGATAGTTGTCTGAGTGGGTGAACATACCTGATCTCAGCATATAGTGTTGAGAGAAGAAACACTAAAATGGGAAAATACTGGAAGAGAAAATTTGCTATGGGTTAAGATTGTCTTTCGAGTGCCATGCTGACAATTAAGGGTACCATCAGGTCATGTTCCATCTTGGCAGCTGAAGACATGGATGATTTATGTATTCTGCCTGTCATATCACCAAACTCAAACCCTGCATTCATTCCACTTGTGCTGCTGAAATTCTCCATTGTGCTGTTGCCTATGCTACCTACAATTGCTGCTGGTCATAAAGTCACCTACATATGCTACCGTTGCTGCCAACCCGGACACAAAAGAAACAAACGATAAAGAATGTTTCCACCTATGTCTTCCAATCTCATGTCAGAGCTTCCCATTGTTTGTAAAGAAGCTAAGCAAAAAGGAGGATTGATCGTCTTACCCAGGGTCCTCCTTCTTGCTTAGCTTCTTTAGGTGTACAGATGTTAGTATGTTGCTGCCATCTTGGACTCCCCCTAAGTTTTCTTTCTGGACTTCTTGATAGTAGATGTCCAGGGAAATACAGCCAATGGGGAGCTCTGACATGAGGCAAATAGGATAGATATCAGAAGAGGGAGAAAACAGAAAATAGGACAGGAGCCTACCACAGAGGGCCTCTGAAAGACTCTACCCAACAGGGTATCAAAGCAGATGCTGAGGCTCATAGCCAAACTTTGGGCAGAGTGCAGGGAATCTTATGAAAGAATGGGGAAATGAAAGACCTGGAGGGGACAGGAGCTCCCCAATGAAACCAACAGAACCAAAAATCTTGGCACAAGGGTCTTTTCTGTGACTGACACTCCAACCAAGGACTATGCATGCAGATAACATAGAACCCCTGCACAAATGTAGCTCATGGCAGCTTAGTCTCCAACTGGGTTTCCCAGTAATGGAAAGAGGAACTATTTCTGACATAAACTCAGTGGTTGGCTCTCTGATCATCTCCCCCTGATAGGAGAGCAACCTTAGCAGGCTGCAGAGGAAAAGAGTGCAGCCAGTCCTGATGAGACCTGATAAAATAGGGTCAGATGGAAGGGGAGGAGGACCTCCCCAATCAGTGGACTTGGGAAAGGGCATAGGAGACGATGAGGGAGAGAGTGTGATTGGGATGGTAGTAAGGAGGGGCTACAGCTGGGATACAAAGTGAATAAACTGTAATAAATAAATAGATAGATAGATAGATAGATAGATAGATAGATAGATAGATAGATTTTTAAAATGTTAACAAATGAAAATAGAAAGAAAACTTAAAATCTTTCTAGCACAAAGGAAAATGAAGAAGTGTTTTAATAGAGCAAGAAGCAAAGATAACTGGAAGCAGGTAACTTGAATAGCATGGCAAGTGATTTAGCAAGAATGTTTAAATTTTTAACAGAAAATTTTGTTACACAAAAATCTCATTCACCATTGATGCATATTGAAAAGATTATATCATATAATTAATTAGGTTTTGAATGCACAAATTTCAGCTTTCAACAGCAGAAGTAACGTTGAAATATAGCAATGAAAGAGTACATAATGGAAACTTCTTATACCATAGTTATGATATGATATATAATATGATATGATATATGATATGATATGATATAACAAATAGGAAAATTTATATGATAGTTATAGTACACACACACACACAAACTACCACCACCAATACTGCCTCCTCCACTTCACTCTGCTACACAAACACATACATAGATATATACGTAATTTGGGATGAGAAAATATTGATGTGGGGCATTGGAAGGATTTCAACAGATAAAATTGAATGTGGACCTGTAAATGAGAAGACTTCAGTTTAAGGGAATTATTTTGTGTTAAAAATTTTAAGTAATTAAGGAACAGAAGCTAAAGTGAAGTAAGCTATAGATGGAGAAGTTTGAAATGAAGGTATGTATAGAAAGAAATGTCATTTTCTTTCCAGAGTTTAAGTGTTTGAGGTCAGATACAGGGGACATAGGGCTATACACGTTTCTCTGAGTATTTGCAGCAGCAACATTCTTTTCACTTACTCTGTCACCATTCTCATATTGTACTAATTTGTGCTCTTCACAATTATATTACAAATGATGACTGATAAATATATAATATTTACTTTATATTTATATTTATATTTAAATATATATTTATATTTTTATAAATATATTATATTATTATATATTTTTATATTATATATAAATATATATTTATTATAAATATATAAATATATATTTATAATATAATATATTTAAATATATTATAATATATATTATATTATATATAATATAATATATATTATAATAATATAATTTATATTTAAATATATATTTATTATAAATATATAATATACTTATATAATATTATGCATCAGCAACTGTATGTTAGCCTGCTAGAATTGTACTTATGACCAGAGATAATTGGCTCCTGAGTATAGTTAAACTATATACGCTATATAAGCTGAGTATAGTTAAGCAATGTGAAGGTAAGTAAGTATTTAGTACATGTACCTTTGAGAAACAACAGAGCCTAACCATAAGGATAACTTGAACTACTCTTGAATAAAAGAAATTTATCAGTTAAAGAGCAGATTGTGGACCTACCAGATGACATAAATGGAATCTAAATTGATTGTGCAGCCGAGATTGACTTGACATTTTCTTTTAGGTAATGGAAAATGTCTCCTTCCAATATTGTTATTATTAAACACAATGATAATGTTAAAGAAAAACTAAAAATAAGTTCTGACATTACACTACTGTTTAAATGTTTTCATTTTCTCTGCTCTCCTCAGCATAACTCTCTAAATTATGAATAAGTACTCCATTTTGATAGAGGAACTATTAATGCCTGTAGAGCCTGACTTTATGTAGGACCTCTGAAGCTGTAAAAATGTGTCATCTATGTTTGTTCACATGAGAATTCTGAAAGTTGATGCCATCTTTCCATTTTTCACCCTCAGTGCTATGTAGAAGTGTTGTGCCTTGTTTCTGTTGAGTGCGGTCGAGTTCAACTGAGTTCAGTGCAGTTCAGTTCATAGAATCCAGAAGCAGAGCAATTCAGGCGGAGCTTAGAGAAGCCAGTTTATTTTTATTTTATTTTTAAATTAAATTTTTATTTTTTAATATTAGTTACAGTTTCTTAACATTGTAACCAACTGTATCCTGCTCCCTCATTCTCTCCCAACTCCACCCTCTCTCCTTCATCTTCTCTCTACCCCTTTCCAAGTCCTCTGATAGGGTCCTCCCCTTTCATTTGACCCTAGCTTATCAGGCATCTTCAGGCCTGGCTGCAAAGTCCTCCTCTGTGGCCTAGCAGGGCTGCTCCTCGTTTAAATCCATCAGTTTGTAGAGGACTTTGAGCCAGAATAGCTGAGTTGAACCAGCCAGCCAGAGTTCAGAAAAAGTTAGAAAGGGTGAGCTTACTCAGGAATAAACCTCCAATTACTGGCAATTACTCCAGGTGAATAAAAAGATACTTTTACAAATCAAATCACAGTTGTGTTAACTATTCTTCACGGGAGATTATTTCTTCAAATCTCATAAACTCAATTGTTTGCTCTCAGATTTTCAATGTGTTAATCTTATTCTCAAATATTAAGCACCATTTGCACTTGCATTTCCAAAGTGCATGCTGGAGAAATCTTGGGTGACCAATAAAAGTTATAATTGGACAAGGTGCCCTTCCCCACCCTATCAGTCAGCTTCTTCCTTCTTCCTTCTCAGTCACTGCCACTTCCTATAAACAAGTGTTCAGAGAACTCTGAACTGTAAAATTTCATTCTTGAAAAATGTGTTTTTCTAAGGTTGAGCACTGTGAACATACTAGTTAGTTATTCACTGAAAAATATAACCCTACTCAATTGGTAATGCAGGTCAGTGGTACAGCACTTAGCTATATAAAACCCTAAATTCACACATCAACACTGCAGAAAATAACCTGTTAATTAGCATAATTCTTTAAGAAGTTCAATATTTTTATTGTTATGCCATATACTCTTATTATTGTACATGCTGCTAGGTTACAAGAGAACATTTTCATTCAAGTATAGAATGTCCTTTGAGCATATTCCCTCTTACTCTATCGTTTCCAGTAACTCAGATAATGATATAAACAATTGGTAAGTTGGACTTCATGAAATGAGCATTATGTGAAGGGATAGAGGAAAGACATAGAATGAGAGGAATTGATGTAGTAAATCAAAATTACTTAAAATAAAAACAATAGCAATAAAGTAAGGAACGTAACAATTCTGCAAAGTAAAGGAAACAATAGAGCGAAAAAGTAACCTACAGTATGAGAAAACATTTGCCAGCAAGCTCTTCATCTGATAGGATCATTATCCAGAATATAGAAAAAAAAAAAGAAAGAAAAAATATGAAATAACAAAGTGTCAAATCACTTAATTGGCTAAGAAAATAAACAGAAGTTTCCACAGAAATAAAGTACAAATGGCTAATAAACATACAAAAAATATGTTCAACAGGCTTAGCTATCCAGGAGGTGCAGACTAATGCCATGTACTGAGGTTCCATCTCACCACAGTATTATTAAAGGTCAATAAGAGATAACAAATGACCGTGAGGATACTGACAAAGGAAAGACTTGTATCCCTCTACCAGGAACATAATTACTCCAGTCACTTTGCAGTTACTATCAAAGTACCACGAAAGTCTAAAAATAAAATTTTATTTGACCCAACCTTAATACTCTTGGGTATTTACCACAGGGATTCTGATGTTTTACAAAGATAGTTGTACATCAGGGATTGCTGCAGTGTTATTCACAATAGCTAAGGTATGTTAAATGTTTTAACTGTTTTTTAATATATACATACTGACTTTTAGAACAGTAAACTATTACTTAGTAAAGGTTTTAGACATTTGAAGAACTGCAATTTACATTAGCAGTGTGTTAGAGGGCTATTCTACCCACCTGTACTTTAATTCAATTTTATATTACAAGGATATATGTTGAATATCACTACTCTCCAAACAGAAACTTCATGTGCTCTAAGGTATAGATCATTACAAATACAATTATGATAATCTGAAAATGCATAATTTTTCTAATAGTCATACATCCATTGTGTTTACAAAATCATATGTTAATTCAAGAAAATTTAGAGGAAAATATGCTACTGATCATCAAACCAGTATTCACTCTGAAGTAGCCATTAAGCCAATTACATGTTATTAAAAAAATCATTTTATCAAATCAAGCAAAACAATTATTTCTCTACGTATGGTCATTGAGGAGATCAACCTTAATCTTCTCGACTTAAGTTGTCAGGTATGCTACAAGCCATACGACTCAGGCCTACATTAAGCTGACAGCAGCCATCTAACAGCTTATCCTCTTGACAAATCTTTTCTGCTGATTAAACAACAGGATTTTATGGTCCATTTCTTGAATAATATATTTGAGCTTGTTTTATGTGTACTTCTTCTAAACTGCTGATCCTATAAAACTGAAAGCTGACTATAGTGTCTTTTCAAGATTTAGGAGTTACACATTTTCTTAATTGGATTTGTTGATTTATTGCTAACAAAGATACAACTTTCTATTCAGCCACATACCTGAGATTTAAAACTGCTTCTACTTAGAAAAAAAGTCATATGGGTTTAATAAAGTGTGATAAAGGTATATTTGGCCAACAAAATATTAAATTGATAGAAATGAGACAAGCGAAGAAATTGTCTATCTATAATATTTAGTAAAACTCTAAATTAAAGCTATTGAAATTAAAACTGAGCAGAAAAATAGAACTAGTCAATCCTGCTACATAATTATCAAAGAGTCAGTTTTATAGCTAATTAACATTGTGTGGTAATATTATAATTAGTGTGATTAATCAAATTTTTATAATTATGATAATTATGGAATATTCTTATGATTACCTAATATATAATTACGATTCTAAAACTAAAACTAAACAAAAAAATAAGAATGCTAAATCCTCATGGTACTACTTACAAAATCCCATACTAGATACCTGAAAACCTTTTGGCTTTTTTATCTTTATAAGAAGAAAGTATCCTCCACAAATCTATCAATATTTTTTAAATAGAATAGAAAATTAAGACATTTGGCTTCTTCTATTTTTTTTATATTCTGATAGGTACTGAGATTATTTTTATAAGCTACTATTTTATTTAGTACAATTTCTATTGTTTTGTTAGAAATGAATTTCTTTATTATGATTTATTACTATTGCACATATTTGTAAATGAGAAGCCCTCAGAGAAATCAGATATTTCTTTATTTTTGGACTATTGAAAGCTTAATGTGATTTTGTTGCTCGAGTTAGTACTAGTCTAACCAAGAGACCAATAAACCCCACGAAAAATTAATAGTTCCTAGTCTAGGTAAGAAAAATGTTGAAATTCCATAACCTAGTGCTTAGTGATTTTTGCTGTAGAACAGCAAGAATCCATGTTTGTACATTTTGAATATATTCCTGAATTTCTTCCATTAAAAGTCAGAGTTATGACATCATTTTGAGATTAGGGGAAAAAAAAATACAATAAAAACACTAGAGAAGCACTTTCATCCAGGCAGCATAGTAAGAAATAAATCCCATGAACTTTCTTTCTTCCTTTTTTTTTTTTTTTTTAATCTATGAAACACAGGATTTACCACTTTGGGTTCATATCTGATATCTGTTGTACGGTACCAAATTTGCCCAGTGAGTTACAGAAAGAGTTTTAAGAATCCTATTATTATTTAAGCCACAGAATTTAGTGCTTCAGGAGAAGTGTTGTATTGTGAAAGACATAAGCTAGGCAGTTTCCTTTCTTTGCTACTTCAAAAGTCAAATTTCAGAAGAAGTTAAAATACCATGCCTTGCAAGCCAGGTAGCTTTTCCAAGTTGTGATAAGGCATGCAAAACATATTCTGGTTTCCCTAAATCTAACATATAACCACATGTGTGGGAAAAGATGAAATAGTAGTGCTTTGAAAACTTAAGATAAAGAATTAAATAGAAAGATATAGTTTGCAGTCACCTAGCTAAGAGGGCCCATGATTGTTAAAGTGAAGCCAGAGAAATTCTAACTGTATTTTAAAATAAACCTTTTTTGACACAAAGGGGAAATATATAACATTAAAAAAAATCAGTGTTCAATGAGAAGATAGAAACTCTTCTGTAAAGCCACATGAAACCAAAGTTTTTTTAACAAAACATTCTTGGAACCATTTACACTGAAGTTGGCATTTGGGGTTGTCATGCAGCCCAGGATTTGTTTAATGTAGAATGAGAAAGTAAGAATTTTACCTCTCTCTCCCCCAACCCTTTTGCCTAAATGAATGCAAACGATTGTCCAACATGAGCATCTGTGCCAGGAAGCTGAAAAAAATAGCTTTGGCTTACAGTTTGCAAATTTGGAGCAGAAAAAAAATAAGAATTTTGCAACAAACTATTTACTTGGTTTTGGAAATATAAATCAAATAGTGATAAATTAAAAAAAAATACAATCTATGAAAATATTTTAAGGTAAAAAGGAATGTGATTTTACTTGGTAATAAAAGGTAACAGGGTATTGTGAATAAAACTGCTAAAACATGGTTGAGCAAATGTCCTGGTTGTATACTTGAACATATTTTGGATATATGCCTAGGAGTGGTATAGGTGGATCTTGAGGAAGCACTATTCCTAATTGTCTGAGAAAGTGCCAGATTAATTTCCAAAGTGGCTGTACAAGTTTACATTCCCACCAGCAATGGAAGAGGGTTCCCCATTCTCCACATCCTCTCCAGCATGTGTTGTCACTTGGGTTTTTGATTTGAGCCATTCTACTGGGTGTAAGTTGAAATCTCAGGGTCGTTTTGATCTGCATCTCTCTGATGGCTTAAGGACGTTGAGCATTTCTTTGAGTGTTTCTCTGCTAAGCAGTATATCAAAGCAGACTCATAACCAAACCTAGGGCATAGTGCAGGGAATCATATGAAAGAAGGGGAAGTTAATAAGACCTGGAGAGGACAGGAGCTCCACAAGTACCTAATATATGTGGGTACAGGGATCTTTTCTGAGACTGATTCTCCAACCAAGGACCATGCATGGATATAACCTAGAACTCCTGCTCAGATGTAGCCCATGGCAGCTCAGTACCCAAGACAGTTTTCCTAATAAAGGGAACAGGGACTGTCTCTGATAAGAATTCAGTGGCTTGCTTTTTGACTTTGACAATCCTCCACCCCAACACACACACAGGAGGGAGGAGCAGCCTTGCTAAGTCACAGAGGAAGACAATGCAGCCAGTTCTGATGAGACTTGATAAACTAGGGTCAGATGGAAGGGGTTAAAGACCTCCCCTATCAGTGGACTTAGAGAAAGGCAGGGAGGAGATGAGGGAGGCTGGGTGGGATTGGAAGGGAATGAGGGAGGGGGCTACAGCTGGAATGCAAAGTGAATAAACTGTAATTAATATAAAAATACAAATTTAATTAAAAAAATAAAAAGACCTGGAGGGGACAGGAGCGCCACAAGGAGAGCAACAGAACGAACATATCTGGGCACAGGGGTCTTTTCGGGAACTGATACTCCAACCAAGGAGGATGCATGGAGATAATTTAGAACCCCTGCACAGATGTAGCCCATGGGAGCTCAGTCTCCAAGTTGGTTCCTTTTTAAGGGAGCAGGGACTGTCTCTGACATGTACTCAGTGGCTGGCTCTTTGATCACCTCCCCCTGATGGGGGAGCAGCCTTACGAGGCCACATAGGAAGACAATGCAGCCAGTCTTGATGAGACTTTTTTCTTCTATTTTATTATTATTATTAATTACCCTTTATTCAATTTGTATCCCTCCATAAGCCCCTCCCTCATCCCCTCCCTCTTCTTCACGAATGCTCCTCCCCAAGTCCACTGATAGGGGAGGTCCTCTTCTCCTTCCTTCTGATCTTAGTCTATCAGATCACATCAGGAGTGGCTGCATTGTCATCTTCTGTGGCCTGGTAAGGCTGCTCCCCACTCAGGGAGAGATGATCAAAGAGCAGGCCAATCAGATTATGTCAGGCTAGGGTCAGATGGGAGGGAAAGAGGACCTCCCATATCAGTGGACTTGGAGGGTGACATGGTAGGAGAGGAGAGAGGAAAGGAGGGATTGGGAGGGAACGAAGGAGGGGGCTACAGGTGGGATACAAAGTGAATAAACTGTAATTAATATAAAAAATAAAAAGGCAATAGTGAAAGCTATCATGATTAAAATTCCTACTAAATTTTTATTGAACCACCTCAGGAAAGGAAAATATAATTTAAGCCCTTATATGTGGACAAACACCGGTGGAGGAATTTTGGAAGCTACATGTAGAATGTCTTTGAGAAATATAGGCTTCTCCTGAAGCCTTTACTCAAGCATTCTTTCTCATCATTTTTATATTTTGTGAAAGTGATTAAGTTTAAAGATTACCAATTGTTGTAGGAACAATCAGTTGTGTGCTTTGCTCATCTCTCCACTGCAGGCTTCATCCTGGAACTGTCAGGTGATGCAAATGAAACATGTCCCATTTTTCTCATTCTCTGTATTTCTAAGAATAGAAAACTTTAATTTATAAATGAATTTGAGCTTTAGGAAGATTGGAGCATCTGACTCTAAGAAAAGAAAAGTCCAGGCCACTTATCAAAGCTTCCTTAGTTTTTCTAGGCTTTCATCCCTCATTCTACTATACCTTGTACCTAAACATTTAGGAGATTTGATACATAACTCATTTTATTTAATTATATATTGCTTTGTAGTATTCATATTAATTTCTCTTAGCCAAAGGAAAATAGAAAAATAGCTTACTTGGCCATATCACTTACAGGGTTCTTTTCACATGTCTATGCAATCTAGGAGAACAAGTCTTCTTGTCTTCTACCAACTGTGTGTGTGTGTGTGTGTGTGTGTGTGTGTGTGTGTGTGTGTGTAAAAAGCATACCATGAAAATAATGCACCTCATGCAAACTTAAGTTTTTCACTGGGACCAGAAAAAATATACACATGTATGTATGAAAATATAGGTGTTGTGTGTGTCAGTGTGTGTACTAACCTGTGTACATTTTGATCTATATTCTGATCAATTCAAATTAGATTTCACAACTCCTAAAAAATTCCGAATTATTAATTTTTGAAATATCTCTGAAAAAATCATTTTCCCTTGAACCAATGAGGAAACACTGACAAAAATAACAACAGTGATATTACCAAAGTAAATGTCTTGACCCAGGCAGTTCTGCAAAGGCAAATAGACAAGCTTGGTAGAAAATTCAAAATGCACTCTGAGGTTTATTTTATGTTCTACATAAAGGCAGAGATCACATCAGAGAGAATAAATTCTTGTATTTATGTAAAATTATCAAGTAATCAACAAATAGGCAAATCAATAGTAACTTTATTTAAATCGTGTATTTGTGATCATTGTGAATAAGAAATAATACCATTGTTTATTCTAGCTGCTTTTATTTTAATCTGTGGCTAAATTATCATTTCTTATCTTTGATTGTCAAAAATGTAGTAAGTGCATCTTTCTTTTTGAACAACAGATTCTAATATAGAGTACAAAGTTGCCATTCTTGAGGAGAGTATGTTTCTAACACAAAAATGATTTGTCATTATTTGTTGGAAAAAATAATATTTCAACATGATTTGTTGCAAGATAAAGTTACAAACCAATGTAACATGGATTCAAAGACATAATTCAGACTTTAATAAAGTAAATTTGATTCCTAAAGGAATTTTAAGGCCATAGCGATCTCACTCTCAGATGAATGAAGTAAGTAGCCCCATATGAACACATTGTAACAGATTAATATGATGAAATTAATGTTGTAAATCAGCAGTGGCAAACCTAACTATTTCTTCTTTTAAAATTATAGTGTTGCAAAAGTATTTAATGTAGTCATTTCATCAACAGAACATTTTCATGTAAGAATATAAACATTCTTTAATGTTTAATTCTTTATCCTCTACCTTCCATAGAAATATTTTACTGTATGTGAATTCGGTCATGTGTTCTCCAATTTCTTTAGTTCTTAGCTAGCATACTGAACAATAATATACATTATGACACTTTAGTTTTTATTGCTACACCTTGCTCTTATTTGTTTCTGCTGTACTTCCTTACTCATCCTTCCTCTTGTCTTTTCCTGGCCACTTCCTCAGGTAAGTGTGTCTATATTTAGATCCCAAAAGAAATTGACTTTGAATTTCAGCCTGCCTTTTGCAAGCAGCTTTTGAATTTAAATCACTGTAATTTTTATTTTTTTATCTTTTTAAATTTATTCACTTTACATCTTGATCATAGCCCCATCAACTCATCTCAGTCTCACCCTCCTTCCCTCTTCCCTCCCCATCCCTCTACCTTAGTACTCAGAAAGGGGGAACCCTTCTCCCTTGCCAACTGAACCCAGCCTATCAAGTCTCATTAGGACTGGCTGTATCCTCTTCTTCTGTGGCCTGGCAGGGCAGCCTAGTCAGGGGGAAATGATTGATTGGAGAATGGTCAACAGAGTCCATGTCAGAAACTTCCCCTGCTCTCTTTACTAGGCAAGAGCCATATGAAGACTGAGCTACTTATGGGCTACATCTGAGCAGGCTGTGTAGGTCCTTGCATGGTTCTTGGATGGTGCATCAGTCTCTGCAGGCCAAGATTTTTGGGCCAGATTTTTTGGCTTGGCTGGTCTTATGTGGAGTTCCTGTCCCCTCCAGATCTTTCAGTCCCCATACTCTTCCATAATACTCCATGTGTTCTATCCAGAGTTTGGCTGGCTGTAAGACTAAGCATCTGCTTTTATCTCGTGGTGGGTGAAGTCTTTCAGAGGACATCTATGGCAGGCTCCCATCCTGTTACGTCTCTTCAACCACTTCTGGTGTCTACTCTACTTGTTCTTCTGAAAGAGAATTAAGCATCTGCCCTAGGGTGCTCCTTGTTATTTCGCTTCTTTAGGTCTGTGGATGGTAGTATGGTTATCCTTATTAAATGGCTAATATCTGCTCCTAAGTGAGTAAATACCTCCTCCTGAGTTTACAGTTTTTCTTCTAGGAATTAAGACTGAGAACTCAGAACTGCTGAACTAAGTTCATGGTAATGAAAGGTCGTTAGTGCATATCTCATTTGTGACTGTTAGTGAGCAGGTGATTCTGCTAGCTTCCTCTCAGGGACCTAGCAACCTGCAGCTACCGTAACCTGGCCTACCTGCAGCCCCGGTGCTCCGGGTATGTGATGAGTATAGGATGGCCCACTACCCCAGCTCTCTCTGTTCCTGGCAGTCTCTCTCTCTCTCCTCCTTGCTGTCCTTCTCTGTGTCCCTCCGCTCTTCTCTGCCCTCATAGCACTGCACCCCTCTGTCTTCCTGTCTGCATGTCCACTCATCTGCCTGGCTACCCCTTCTTCAGGCCCTCACTCCTTTCCCTTCCCCCAGTAAAGCACAGTGGAATTTAACAGGGTCATGTGTTGGCTGGGCCCACCATGGTACCCTCTTCCCACATTCACATTTCATTACACTGGCTAATTTAAACCAAACAAAAAAAAAAATGTTATTTTTAAATACTGAGCTACTGAAGTTATTTGTTTCGATGCTAGCAAAACAGCACCAAAGAAGATATAATAGAAAAATTGTGACTGTTGTTATTTGTGACATTAATATTATCATAGTCCAAAATATCCTCATGGAGAAAATAGCTGCCCTGTCCTGTGATGTCTACTTTTGTGGCTACCTGCTAAGTTTGGATGAGCAACCATACATTTGATCAGGTATCATGCTAGCAATTTTGTGATAAAAATTTGAGTGCAACTAACATTCAAATGAATGCGCTTCACTAAGAAGATTACCCTGTAGTATTTGGTCATCGGCCTTCCAAAAACTCTGTGGAGTTCCCCACAAGTATAATGGCTGGAGGGGAAATGACCCACATGTGGTTGCATCAGAACTTTTGGAGTCTGATCAAGCAGTTTATTTCTCTTACACATTTAAACCCAGCTAAAACTTTGGGAAAAGAGTTCCATGTGACAGTTATCACAATCAAACTTCAGGCCACATAGAAATTCCCTTGCTAAGCACCTGTGACCTTTACCATAACAATGGGTTCCTACTGGCAGAAAAAGTGTTTCCAGGATAAGGCCTCAGGAAGAAGTATTTGTAATAAGCATAAGGATGGGTTCTGTTGGCAGAGAATGCAAAATATGTGAGACCACATTTATAATGATTCCTTCTATTCACTGAGAGGCAACATTTAGGATTAGGGCCTAAACAATGCTAGGATTCTGGTGAAGGCCAGCTCCCTGGAAGAGCAAAATAGCACCAGGATGGTAGACAACACCCACTCCAGACATCCCTGTAAACAGGTGTCCATCGTTCTTTCCAGGGGAAAAAAAAAGCCTGGAACTTTATCAATTCTGGTTCTGCCTTGTATAACAGTTCCTTCTATGCCACTTGTAGGCCAGGGATCAAACAAAAGGCTAACCTCACCCAGTTAAGAAAGAACTCCTCCTTACACTTCAAACTGCGGCATCAGTTCTGTCTGAATCTATAGCAGCCGCCAGTGTTTAGGTTTGAGCTGGAATGGCAGCATCACCAGCTTCAGACTTGCTATCCTCCACATTCACGCCATCTGTTATCTACCCACCTGTCTGTCAAATGTCTACCTCCTCATCTTCCCGCTTTGTTGGTTGCTTCTCTAGAGAGCCCTAATATACACTTATAAACTAGCATATATACATTCTTGGATATTACCCAGCCCCCCTGGAGCATGCTAATACTCTGTTAATGTTGTATTTGTTAACTTAGGGTAAGGATTTTAGTTATTTTCTGAAATCAGTTGTGTCCATACCTCATTTTAGATGCTATCATTACTGTTAGAACACCTGTTTCATTTACAAGTTCCTCTCCCTGCTGGAGGAACAGCCTTACCAGGCCACAGAGAAGGACAATGCAGCCAGTCCTGATGAGACCTGATAGGCTAGGGTCAGATGGAAGGGTAGGAGGACCTCCCCTACCTGTGGACTTGTAGAAGGTCATGGGAGGAGATGATGGAGGAAAGGTGGGAATGGCAGGGAATGAGGGAGGGAGCTACAGCTGGAATATAAAATGTATAAACTGTAATTAATATAAAAAGTAAATTTTAAAAAAGGAAAAAAGAAAATAGCAGGCTTCTAAGAATCAACAAAGAAGTCAAAATGAAATATAATAAGATGAACTAAAAGTGTCATATTGAAGTTGGACACAGCAATGCAACAGAAGGAGATGAGTCCCAAGAACAGACACAAGAGTCAGAGACCCAATCATTCTCATAGTCAGAAGTCCCATAAATATACTAAGCTAAGAGTTATAATATATAGGCAGAGGCCTTGATGTAGACCCATTTAGGCCCTGTGTTGGCATTCCTTTGCATGTTGTTTAGTTGATTCAGAGAGCCTTATTCTCCTGATGTTCTCCACCCTTTAGGGTTTTTATAGTCTTTGTTCCTTCTCTTCCTCGGGATTCCCTGAGTTGTGAAGGGAGGTATTTGATAGAGAACTCCAATTTAGACACTCTCCACATAATGTCTAGCTGTGGGTCTTTGCATCTGTTCCCATCACTGACAGATAAAGCCTTAAAGACAGTTTTTAATATTAAACAGAGATAACATATTAGCCACTAAACAAGCAATGTAAACTAAATACTGCTACAATCCAATTGAAAATATTACAATGTAGAAATTGTTGTTCTTCTTTTATTAATATTTCCTACTATAGAATCTGGTCATCTCTGTGGTTTGAAGGGGATATTCTCCACAGTCTGGACATTTTACTAATTGTTCCCCAGTGGCTGACTGTTTGGGAGGCTTAGGAAGTATTCACAGATGGAGGATTACATCACTGAGGGTGCGTTGAAGGTTTCAAAAGACATTGCCATTTCTTGTTCACTGTTTCTATTTTTTCTTGTAGTTACTGATTGTAGATCTCAATTTCTCCCACTCACCCACAGAAATGGTAATGGACATTTGTCTCTCTGAACCGGAAACAACAGACTCTTGTTTCTATAAATCAACTTGTTCATGGTGTTTTATTAAAGCAATAGAAAAGTAAATAATCCATCACCTTTCATTAGTAGTTGTTATTGAGTTACATATACTTCAGGTTCCCAGACTATGTTATACCTGTAGTGAGTAATGCTTGATTGTTTGCTCTCATCAATCTTCTTTTTTATTTATTTTTATTTTTTATTTATTACAGTTTATTCACTTTGTATACCAGCTGTAGCCCCCTTCCTCATTCCCTCCCAATCTTACAGTCCATCCCTCATCTCCTCCCATGCCCCTCTCCAAGTCCACTGATAGGGGAGGACCTCCTCCCCTTC
Organism: Psammomys obesus; assembly: GCF_907164565.1. Taxonomy (NCBI): domain Eukaryota; kingdom Metazoa; phylum Chordata; class Mammalia; order Rodentia; family Muridae; genus Psammomys; species Psammomys obesus. Next base: position 664,049 of record NW_026596147.1, read on the forward strand.
CATCTGACCCTAGCCTATTAGGTCTCATCAGGAATGGCTGCATTGTCTTCCTCTGTGGACTGGTAAGTCTGCTCTGCCTTCAGGGGGAGGTGATCAAAAAGCCAGCCCTGGAGTTGATATAAGAGACAGTCCCTGTTGCCCTTAATAGGGCACCCACTTGGACACTGAGCTGTCATGGGCTACATCTGTGCAGGGGTTCTAGGTTATCCATGCGTGGTCCTTGGTTGGAGTATCAGTCTCAGAAAAGACCCCTGGGCTCAGATTTTTTTTGGTTCTGTTGCTCTCCTTGTGGACCTCCTGTCCTCTCAGGTCTTTCTAGCTCCTAATTTTTCATCAGATTCCCTGAACTCTGTCCAAAGTTTGGCTACAAGTCTCAGCATTTGCTTTGATACAGGCAGGATATCAGTCTTCTTGGTACCTCAAGGTAGTTTTAATTTGCATTTACCAGATGATAATGGATGGGAAATTTTAATTAAAATACTTCTTAGCTATTTTTGTGTCTCTTTTCTTTGGAAAAAAAATGTTCTGTTTTGTTTTTGCCAGAGTATTTTTTCACAATTTATTTATTTTATTAATGAATGAATTATAACTCCTCCCTCAACTGCTCCCTGTTCCTCCCTCCCTCTCTCTTCCTCATCCCCTTCCCCTAGTTCACTGAGAGAGGTAGTTCTCCTCCCCTGCCTTCTGCCCATAGCTTATCAAATCTCATCAGGACTGCCTGGGTCTTCTTTCTCTGTGGCCTTTCTCTGTGGCAAGACCACATTACCAGGAGCGAGTGATAAAAGAACAGGCAAGCAAGTTCATGTCAGAGACAGCCCCTGCTCCCCTTACTCAGGAAACCCACATGGAGATTGTGCTGCCAATAGGCCACATCTGAGCAAAGAGTCCAGGTTGATTTTTTTTTTTTTTTTTTTTTTGATTAGCCCATTTGTTCATTGGCAAGTTAGCTTTTTTTATTTTTTTTATTTTTGGAGTTTTTTATAAATTTTAGTTATTAGCTCTCAAACTGATGTATAGCTGACAAATAGCCTCTACCATTTCTGTTTATCTTTCTAAGAGCTGTGAAGAAGCATTTTAATTAGATGTAATAATAGCTGGGAAGTTATTATTATATGGGATATTGGAGTTCTGCTTAAAATTTCTTTCCTTTGTTTGTAATTGAAGTGTATTCATTATGTTTACTAGCACCTTGTAAACATAGTTTCAACCACCTGTATACAGTTTCTCTTCTGTATAGACAGAAAAAAAATGTGAATATACAGGTTATCCAGAATCATTTATTGAACAGGATGTTTTTTTAACCACTATGTGTTTTTGATACCTTCATCAAAAATTGAGTGGCCATAACTGTCAGGCTTTTATGTTGGCCCTCTATTGAGTTCCAGTGGTTGACAAATATGTTTTGTGATAGTAACATGCAGTATTTGGGTTTTTAGTTGCTTGTGGTTTTGTTTTTTATAATTGGGATTTATAACTGAGATTGGAAATTGTGATACCACCAGTTGTGTTTTCTTTTCTTAGAACTGCTTTTGGTATTCATGGGCATATGTGTTCTTCTATGACTTTCTCAATTGTCTTCTCTAGTGAAATGTTCTTCAGATTTTTAAAAAGATTACACTGAACTTGTAGATTCTTTTTGATAACACGGCCATTTTTATAATAGTGGTTCTGCCAAACCAAGATGATGAGGGGTCTTTTCTTCATTGATTTCTTTTATCGGTATCTTAATGTTTTCATAATAGAGGTCTTTCACTTCCTTGGTCAGAAATAGTACCCTATACTTTTGTTTGTTCTTTGGTTTGTTTTCTCTTTTTAAAATTATTATCATTTATTACAATTTACTCAATTTGTATCCCTGCTGTGGCCCCCTCCCTCCAGGAATCATTTCTATAGTTAGTTATCTTATACTTCTTTAAAGTTATTTTGTATAGGATTTTTCCTAATGTCTTTCTTGGCAAATTTGTATTGGTATATTATATACAAGTTGATAACTTTACAGATATTTATTTTTAAATATATATATATATATATATATGTGTGTGTGTGTGTGTGTGTGTGTGTGTGTGCGTGTCAGAGTATGACCAAGTGTGAGTGCAGATACACACAGAATTCAAAGGATGTCAGATTCCTTGAAGCTAATCTTAAAGGTCATTGCTAGCTAGGCAGCTTTTTTGAGTGGTGTGAACTGAGCTCAGGTTGTGTATAAGAGCAAGGGAGGAGCAGCCTTACCAGGCCAAAGAGGAAGACAATGCAGCCAGTCCTGATGAGACCAGATAGGGTCAGATGGAAGGGGAGGAGAACCTCCCCTGTCAGTACACTTGGAGAGGGGAATGGGAGAAGAAGAGGAGGGTGGGTGGCATTGGGAGGAAATGAGGCAAGGGGCTACTGCTGGGATACAAAGTAAATAAACTGTAATAAATATAAAAAAATAAAATTAAGTTAAAGAAAGAACAATTCATGCTCTTAACCACTGAGCTATCTTTCTGCTCCACAATCTTGTTTTTTATCCCCTTGCAATTTTAGAGACACTGCTGGAGTCTATTGAGTTTTTAATTATAATCTCATGTCATCTGTAAATAGGACAATCTCACTTCTCCTTACCTATTTCTGGTTATGTCTTTTACTGGCTCTATGTCTTCATTATTAAGAAATATATTAAAGCATTTTAAAACTTATCCTAAAGTTTAATTGAACTTTTCAAATTCCTAATTGAGCATTAAATGACTTAAACTATTCCTTAAATTGCAGAAGTTTATCATCAATCTCTGAATGCTGAACCATGCTATTCTGTTAATGATGGTTTAATATGTCACTTGCTAATCCCTGAAGTACTCTATATGGTTGAATTGATACTCATTATTAATTAGGTGGTTATAAGTTAGTTTTAAAATATTATTTTATTTAAAGTTTTAGGCTGTTCCATATTTTCAAGCCGTATTTAACTGTTTACTGAATAGTTATTGATTTTAACCACTTACTTTGACAGATACCGAACTTCTACTCCCTGAAAGGGAAGAACACTGATATATTGATATCCTTTGTTTAAAAATTAGTATTAACTTTATACTGTTATTTTAGAATGGTATTTCAAAACTTTTGCTCATCTCGTTTAGGTTTGTTTCTTTCACTTAGATAGTGGAGCCTGTTTACTTAGGTTTATGAAGACTATAAAATATTTTGATCTTCTAAAAACACGAAGTCAGGCAAAATTTACTTCAGATTTTCTTATTTGGCTAAACATAGATACATCACCAGTGTAAAGTAGGCACAATGAGGCAATCTGATATAAAGGCCTCAAGAAAGTCTGTTTCAAGTGTATTCAAGTATTTGCAGGTAAAATAAAGACATGTTGGATTTTTTTAAAGAAATGCTAGAGTCACCTCATCTCAAAATGTCATCCAGCGTTTTTCTCTTGACATACCATTATTCTGAAATACCTTGGTGATTTTTCTGAATAGATGTCCCATAGATTGTATAAATGCATATTCGATCTTATTGTCACCAGGTTCTCAGTCTACTCCAGTGGAAATTCTGATGAGCTAAATATTCATTACTAGTCATTAAGCCCAGGGTCAAATTTTTAAGGGAATATACTAGATGTTTGGTACCAGTTCTTTAGGGAAAATGGAGAAGGAGTCATTTCCTTCTCCAATAATGAGACTTTCTTTCCTCTTAGGCCATGAACCTGCAGATGCAATACACAGTCATATCAAGACCTAATTATGTTTTGGATTTTAACATTCAAACAAACACTTTTTTTTTTAACAAATCATAAACTGAGGCAATCCCTAGATAGGAGCTTAACAGAGAAAAGAGGACCAAGTTTTATAATTTGTGCAACTAAAGTTTTGACTTCTCTAGGCAGACATTTTAAAAATGATTCTATCTAACAAAACAGCTATATAAATTTCAATACTATATAATAGGACCGCTTTTCTAAGGGGAATTTAAAACAAAGCCCTATTTTCAAGGGATCAGAACTCTCTCACCAACACTCACTTGGGCACATTGTACTTTCAATATTAAAGTAATCAGTCGTTTTTGTTCTGTTCAATGACCCGCAATCATGAAGAACAGTTCCAATCTTTCATCCTTTCAGTAGTAAGGGCCGAGATGTACCACAGTTACGTTTTAATATCTTTCTTTCATATACTGACTATCTTGGCCTATAAAATCTTCAAAAACTTATGCATGACTAGGTTATTCATTAAAAACTGGCATCCATTGCTGAACAAATATTAGCCATAAGCATAATTTATCATATAGTATTAAGCATTTCAAAGCATGCACATAAATTCTGGCAAGGTATGCTGGTCATATTTTAATGTTTGTTTGACTGTGTGTGTGATGTACTTGTTTTAGAAAAGGCACTCAAATGTTGTGACAGAAATGTGGTGTGGGTTCTGGGGTTGGAACTCAGGTCCACACAATGATGCTATCAATACCTTTAACTGCTGAGCCATATCATTAGTAACAAGATGTATAGATGTAAAAATGTCTTCGTGTGTGTGTGTGTGTGTGTGTGTGTGTGTGTGTGTGTGTGTGTGACTGTGTATTCAATGCTGATTTCTGTACCCAGAGATCTAGTTACAGTCCAGACTTCATTGTCATTATGATGAAGCATCTCCTGTCTTGAAATTTTGTAAACATTCTTCTCCATCACCATCTGATTGGTCAAATAAAGAGCTGACTGGCCAATAACTGAGCTGGAGAGATAAGGCAGGACTTCCAATCCCAGAGAGAGGGTCCCAGGTGGGGACCAGGGCAAGTGTTGTCATTAGAACACGAATGAAGGAGGTACTGGGGAAAGACTAAGATGGCAGGTACTCTACATTCATGTGGCTGGAAAGTAGACCAGGCCAGAATTTTCAGATTAGAATAGCTGAGTATCTGCCCAGCTATAATGCCTGAAGCTTCTTTTAATAAATATAAAGGTCTTCATGACATTATTTAAAGAAATGGTGAGCATAGAAAAAAATCTTGCTCTGTGTGTGTGTGTGTGTGTGTGTGTGTGTGTGTGTGTGTGTGTGTGT
>NW_026596147.1:669091-704975 GCF_907164565.1 Psammomys obesus
TGTGTGTGTGTGTGTGTGTGTGTGTGTGTGTGTGTGTGTGTGTGTGTTTTGGGACTTGTAAAATTAAACAATCACTTTCAGGATCTGGCTTTTACTTTTTGCCATGTAGGTTCCCAGGATCAAACTCCCAGGGTCACTAGTCTCTGCTGTGTGGGCTTTTTTCCACAGAGTCTTCTGACTGGCCCAAAAGTCACTGTATTAAAACCCTAGATAGACATGACTATTAAAGCTGCACCCTCCGTGTCTGCACACTTCACCTTCTTGTCCATTGTTCGTTCTTGTAGTTTTTCACTCCTCAGATACACACATTTCTAGGAGACAATTAAGTGGCATATAATTGTGTGATGGTGGCACATTTACAGGTCTCCAGGAGCTCATTTCCACCCTATGACTGGCAATTTAGGAAGAATGGAGCTTGAAAGTGCAGAATTTGAAGAAGTTTTGGTATAGATTTAATAAATGGAAAATGTCATCTAGAATTAGAGGCAACATAACTCAGAGAAATAATATCTGCCAATTTATATATTTTTAATGAACAGGAATTAAGTTTAGGGGAGAGTATTTGAATTTAGGGTTTATCCGGTAATGCCAAATTACTTAGATGTGCTTATCTTGGATATATTAATTGAACTATATGTACTTCTAGTTTATAACAATAAGAAAATATTGGCAAAATGATAGTACAGCCTTATGTGATACAGTTCTGTTGATAACTACTCTTCAAAGTGAAAAAAAATATTTATATGCAGTCATTTGTAAAGAATACAAGAGCAATTCTTGGTACTGAAGAGATATCTCAGTGATTAATAATGCTTACTGCTTTTCCAGAGGAGCCTGGTTTGGTTGCCATCACCCACATCAGAAGGCTCACAACTGCCTGTGACTACACTTCCTGAGATCCAAGAACCTTCTGGGTATCTGTACACACATGATGTGTGTACAGATAAAACCTCACATAATTACACACACACACACAATACATCTTAGAAAGCAATTATTTTATTTCTAAAACATGAGTTAGAATGCATTCCAATACTTAAAAGTAATACATTGCATATTCTATACAGATAAGACAATATCAAAACAATATTTAGTGTTCCTTATCCACATTCTTTTCTTTCCTTTCGACAAGTGCAAACATATGTCTTTCAAAATGGAACATATGAGATAAAGAGGATAACTGATAGCTATCCAGGTAGATTAAGAAATATACATAAGATAGAATTGTCCAGAACAAACCTTACCTATAATAATATACCCTAGCTGGCTGATTATGGGAGTAAATTTGCTAATGGAGTACTTCATACGCTAAGTCAGACAGACCTTTTTAAGTTCAGACCACCTTGATTTTATAGAGTGGCCATTCAGAAATACATAGTGGCACCTTGTCAGAGAGAGAGAGAGAGAGAGAGAGAGAGAGAGAGAGAGGCTACATGGAATAACCTGATCACCATTCATTTGATGACTATAATCAGTTTGCCTAGAACCACAGCTTTCTTTCTTAATATAAAACAAGTGCTTATGCTCTTCCTGATGTTACAACAGCTGAAATATGATTTATTTACAGAATGAACATCCAATAAGCATAATAACTAATTAAATCTACTTCTTTCTGTATTTCTTTCCATATCTGGAAGTAATTTTATGATAAATTTTATTTGTAAGAATTAATGGTGGCACCGTTGTATGAGCATATTCTTATTGTATCAACAAACCTTCAATAATTTTAAAATTTTATAACATACATGAATTAAAAAAAAGCAGTCTAACTGAATAAAAGCCACACAAACTTAATTGTTAAAATAAGTAAGCCAGGGTCCACAGACCTGAGACTGTGTCTGTGCTTTGGAATCATGAATAAAATACCAAAATCTAATCATGGAGTATATTTTTATAGTAAGCAGCCAACTTTTATTTAATCATAAAGAAACAATTATCAATATGCACAGTTAACCAATCAAATCATGCCTTAATCAGGCAAATGATTACTGATAAATTATAACCAATTGCACAGTTACTTTATTGTTTGTCCTGATCCTCAAGAACTGCGGTCAATGAAGTCACTTTTGTCCACTATTGTAAACAGATGTTAGCGCAAAATGAGTATTAAGTTTTTTATGCCAATGATTGTTTATATGAGGCTTAAAATATGCAACAGTGAATGAAAATATTTAAGATTATACCCAATGAGTACTAAATTTAGCTAAACTTTTTACACCTATAATGTTAAACATATGACTTTTATTTCTAAATAAGTTGCATCTGTTGATTTTAAAAAGTGTATTATAAGTTCTATAAAACACAATGTGGAGTCATTATTATGGAGATTCAGTCCCCACCGGCCTGAACGACATTGTTTCTAAGGCTGTGTCATCAGACAGAACTCAGCTTGGTATATTGTATGGCACTTGTTTCTAATATTTATTAAGTTCATTAATTACACTGATTTCTTTTGCTAAATAAAACAACTACAAAACATTAGCAAGGCCAAACCTGATCAAAATTTGTCTGCAGAAAATAATTTTAAATTATAAATAGTGTAATCTCAAATTATATATGTTAAGCTAAGCATATAATAAAAAAAAACCTTCTGAAATACTTTTTAAAATCATGATTAACTCAACATTGAGGCATGTTAGAGTGGAGGTTTTAATACAAAAACTGATTTAAATTAGGATTATAAATGGCCCCCAGGTAAACAATGTGTTTCTGACCCTTTTGTTTGGAAATAATAATAATAAAAAATATTAAATCATATTTCTCTCCAGATAAAGCATGGCCCACATTTTTAGTTTTCTAAGTGATCAAGCATGTTTTAAAATGGACTGGTCTGAGAAATCCAAATTCCATAGGAATGACAGATGGCTGTGGCTTTTTCAATAGTAAATTTTATTTAAAATTGAGTAGAATAGCACTCTGAGAACTATAGGCTAACCACAGTCATCTCACATCCATGCAGAATGGGGACACTGACCAAAACCCACAAATAGCAAAAGTCTCACTTGTTCCATATCTGTAAACCACTGCTTCACCAAACCCTGCAATGGACTAGGCTATACAAAATACTTGATATTCTTTATTCCCTCTGAGGGACATGGTACTCGTATAAAACCTTACAGAAAGAGAAACTGAGAACTCACATCATCTACAAAATGAGAAATTGAAAGCTGAAGCTGTCAGCCTGCTGGGTCTGTGGCTGCTCATTTGTGATTCCCTTAGCCACATTCCAGCAACCACACTTCAGCAGTAGGGATATAAATGTGCCTCAGTATTTCCAATAAAACTAGTTATTAGCCTTCAGAGAACCATGACAAGGGCAATAGATTTTGTTCTTAGCTTATGTTCTTCAATGAAACCATAGCTAAAGGGTTCGACTTTAAAAATGTGTCCTGAGTGCTCTCTAGTCAATGTATTAAAATCTGAATATATAATTATTCATTCAACACTAGTTGACACTCATCCGAATGCAATTTTCTCCTCTCAGCAACTAAGTAGGGCCTTATAAAATTGGCAGTGGAATGCAATCCCTACAATGGTTTGACATTCTGTTACATAATCCACATTCTATATTTTGCATAGGACACAACATTTACTTGTAGCTAAGGGACTGAGACAGAGAAAGCAGCAAGGCGGATAATCAAAATTTAGATCATTCTGAATCAATGATTTCAGAGCAGTACATTTTGCAAATGAAACAAAATCTCCTCATGAATGCTTCTATTTTTTTTTTCAAATTTGAGATTAGCGTTACTTGCCAAAACAAGCTTAACAGAAGCTTTCATCTCCTCTTTACCATCCTTGAAGCATTTTTCTTTCCAAGGTTCAAAATCCAAGCCAAACTGAGAGTGCTCAAATAATGAAAAAGTTGTGTAAGAAAGACTTTCTGTGGCTTTAGTATCTTTGACAGATAGTTAAGGCAGCTAGTGTGTTATCTATTAGCCTGTAACTTCAGTTCAGGACATTCAACACCTAGTCTGTGTTTGCGCTGGCATGTAAGCACACACACACACACTCACACACACACACACACCTGTGTGTGTGCTCTATACAACAAATCTCTCAAAATACACAACTAAGAAAGAAAGCTTGTTTGTGAGCCCCCCAAAAAATTATTTACAGATACTCTGTGTATAAAAGTCCACAATTACAGAGGTTGAAGAACAGAGCACTGTTTTCTGTTAGCTCAGTGGTGGGAGCACAGGTGAGAAGGACCATATGATAAGGCAGAAAACTACATAGTAGAGAGAGGGCCATTTCATTATTTCATAACAATTCAGATTTTTAGGAACCAAGTCACTCTATAAGATTAGTATTATAACTGTATCTAAGTAAAAAGCCCCCACAACATCATTACTTTGCATTAAGCCTTACCTGTCTGGGTTTCTGCTGATTTCCTAATGCTGCCACAGATTAATGAGTTTCTAACATTTGACCATTTGGTCTTGCAGTCAAACCATATCCAAATCACAGTGTGTCTCCAGTGCCTTCAAAATATATAAATCTCGATCAGTAGAGTGTTTCAGAGGCCGTCTGTGGTAGGCTACTCTCCTGTTCCCTGTCTTCTCCTGCATCCAATGTCTATCACATTTGTCCTTTGGAATGAGGATTGAGCATCTTCCCTAAAGTCTTCCTTGTTGTTTAGTTTCTTTAGGAGTATAGATTTTAGTATGTTTATCCTATATTATAAGGCTAATATCCACTTATGAGTGAGTATATACCATGTCTGTTGTTCTGCTTCTGGGTTACCCCACTCAAGACTCACTCAATGAAGCAGAGGCTGAGACTCATAGCCAAACTTTGGGAAGAGTGTAGGGAATGTTATGAAAGAAGGAGGAGATAGAAAAACCTGGAGGGGACAGGAGCTCCAAAAGGAGAACAACAGAACCATAAAAAGTGAGCCCTGGGGGCCCTGCAGAGACTGATACCCCAACCAAGGACAATGCATGGAGAGAACATAAAACCCCTGCTCAGATGTAGCCCATAGACTCAGCTTCCAAGTGGGGTCCCTAGTAAGTGGAGCAGGGCTTTCTCTAGCTTGAACTCAGTGGCAGAATCTCTGATCACCTCCCCCTGGGGGGTGCAGCCTTGCCAGGCTAGAGAGGAAGACAATGCAACTAGTCCTGAGGAGACCTGATAGGCTAGGGTCAAATAGAAGGAAGGAGGACCTGCCCTATCAGTTTACTAGGGGAGGGACATAGGGGGAGAAGAATGAGGGAAGTGGGATTGGGAGGAGACCAGGGAGGAGGCCAGGACACAAATTAAATAAATTGTAATAAATGATAATTAAAAAATAAAAAAATATACAAAACTCATATTGGTTAAATTGCTTTACTACCCTTCCACAGTAACGACCTCCAGAATGTGGCATCAGAAAGCCCATATTTATTTTCCTTATATTTAATATTATCTGAGAGTAGAAACAAAATCTGTGAATGAAAGGCATAAAAGCCCTTTGGTTTGATAGTTAATAGTTAATAGTGTCCAGGCTATTCTTTTAATTATTCCACAGAAATCCATTTGTTGGAAGTTTGGGATTCTGTGCAGCAATGCAAAGTTGATAGGATCGTTAGAGTGTGGAACCCTGTAGAATATCAGTCGTGATAGGGTTTTGGAAATGATGTAGGTTATTTATGTGGGGCTCTGAGCTAAGTCCCATGAAAGCAAGTTGAAAGGAAAGCCCAGCTTAGCTTTTGTAGTAGATGTGGTCTCTTCCTTCTACCTTTGTGCCTGTTGGAATAAGACTATCAGCCTGAAATTTTTGTCAGAGTTGAGCCAATGCCAAAGCACAGGTCCTCAAGCTTCCAGAACTGTGACATAACTATGCGTCTGTTCCTAACAAATTTTCCTAGCCTCTGGAACTTTATTATGGTAACAGAAAACAGACTACAAATATTGACAACTGGACAGAATTTGAATATCTAGGATATGAGTGTCTGGGAATGCTTGCAAGGTTTATCCAAAGCTTTAATTGAATCGGAAAAAAACTTTTTACTCTAGGGGCGCCATTCTGTAAGCAAGTAAGCATCCTCAGCTATATGAAAGGAGAAACTGGGTTGAACACTGGGCATCATACATAATTTCATGTTTCATAGATGTGATGTAATGAGCTGCTTTCTCTCCATGAGATAGCCCAGGCTTCTCTGCCACGATGAAACACACCTTTTCCCTTAAATTGCTTTTGTTAGATTATTTTGTCACAACAATAGGAAAAGGAACTGAGACAAAGAACAAACATCTCTACTTAAGTCTCAGAGCAAAATGGAGACGATATCACAATTCATGAGACAGTTACATGAATGATATAAAATGATTTTTATAAAACAATTTCATATGCTAGATACTGAATTCTCCTTCAGTATTAAGTGCTGTTTTTATAAAGTAGAATATCAATTAAATAAGTTTCCACCTTCTGCAACACAAGGCATACAGTGTGCGCTGCGATCAACAAAGTGAAGGGAAAGCATTTTCTCCGGAATTCCTCTCTTCCTGGCTCCCATGCCTCTCACCTTTATGCATTCTACACTTTATTTTTAATTTAAACTTATTTTTTTATTATTAGTTACATTTTATTAACTCTGTATCCCAGCTGTAGCCCTCTCCCTCATTCCCTCCCAATCCCACCCTCCCTTCCTCATCTCCTCCCTGCCCCTTTCCAAGTCCACTGATAGGGGAGGACCTCCTCCCCTTCGATCTGACCCTGTTTTATCAGGTATCTTCAGGACTGGCTGTAAAGTCCTCCTCTGTGGCCTAGAAGGACTACTCCTCCCTTGGGGTGAGGGGAGGTCAAAGAGCCTGCCATTGAGTATCTGTCAGAAATAGTCGCTGTTCCCCCTACTATGGGAAACAAATTGATTACTGAGCTACCACGGGCTATATCCGAGCAGAGATTCTAGGTTATATCCATATGTATGGACCTTGGTGGAGTATCAGTCTCAGAAAAGACCCCTGTGCCCAGATATATTTGGTCCTTGTGGAGCTCCTATCCTCTCCACGTCATACTAACTCCCCTTTTTTCATATGATTCCCTGCACTCTGCCAAAGGTTTGGTTATGAGTCTTAGTATCTGCTTTGAAACACTGCTAGGTAGACTCTTTCAGATGCCTTTTGCGGTAGGCTCCTGTCATAAATCCATTGCATATCCCTTTTGTCTTTCTAAGTGAGGATTGATCATCTTACTCCTTATCTGCTTTCTTGTTTATCTTCTTTCGGTGTATAGATTTCATTATGTTTATCATATCTTGTAGGTCTATATAAGCGAGTATATACCATGTTTGTCTTTCTCCTTCTGGGATACTTCATTCAGAATGATCTTTTCTAGATCTCACCATTTGCCTGCAAATTTTATGATTTCCTCGTTTTTGATTGTTGAGTAGTATTCCATTGTGTAAAAATGGATGCACAATTTCTGCATCCATTCCTCCGTTGATGGACATCTGGGTTGTTTCCAGGTTCTGGCTATTACAAATAAAGCTGCTACAAACATGGTTGAGCAAATGTCCTTGTTGTGTACTTGAGCAAATTTTGTTATGTACCTAGCAGTGGTATAGCTGGGTCTTGAGGGAGCACTATTCCTAATTGTCGGAGAAAGCACCAGATTGACTTCCAAAGTGGTTGTACCAGTTTACATTCCCACCAGCAATGGAGGAGTGTTCTCCTTTCTCCACAACCTCTCCAGCATGTATAGTCACTTGAATTTTTGATCTTGGCCATTCTGATGGGTGAAAGGTGAAGTTTCAGGGTTGTTTTGATTTGCATTTCCCTGATGGCTACTAAGGTTGAGCATTTTTTAAGTGTTTCTCTGCCTTTCAATATTCCTCTATTGAAAATTCTCTGTTTAGCTCTGTTCCCCATATTTTAATTGGATTGCTGGGTTTGTTGCTTTTCAGCTTCTTTAATTCTTTATATATACTGGATATTAGCACTCTGTCAGTTAAAGAGTTGGTGAAGATTCTTTCCCAGTCTGTAGGCATTCGTTTTGTTTTGATGACAGTGTCCTTTGCTTTACAGAAGCTTTTCAGTTTCATGAGGTCCCATTTATTGATTGTTACGCTTAGTGCCTGTGCTGTTGGTGTTCTGTCAGGAAGCTGTCTCCTGTGTCAATGAGTTCTAGGTTGTTCCTCAATTTTTCTTCTAACCGATGTAGAGTATCTGGTTTTATGTTGAGGTCTTTGATCCACTTGGACTTTAGTTTTGTGCAGGGTGATAAATATGGATCTATTTTCATTATTCTGCATGTAGACATCCAGTTTGACCAGCACCATTTATTGAAGATGCTATCTTGTTTCCATTGAATGTTTTGGCTTCTTTGTTAAAAATCAAGTATTCATAGGTGTGTGAGTTTATTTCTGGGTCTTCTATTTGGTTCCATTGATCCTCCTTTCTGTTTCTATGCCAATACCATGCAGTTTTTATTACTATTGCTCTGTAGTACAGCTTAAGATCAGGGATAGAGATACCTCCAGAGGATCTGTTGTTGTACAGGATCATTTTGGAGATTCTGGGTTTTTTGTTTCTCCATATGAAGCTGAGAATCTTTTTTTTCAAGGTCTGTAAAGAATTGAGTTGGCATCTTGATGGGAATTGCATTGAATCTGTAGATTGCTTTTGGCAGGATAGCCATTTTCATTATTTTAATCCTACTGATCCATGTGCATGGAAGATCTTTCCATCTTCTGATATCTTCTTCAATTTCTTTCTTCAGAGACTTGAAGTTTTTCTCAAACAGGTCTTTCACTTTCTTGTTTGGTGTCACCCCAAAGTATTTTATGTTATTGGTGGCTATTGTGAAGGGTGTTGTTTCCCTGATTTCTTTCTCAGCCCTTTTGTCTTTGGTATACAGGAGGGTTTCTGATTTTTTTTTTTTTGGGTTGATTTTGTATCCTGCCACTTTGCTGAAGGTGTTTATCAACTGAAGGAGTTCTCTGGTTGAATTTTTGGGGTCGCTCATGTATACTATCATATCATCTGCGAATGGTGACACTTTGACCTCTTCCTTTCTGATTTGTTACCCTTGATCTCCTTTAGTTATCTCATTGCTCTTGCTAGGACTTCAAGTATTGTGTTGAAGAGATATGGAGAGAGTGGGAAGCCTTGTCTTGTCCCTGATTTCAGTGGGATTAATGTAAGTTTCTCTTCATTGAGTTTGATGTTGGCTACAGGCTTGCTGTATATTGCCTTTACTATATTTAGTTATGTGCCTTGTATCCCTGATCTCTCCAAGACTTTAAACATGAGTGGGTGTTGGACTTTGTCAAATGCTTTTTTGGCATCTAAGGAGATGATCAGTTTTTCTCCTTCAGTTTGTTTATGTGGTGGATTACATTGATGGATTTCTGTATGTTGAACCACCCTTGCATGCCTGGGATGAAGCCTACTTGGTCATGATTGATGATATCTTTGATGTGTTCTTGGATTGGGTTTGTAAGTATTTTATTGAGTATTTTTGCATCAATATTCATAAGAGAGATAGGTCTGAAGTTCTCTTTTTTTGATGGGTCTTTGTGTGGTTTAGGTATCAAGGTGACTGTGGCTTTATAGAATGACTTTGGTAACGTTCCTTCTGTTTCTATTTTGTGGAATAGTTTGGAAAGAATTGGAGTTAGCACTTCTTTGAAGGTCTGGTAGAATTCCGCGCTGAATCCATCTGGCCCAGGGCTTATTTTTGGAAGGAAGACTGTTGATGACTGCTTCTATTTCCTTGGGGGATATAGGACTATTCAATCTTTCTACCTGATCTTGACTTAATTTTCGTAGATGGAATCTATCATGAAAATTGTCCATTTCTTTTAGATTTTTGAATTTCATGCCATATAGGCTTTTGTAGTATGACCTAATGATTGTTTGAATTTCCTCGGTGTCTGTAGTTATGTCCCCCTTTTCATTTCTGATTTTGCTGATTTGGATAGTCTCTCTATGCATTTTAATTAGGCTAAAGGTTTGTCTATCTTGTTGATTTTCTCAAAGAACCAGCTCTTGGTTTCATTGATTCTTTGAATAGTTTTATTTGTTTCTAATTGATTGATTTCAGCCATGAGTTTGATTATTTCCAGCCGTCTGCTCCTCTTGGATGTATTTGCCTTTTTTTCCCCTAGGGCTTTCAATTGGGCCATTAAGTTGCTTGTATGAGATATCACAAATTTCTTCTTGAAGGCCCTTAGTGCTATGAATTTTCCTCTGAGCACTGCTTTCATTGTGTCCCATAAATTAGGGAATGTTGTACCTTCATTTTCATTGAATTCTAGGAAGTCTTTAATTTCTTTCTTTATTTCTTCCTTAACCCAGCTATCATTGAGCAGCAAGTTGTTCAGTTTCCATGTGCTTGTTAGCTTTTTTCTAATTCAATTGTTGTTGAGGTCCAGCTTTAGTCTATCGTGGTCAGATAGAATATAGGGGATTATTTCAATCTTCTTGTATCTGTTGAGGCTTGCTTTGTGACCAACTATAAGGTCTATTTTGGAGAAGATTCCATGAGGTGCTGAAAAGAAGGTATACTCTTTTGAGTTTGGGTGGAAAGTTCTGTAGACATCTATTAGGTCCATTTCATTTAGGACCTCTGTAAGTGCCTTTATTTCCTTATTAGGCTACTGTCTAGATGATCTATCCCTTGGTGAAATTGAGTTGTCGAAGTCTCCCACTATCAAGGTGTTGGGATCGATGTGTGATTTAAGTTTTAGTAATGTTTCTTTTATGAATGTAGGCGCTCTTGTATTTGGGGCATAGATGTTCAGAATTGTGATGTCCTCTTGGTGGATTTTTCCTTTGATGAGAATGTAGTGTCCCTACTCATCTTTTTTGATTAATTTTGGTTGAAAGTCTATTTTATTAGATATTAGGATAGCTACCCCAGCTTGTTTTCTGGGTCCGTTTGCTTGAAAGACATATTTCCAGCCCTTTACTCTGAGGTAATGTTTGTCTTTGTTGTAGAGGTGCATTTCTTGGATGCAGCAGAATGTTGGATCCTGTTTCCACACCCAGTCTGTTATCTGTGTCTTTTTATTGGAGAGTTGAGTCCATTTATGTTGATAGATAATAGTGACCAATGAATGTTAGCTCCTTTTATATTGGAGTCGGTGGTCTTACTGTGTTTCATTGCTTGTTTTCTTTTAATTTTGGGGAAGATATTATCTGTAAAAAATATGGAACGCTTCATGAATTTGTGTGTCATCCTTGAGCAGGGGCCATGCTAATCTTCTCTGTATCGTTCCAATTTTAGTATATGTGCTGCCAAAGCGAGCACCATTCTACACTTTTGCAATCCTCCCTGATCCTTCACACATCTATTACAATATTGCTTTACAAATTCAGTCACTCAGTTTCTTTCTTCTCTTTCCTTAAGCCAACTAGGTTAATGAAAAGATGTGTGGAGATTATGGGATTATGATTATTGCCTTTGAAAGCAGTGATATTCTTTGACTCAAAATCATTGCAAATATAGTCTCTACGATTAACTATTGCTTCTTTTTGTTTTAAAGTGAAACTTCATTTTGTAGGTAATTGTAGTTTCATTACTCACCAATCATATTGAAGATTACAACTGATAAAACCCTGTTCCTTTTTGTACTGTTTCTCAAAGTAATTGTATTAAAGGATTAGATTTTTCTTACCCATTTTGCCAATATTTTATTAAAGTATAAAATGAATTTGAATAATAAAATGAAAATGGATGTGCTAGATAAAAGCTGAAAAGGAGCTGAATAGATAACATTTGAAGAAAAGAGTTGAGAAGTCTATATATGCTCTAATTCTATTTTACTATATAAACTTACTTCCAAAACTTTAAAGTATGATTGTCTGTGAAAAACAACCATGAAAGCTTGACATTTTGAATAAAGAAGCATGTCTATCAAGAATACTGCTCTTGTGGCCAATCCAATAAATTTTTCTAAGTTAACCTATGTAATATGATCATATATGCACTATTATTTATAATAGACAATATAATATATATCTAAGCTGTTTAAATGACATTCAACATTAAAATCAGCATTATAACTATGTAGATAGAAGAAGAAGTTTTTAATCAATTGAAACAAGCCCAGGGCACTTTTGTTTAATGTTTTTCTAAAATGAAGCAATTAATACTATACTCAAAAATGCATTTTTAGTCATTTATCAGTAGATGATTCTAGTAACATATCTTGTAATGTCAGAGCTATATTTCAATATTCTTTTGTTGAAATAAATTGACTTTAAGCTGTTTTGTTAAAATTAGGGGGTTACAATTGATAAACTTCCCTTTAAGCAGTACGTGTTTTGACAATGTACAGCTCACTCTTACAATTGGCCTGGTGATATCTCTAATAACCACACTAATTTGATACCTTTTTCAAAAATGGAATAAACCAAATATTTTTCTCAGGTATCTCACCTGTCTCACTGAAGCCTATACCTCATAACTTTCACAGAAGCATTACAAATTATTTTTCTAATATATTCCACTTTCTATCACACCAAGTTCCATACCTTACTTTTTTTTTAAAGATACAAGGCTGCTGTTTTATTTTTTCTTTTTCATTATGTTTTAAATTTTTAATCATTATTATTTATTAAAATTTATTCAATTTGTATCCCAGATGTGGCCCCCTTCCTCATCTCCTCCAAAACCCACCTCCTCCTCCTATACCCCTTCCCTTGTTCACTAATAGAGGAGGTTCTCCTCCCCTTCTATTTGACCCTATCCTATCAGGTTTCATCAGGATTGTTTGCATTGTCTTCCTCTCTGGCCTGGAGACTGAGTCTATGGGCTACATCTGAGCCTGGTTTTACGTTCTCTCCATGCATTGTCCTTGGTTGGGGTATCAGTCTCTGCAGGGCCCCCAGGGCTCAGTTTTTACAGCTCTGTTGGTCTCCTTTTGGAGCTCGTGTCCCTTCCAGGTCTTTCTATCTCCCCCTTCTTTCCCGTACTATGATTTTAATTTACCAGTTGTTACATGAAGCCATGGCCCTAAATCAATTCAAATCTAAAGGTACTAAATTGTCAAAACTTGCTTCCAGAGTGGTAGTGATTCTCTGCAGAAAAAAAGAGTTCTAAACAAGTGCAGAAAAAAAAAAACTACCACAAATATATACAAATTTCTATAGTTGTATCATAATGATACAACTATACATATACAATATACAATGCATATTGCTCTAAGAAATAAGCAAAACTCAAAGAAATATCGAATTTGTGATGGAATTAGCCAATTTGAGAGCTCCAGAATCAATGAGAGACTGTGTCCTTAGTATGAAGTTAAGAACAATTGCGGAAGACATGTGACTACTGTGCCTGGGTTCCACACACACACATACACTTACATATATCCCTTCAAGCACTCGTTCACACACCCTCACACACAGACATATAGACAACACACACACACACACACACACACACAATACAGAGGGAAGGGGGGAGGGAGAGAGAGAGTTCTTGTTTCTATTTACCAAATACAAATAATTGTTCTTACAGTGTTCAATGCGTGTGTATTTCTGGATGCAATGTCTAGAATAGCTCACTTAGTGTTTCTCTGAAACAGACACTGATTCTGAGCAATGAAACTGTGGAAAACTAAGGAATCTTGGTCAACACGAAGGACCCACTTCATGAATTACTTTACTCACAATTGTTTCTCTCCGGCTTCTTTTTTTCTTTCTTTCTTTTTATATAATACATCATTTT
The DNA here is from genome assembly GCF_907164565.1 of Psammomys obesus. NCBI lineage: Eukaryota > Metazoa > Chordata > Mammalia > Rodentia > Muridae > Psammomys > Psammomys obesus. Next base: position 682,752 of record NW_026596147.1, read on the forward strand.
ATTAATAAGTTGGCTTGAAGCAGACATTCTGATCATTTGAAGGTGAAAACATCTGACAGGATGTTTACTTCTGGCTGTTAAGGGTCATTCTTTCCTCAAATGTCCAGGCAGACTCATGTAACAAGCAGCTATTTGTTGTAATATGTGAATTCTTTCTCAGTAAGTAAGGATCATGCTTGGGGAGCTGAGAGAGAGTATCAATTCCTAGTACAGTCGGCAATTTAGTTTAAAACACTAGGAAACCTGAGCCTAATACTCCTTATAAATATTTGACTTATGGACTATCAGATAATGGTGCCAGTGAAATTTTTGTCTAATTTTTCAGAATTTATAGTCTGTTTTGTCTTGAAGTGTTTTCTGCTTCCAATGCAGTAGGTAAAACATGAAATCTATTAGTGTCAGTAGAAGAAAAACCAGAAGAAAATGCTAAGCTCCTTGTAGCTATCTGCCTGACACTTCATCAATGTGATTTAATTTTCATTTAACCATCGTCAAGACTGAAGCTCCAAGTTGGACCAGGATAAAAATGACACAGAACGTTATGTCTTGGTTTTAGTCAATAAGCATGCCGCATATCCTAGGCAGTCATGCTTTCTTTGTAAAATCCAACCAAGGGCATGTACCACCTACCTGGTCAGGCCTCAGTTTGAATAAAATGACTTAAACAAATTCCTCAGAAAAAAAACTACCACAAAAAACAACCACAAAAAAGGGGTCAAAGCCTCCCATTTAAACCATACCTGACAATGATTACCTGGAATGCTTGGAAATGAAAAAGACTTTGTGTCTGGGTCAGACAGCTTTTCCTTTCAATCTAGCTTTAATAGACTTCACTTGGAGTTCAACCATATAATGTTATACTGCAGATATCAAACCCATATCACTTGGTTAATACTCTGGCATGTCAATCATACTTTTAGCCATATATTATTCTCCGTGTAGATATTTGTTATAGTTTTATGGGCAAAAATAAACTTTAAGACAAATTTTGTTGAAACTTTATGGTTTACTGTCTATCTTGATTTATGTAATAGTCAGGGCTAAGTTTGACACTTTTAAAAATTACATTTTCCAAGAGAATATGAGTCATCTGGGAAGAGATGGCATCTACTTCACTGTTCTAACTAAAATGGGATTCTTAGTGCTCAATAAATATTAAATTATGAACAATAATAAATGCACATAAAGCCTAAGAGAAAGTGTTGCTGAATGTACATTTATTTATTGATTCAATTTCCATTGTACTTTCTTGAAGAATACTTTATTAACTTGAATTCAGATTACTCAAGTGACATAAATAAAATGAGTAGAATATACAAAGGGAAGGAATAATAGTCCATGAATGTTCAAAGCAGGAAACTGCTTTTTGGCAAAAAAAATTATATATATCCTAAAACCATGCAGTAAATTTGGAGAGGAAAAAATATCTAATGAATTTAAATTCACTTATTATGGAATTTACATTAAAACAAAAGGATCAATACAACAGAAGTCTTTTAGATAAAACTCTGATGATATTATGGAAAAGAAATACAAGGAATTCCCCTACACAAATTTTCTTAGATCAACCTGTGCCTTGTTCATGAAGCTGTAAATAAAAATCTTCACTTTTTACTGGGACAAGCAAATTGTTTGTATTGAAGACCTGTTTGGGGAAGAAAACATGCTGTAAAACCTATTGAGGTGGTGTGCACATGAGAAGGACTAAAGGTGAAGATCTAAGCTGTAACAAATGGGAAATTAAGATAATAAAAAGGAGAAGAATCTCTTGCTAGAAACACTGCTCTGAATGGCACACATCCATTCAACTCTGCTTCAGTAACAAGCCACATATAATTTAAGTGACCTGAAATCCATAGGCCTTTGTGACTTCAAGGCCATGAGAACTAATACCTGGAAAAACCTGTCCTGAGACAAGACTCCTAGGAGACAGAAACAAGCATCTACTCACCCCAGACAGGAAAGTGAAGACTGACCAAAGTCTGATGTGGTGAACCAACAGGTTTTACTGGAGTGTCTTACAGTGTGAGGTTGTATACATGAGCAGAAGTGACCCAAAGACATGCTGCATCATAAGCCCATACTAGTAAGGGACGAAGCTCATGAAGGCTGAGAACCTGGAGCACACTGGAAGGCCTACAGATAGTTCAAAGTTGGAGAGGAGCATGGGAGGAGATGAGGAAGCGAGGGTAAGGTTGGGAGGGAATGAGAGAGGGGCCTACAGCTGGAATACAAAGCGAATAAAATGTAATTAATGCGAACAAAATTTAATTAAAAAAATGTACTTTTCGGGTGTCGTCATTGATATTTAACAGCTGCCTGTAACTACAGTTTCAGGGGGCCTCTGCCTCCAGAGGCACTGCATACACATAGCAATGTGCATAGGCACATACATATAAAAGTACCTTAATTTTCTTTATAAACTTGTTAAGTATTAGCCTTAGCTATATAAACTAGAAAAGTTTAAAAACGAAGCAAATAAGAACCAATCTTCTGGAGGTATCTCCACCCCTGATCTCAAGCTATCCTATAGGGCAAGAGTAATAAAAACTGCATGGTACTGGCGAAGAAACAGTCTGGAGGATCAATGGAATTGAACAGAAGACCCAGAAATAAACCCACACACCTATGGATACTTGATTTTTGACAAAGTCAAAACAATACAATGGAAAAACGATAGCATCTTCAACCAATGGTGTTGGTCTAACTGGATGTCTACATGTAGAAAAATGAAAATAGATCCATACTTATCACCCTGCACAAAAGTAAATCTCAAGTGGATCAAAGGCCTCAACATAAAACCAGATATACTAAATGTGTTGGAAGAAAAATTCGGGGAGAGCCTTGAACTCATTGGCACAGCAGACAACTTCCTGAACAGAACACCAAAAGCACAGGCTCTAAAATCAACAATCAATAAATGGGACCTCATGAAACTGAAAAGCTTCTGTAAAGAATTGGACACTGTCATCAGAACAAAACTATAGCCTACAGACTTGAAAAAGATCTTCACCAACCTTGTATCTGACAGAGGGTTAGTATCCAGTATATATAAAGAACTCAAGAAGTTAAACACCAACAGACCAAGTAATCCAATTAAACATAGGGGAATCTTAGGAAAGAAGGTAGAAATAGAAAGACCTGGAAGAGTCTGGAGCTCCACAAGCAGAACAACAGAATGGAAAATTCTGGACACAGGAATCTTTTCTGAGATTGATACTCCAACCAAAGACCATTCATGGAGATAACCTAGAACCCCTGCACAGATGTAGCCTGTGGCAGCTCAGTCTCCAAATGGACTCTTAGTAAGGGGAACAGGTGTTTTCTCTGACATGAACTCAGTGGCCGGCTCTTTGATTACCTCTGCCTGAGGTGGGAGCAGCCTTACCAGGCCACAGAGGAAGACTAAGAAAGACAGTGCTGATGAGACCTGATAGGCTAGGGTCAGATGGAAAGGGAGGAGGTCCTCCCCTACCAGTGAACCGGGGAATGGGCTTGGGAGATGAGAGAGGTAGGGATGGCCGGATTGGGAGGGGATGAGGGTGGGGGTACAGCTGGGATAAGAAGTGAACAAATTGTAATAAATAAAAAAAATTATATTTAAAAAAATTCACTATATCTCCACAGAACCTTAAATAGAAGAAAAATATGGTTGAAAGTTCATATACAGCTGAGATAATGGTATAATGACCTTCTCTTTTCCTTTTATATTACACTATTAGCTATAAAAATTTCTGTGAGTGAAATTAAGGATTTTGTCTTATATTGGACTACATTTCTATCAATATTCAAATTATTTCCATTAGAGTAAAATTCTAGCACATTCACATGTGTGGTATTATAATGAACAAAATGGATTTGCACCTCGTTTGTTATAATTATTTAAAATTTATAATTTGTACCAAACAAACATGGACAAGAAATAAAAAGGTACAGAAAGATTTGATAGCTGCAGCAGGTGAAAATAACCTGGATGCTATAAACAAAGCAATCCCCTTCCTGGACAAAGGAAAAGAGAGATTTATTCAGGAAAAGAATACACACTTATACAAGGAAGCATTCAGAAGCAGGCACAGTCCTGAGCAATCTCAGTTTAAGAGTACTCTTCTGTTATTCAGGTTAAAGTCATAATTTAGGAAGAAAATGAACAGACTTATTTAGTGACTAAGCTGAAAGTCATAGAGCACAGAGGTAAAGTGGTATAGGCTCAGTTTCTTAACTTTATGTTAAAAAAAAAATACAGAAAGACCCTTTGAAGATGCAATGATTTAGGAATTTGCCTTTCAGGAGACTTGCCTGATTACTGGATAATAAGTAGCCATCTCCCAGAGCACTTCCCACACCTGTTCAGTCCAAACAAGAAAGATTTCTAAGCCCACTACAGCTCTGGTCCTGAGACCTTGCATTCCCATACCCTCTTTAGCTGGCATCCCATAATCCTTTGTGCAGATTATTACTGTTACTTTCTATTTTCTATTTGGGGGAGAAACCTATTCTAACATTTTTTTTCTAAGTACTAAAACATAAAAATAAATCACAGTGGGTCTTTACCACTCATACAGAAGCAATACTTCTGCTGGATACATGTTTCTAAGATAGAATTGAACTTCCTCTTAAATTTAGAAGTTATATTTTCAAGGTGTCATGAAGCTTCAGAGCTACTATTAAATGGTTGTCTTTGTTCTAATTCTCAAGCACTTGGTACATAACCTAATTTTTTATTCCTTGCATTGATTTCTTTATTCTTTATCCTTTCTTTTATCTTTCCTCTCTCTTCTCTCATTCTTCTCTCACAAAAACTCTTTCTCTCCTCTCTCTAGTTTTCTTTAGTCCTGTTTGTGAACACAGTTTTCCAATGTTTTATGATGGTGATCTTGTATTAATTATATTTGCATAAGAAATGAACCATGGTTGGTATTCAGTAGGCTTTTTCAATCATGAAACCCAACTGAAGCATGTAAAGTAATCTTAAGTTTATTTACATAAGGAATGTTTTATAATTCATAAGTCTTGGTAGACTAAACCATCTACTCTTTAACTTTTTTCTATTTAATATTAATTATCTGTATAATTACACCTAGATCATTTCTGCAAATGTAATTTGCAAGTAATTTGTTATGGAATAAATTATATTTCAAAAAAATCATACTTTGAATCTTTAAATCCTAATGTTGGAGAATGAGACTGTATTTAGAGATGGGTAATTATACTGATTGAGAATAGTGGCTTGGACTTTATTATAAAGTGACTGATATCCTTCTAATACCTGGCATTGTTATCAAGGCCAACATCCTGTGGCAAGGCTAAGCATAGGCCTTCAGGGGGAATCTACACTATTATTCTGTTAAATGGACAGGTATCAAATGATAGTGGCTCATCAACATATGCATAGTTCAGTGCATCTCTTAACCCTTCTTGGCAAAGCTTATGTTCACAACTGATGATTTATAACACAATGACTCACAACTGATCAGTTTGTAGAGAATGAGACACTGTGGAATGCTCAGCCACACGTGGAACATTTATATTATAACCCCTCTACAAAGGCTTAAAGATCACTGCAAAAGAGGTGATTAAAAGATTATAAGAAAAGAAGTAGATGACTACAAAAAGCAGCATTTCCTCATCATAATGGATTAACTGAAATTATAAACTCACAGCACTTGTGACAAGATGCACAAAACCTGACCAATGGATACACAAAAATGCCGGTAAGAGCAAAGGTGAGCATAAAGTCTTTCCCCTAGTAAAGTTACTCAAATTACATCTGCAAGATTAATGAATAACCACTACAAAAATGTAGATTAAATTAATCTTAAACATTCTGGGAAAGTCTGGACTTGAGCAGTCACCCTATCTTAACTTCTGACTCTCTACCTAAAACATCTTTGGCAGTATTGTCATACTTCATGGAGGTATAATTGTGCCCAGAATGGAAGCACCAGAACTCATAACATCATCAAAAACTCATGGAAAAGGAGTGTTACCATTCAATCCTTTGGGTTATTTTTATGATAATCATAATCCTTCCATTAACCAGGGCTCCAGAATTTATGGGGGTGGCAGGAAGCTTTACTAAGAAAGAAAAGATAAAAATAAAGCCCTAATGTAGCAGGGATCGTGAAATAAGTGTGTTTTCAGTATTTAAAATTAACTCCCTGGATTAAGGCCAACAATTTGAGTGATTAAAATAATTGTCATTTTAAGAATGTGAACACAAGCCCGGATAACCATGCTCTTCTTATGTTGATCTATCATTCTGCACATGTCAATACATTGGCTCTATCTGACCTTCTGTGATACGCATAATAATTCTGCAGATAATAGTGTTCAAGACCTAATCCTTGTCTGCCAAGCCGACCTTGCGGGTGTAATTTATTAATAAATGGATTTGGAGATGAGAATGTGATGTTTGTGTGGTTATTTGTAAAGACCCAGTTTATTTAGATGAGCATTCAAATCAGCCAGAGAAGCCTCAGAAGAGGACTTATTCCATCATGGTTAGCTTGGAAGAAGGATCTAAGAGCCGAGTGTGGCCACTCGTGACTGGAAAAGGCTCATGCCACCACCACAAAGAATATGTTCTCTCAGCAACTTACATGAGCAAGTAAGAGGATGCTCTTCTAAAACCTTTGGGGGAAAATATAGGGTGAGTCTCACCTTTACTTACTAAATAAAATTTATGTTGTTGCCCCCAACTAACAGAGTTGTGAGATGTAAGCCATGATACTAATGCTGAGACGTACATGGCATCATTGAAATAGAAATAGAAAATAAACATATCTACGACTCCAAAAATTGTATATAAAAACAGGTGATGTTAGATTTTAATATATAAAACTGGCACTTTAGACTCAATGTTATATTTATTGTAGGAACATTAGAGTTTTAATATACACATAACAGAAATTTAATTTTCTTTTGACATATTTTGAAACATTAAATATATAAAATATGAACGCATTTAACACCAATAATGCATAATTCAACATAGTGTAAAAAAAAATCAGTGTTCCTCAACAAACTCATTTCCTGTTCTTTACACTCTCCTAAGCCACATATTTTCCTAAGTGCTGCAGCCCATACAATTTATTCTATGAACCCATGTTTGCTTTTCCTACAAAATGGTAATACATATTTCATAACTTACCATTACCATGTCTTTAAAATCTGACAGCTGTGGAAAGTTGTATACTTTGCATTAAATGTAAAAATTTAATATATATATATATCATATTTTAAGTGACACTAATGAAATGAAAAAAAATTCACAGTCCAAATTAATCTCTAATTTTATGTTGTGTGAATATAAAGTAAATTCATGTGAAATAGCATGCTTTCGTTTAGACATTCAACCTTAAGAGCTACAATCAGTAAAAATTTGAGTTTTCCAAAACTTTCAAGGCATTGGAGAATGAATTACATTTCTCATAGAATAGTATCTTTGAATTCAATGAAAAGTGCAAAATGCAAGCTTTAAAAACTGTATTATAAAAGAAAATTTTAAATATTTTCTCCTTAAAATATTTAGAATTCAGCTGGATGTGGTGCTGAACAGCTGTAATCCCAGAACACGAGGCAGGAGAGCCAGGTAGTTCAGCATGAGTTTAAGGCCAGCCTGGTCTATAAAGTGAGTCCAGGACAACCGAAGCTACGCAGAGAAAACCTGTCTTGAAATAGAAATTAAAAAAAAAAAATCAGAAATCAATGGTACCTTATAAATCACTAGAAGCAACCTAATAATTTTATGCAAAGTGAGCAAGTGACCTCTGACCTTAAACTGAATGTCTCTTACAAAAAAACAAATCTTAAATGAGTACACATACATGCACACACACATACATATATGAACATATATATACACATATGTGTAATATGTCTATATAGTTGGGATTATGTTAAAGCATCACTTAATATAGTATAAAAACACCTGATTCACTCCATTTTAGTGTGAAAAATCTGCACAAATACCTGTAGAGGCTAATAAAGAGACACTCTTAGCAATGACTGAATATCCCACTTGGTTTTCAGATATTGATTAAGAAGAATGTAAGGTACCAGTGTCTTATTGACAATCCTACCTTCCACACAGTGAAATAGGCATTTTCCAAATTTTGATCCAATAAGTCAGCTTGCAGATCATTAGGCTAAATCCATCAGCAGTTTATTTCTTAGTGCGCTAGTGGGTTTTTGGGATCAATATGCCTCCCAGAGAGCTGCACCCTTCATTGCAACTTGTTTATTGGAAGGATCAGACTAATGATATTTATTCTAAGCAGTCTTAGCTCTCCTGGCTTTCAGTGTTTCGTTGTTTGTTCACTGCATATTATCTAGCTGTCATAAAGACCTTACCAGTAGTATTTGGAGAAACTGTATAAGCAACAACCTTTTAAAATGCATAAACATTTTTAAAAGTGGGAGGAAGAAGTCAGCTATGAAGGGGTTCTTAGTAAGATTTGGGGGAGGCATAATTTTATTACCTGATTACCAATGTTTATTAAACATCTGGGCAAGAAGACACAGAAATCGCATATATTTCATTTATTAGCATTCATATTTTTGCTTTGTCACAAAACTTTACAGCTCTAATAAAAGGATACAACAAAATTAGTGAACCAGGTTTCAGGGGCTTTCAGGCAATAGACACCATCTTCTGATGCTATAGACATTTTATTCGACATACTTTTGAAAGAGGATGCCTTCAAACCAAGAGTCCTTTTGTTTTGTGAAAGAAAAATAAAGTCCTAAGATTAGAGTTAATAAATACACACAGAAAAAAATTATTTCTAGTGGTAAAATTGTAGTATTTAAGCTATTGCTCTTGATGAAAAATTCTTCAAAGAGGCAAAGGTTATACATGTGTTGTACATACAGACTCTATGGGTTAAATACTTGAGGAATGATTCTTTGTCTCTGGAATATCTCTGACCCCAACTGGGGAGATTCAAAGTCAAGGTTGAAATATTTTTTAATTATTTCATTTATTCATTTATTTGTTTGTTTGTTTATTATAATTTATTCACTTTCTATCTCTGCTGTAGCCCCTCCCACATCTCCTCCCAATCCCACCATCCCTCACTCTTCTCTCCCTATTTACTTTCCCTTGTCCACTGATAGGGGTGGACCTCCTCCCCTTCTACCTGACCCTAGCCTATCAGGTCTCATCAGGACTGGCTGCATTGTCTTCCTTTGTGGCCTGGCAAGGCTGCACTCCCTACAGGAAGGTGATCAGAGATTCTGCCACTGAATTCATGCCAGAGAAAACCCCTGCTCATCTTACTAGAGAACCCACTTGGAGACTGAGTCTATGGGCTACATCTGAGCAGGGGTTTTAGGTCCTCTCCATGCATGGTGCTTGGTTGTGGTATCAGTCTCTGAAGGGCTCCCAGGGCCCAGTATTTTGACTATGTGGGTCTCCTTTTGGAGTTCCTTTCCCCTACAGGTATTTCTATCTCCCCCTTCTCTCCAAAGTTGAATTTTAATCAACAGAAAAATACATATTAAAATTCCTTTAAAGACCTAACTCATTCCAATCAGAATATCTCTCATCAAGCTCTTAATATCAACAAATGCTACTCAGAATGTGGGAAAAAGGCACCTTTATTCACTCTGAGGAGGAATATAAACTTGCACAGAAAATATGGAAATAAAAATGAAGGTTTCTCAAAATGTGAAAACAGAATTACCATATGACCCAGTTATACCACTCTTGAATACATGCCTATGGCAACATATCATAGAAATATTTAAACACCCATGATTACTATTGTACTGTTTATAATAACAAGGAAATGAAAAATAGTTTAGATGCCCATCAACAGGTAAATGATTAAGAAAACATGATACATACAAATGGAATTTTATACAGCCATAAAAATAAAATAATAACATTGCCAGTAAAATGTATATGAATTTAAATCATATTATGTGAAAAAAATCAGAGTCAGAAAAAATACCTCGTGTTTCTTTCATATGCAAAATACGCATTTAAGATTATATGCTTCAGTCTCTGCAGAAACCCCTGGGCTCAGAACTTTTAGTTTTGTTGGTCTTCTTGTGGGGCTTCTGTCTCCTCCATGTGGCTCTATTCCCACCCCTCCCTTCCCCGATAAGACACCCTACGCTCTGCCTAAAGTTTGGCCCTGAGTCTCAGCATCTGCTATGATCCCTGTTGAATGAATCCTTTCAGAGGACCCTCTATAGTAGTCTCCCATTCTGTTTCCCCTCTTCCACTGCTTCCAGTGTTTATCCTGTTTGCCATTCTGAATGAGATTTAAACATCCTCCCTAGGGTCCTCCTTAGTGTTTAGCTTCTTTAGGTCTGTAGATGGCTATCCTATATTAAATGGCTAATATCAGCCAACGGAGGACCACACATGGAGAGGACCTAGACCCTCTGCTCAGATGTGTCCATTTGACAGCTCAGACTCTATATGGATCTCTGAGTGAGGGGAACGGGTCCTGCCTCTGTCATGAACTTAATTGACTGCTCTTTGATCATTTGCCCCTGATGATGCAGCCTTGCTAGGCCACGGAAGAGGAGAATCCAGTTAGTCCTGATGAGACTTAACAAGCTCTGGGAAGATGGTGTTAGTGGAGAACTCCCCTTTTCAGTGGACCTGGAGAAGGGGATGGGGGAAAGAGGAAGGAGGGTGGGACTAGGGGGAGTTGAGGAAAGGGGCTTCAATCGGGATATACAATGAATAAATTGTGAAGAAAATATATAAAAAATAAAATAAAATAAAGATTATATGCTTGAGCCGGGTGCAGTGGTACATGCCTGTAATCCCAGCACTCAAGGAGGCAGAGGCAGGCAGATCTCTGTGAGGTCAAGGCCTGGTCTACAAATCGAGTCCAAGATAGCCACGGCTACACAGAGAAATCCTGTCTCAAAAAAAAAAGAATATGTCTGTGTGTGTGTGTGTTTGTGTGTGCGTGCCTGTGTGTGTGTGTTTGTGTGTGTGTGCCTGTGTGTAGATGCATACACACCTGTATGTTGTTTTTATTTCCTCTGATGTGGGGAATTAGATGACAGCTGGACCCTACCTTTAAGAGTACATGGCTTGGGCTGAGCCTAGAGAGTTTCTATCTAAATATCCCTAGGCCTAGGCCTGGAAACTTCTAGCCTTCCTACAGTCTAATCTTCTGTAAGCCTGGACCTTGAAGGCTTCAGCTTCCAGCCTCCATCTGCTAACCTAGGCCTATAATGTTTTCAGCCTCCCATACTTACTGCTGAATAAACTCACCCTTTCTAGTTCTGTCTGAACTTTGGCTGCCTCAAAATGGCTCCCCAAGCTGACTGATTCAAACTGACTTCTCTTATCTTGGCTTCTCACTGAATTGCTCTTCTTTTGGTAAATAAGACTGCCTCTGAACTCCACAAAATGAACTGAACAAACTCAGTTGCACTCAACTGCACTTCAGCGAACTGTACTGTACTTCTGAACTCTACTGTTTCCAAGAACTCTCTATACTTCTGAACTGTACTCTTTTCCACTGTACTGTACTGTCTCTCTAACTCTCTCTGTGATATAGTCTCTTTTAAGGAGGCTTTCTACTGAGACTTGAGCACATTCTATCTTTGACTCATTCTGTCAAAGCTTTCTCTAATTCATCACTTTGTGTGTCCCTCAATTAGACATCTCTGTTTGGAATTAAAGGTGTGTACTAAGGGCATGTCTGTATTCCAGCCAAATCAAACAGACATAGGTCTTTGAATGTGATCTCTTTCCAGAGTATCCACATTGCTGGATTAAAATTCCTATTCACCCCCCCCACACACACACACACACAAAACTAAAAAAGTGATCATAAGATGAAAAAAAAAAAAAGGTGAGCTCTTAAGAGATGGAGAAGATAGGTTAATGGAATACTAGAGTAGATGGAATAAAAAAGCAAGGATCAGAACTGAGTGAAGAAAATAAATCATATGGAGAGGCAGGGCACTGGGAAAGGCATTGGAGGACAGCCAATGAGGACAGAGGGCCGTGGCACCTGTGAAGATGCCTCCTTCAAACCTATCATTTGTTAACCAAATCTAAGTTCAGATTGACTCAGAAATTTGTACAACCCAAACACTAGAAGAGACTAAACTTTAGCAGACTACTGGCATCACCTAACATCACAAGAACTTGTACATCCAGTGAAGGACAACCAGAATGATGTCCTAAGAAGAAGAAAAATATATACACTTTATACTTTCTGATGATGTACCCTATGAAGTCACTACTGCCATAAAAAAAAAAAATCAACTAGATTCCAAGAAAGGGTTCATGCCCTCCTCCCCCATTGGGTAGATGTACAGCCAAAGACATATTACAATTAAGCTAATGTTGAAGCCATGCTTGCAAAGCAAGTTCTAGCACATCTTACTCATGAAAGAAGCCTCTAGGCTGGAGTAGCCCCTTATGAGTAGATGTGTAGGTTTTGTATGTGAGACTTTAATTTTACTGTCCACCATCAAAATAAACAAATTCAAATTAGTGTGATGTGTAAAATGGAACAATGATGTAATTTTTTAGAGCAATGGTCATGGAATAAGGTAGACTACTTCTAAGTTATAAGGTAAGTTGCAGATGTTACTGTAAAATATATGCAGTAACTGGATAAGATTGAAAATAGGTTATGAAAATGCATTTAATGCTTATACTTTAAGATTTTCTTATTAATATTCTGTTGAAATATTTTATAAGCTCTGTTTCTTCAGACTAATTCTATTGCTTTTTTCATTTTGGAGATTATAACATAATTACATTTTTTTCCTTCCATTTTCTCCCTCCAAAACTCCTATATGTCACTCCCCTCTCTCCTTTAAATTCATGGCTTCTTTCCATCATTGTCACTGAATCTTCTTGAGCTTTGGAAACATTTAGACACTGCATTTACCACATCTCATGTATGTATATATGTAAATTTAACCTGCTTGGTCTGTATGATGTTATCTGTATGTATGTTTCCAGGGCTGATTATTTGCTATGGAATAATTAATTTGTGTGCTCTTCTCTGGGGAAGATCATTTCTATTACTGTCTTTTTAAAATATATTTTATTATTACAATTTATTCATTTTGTATCCCAACTGTAACCCCCTCATTCATCTCCTGCCAGTCCCACCCTCCCTCCTTCTTCTCCTCCCATGCCCCTTTCCCAGTTCACTGATAGGGGATGTCCTCTTCCCCTTCCATTTGACCCTAGCCTGTCAGGTGTCATCAGGACTGGCTACACTGTCTTTCTCTGTGGCCAGGTACAGCTGCACTTCCCCAGGAAGAGGTGATTAAAGAGCCAGCCACTGAGTCCATGTCAGAGACAGCCCGTCTGCTCTTTACTAAGGAACCCATTTTGAGGTTGAGCTGCCATGGGCTACATCTGAGCACGGGTATAGGTTATCTCCATGCATGGTCCTTGGTGGGAGTTGTGCAGAGTGCAGGGAATCTTATGAAGGAAGAGGGAGATAGAAAGACCTGGAGGCAACAGAAACTCCACAAGGAGACCAACAGAACAACAACAACAAAATCTGGGCCCAGGGGTCTCAACTACTATCTTTTAGTTGCTGTAGATCTTTGAATTGGGTTGAGGTCTCATGGACTTTCTCAGCCACTTTGGAATATCTATTGGTAATGTCCTTGCTCAGCTCATGTTTAGGCAGCCATGATGGTGAGACTTTAAGGATGCAGCTTCTGACATTTTTACAAGACACAGTAGCAAAACAAACTACCTGTTTTTCTGGTTATTACAATCTTTCTGTCCCTCTTCTGAAATGATCCCTAAGCTTAAGTTGCAGGAATTGTTTTGTAGATACATTCATTAGGACTGCGCTCCAAAATCTGCATTCAAAATAAAATTTGAAAAACAAAAAAGGGTTATTATAATTATAATTACTTATAGAAAATAAAGTTTTAATATCACCTTTTGTTATTTCCCTACAATTTATCTCAATTAATTATCCTTAATTATTTTTAACTTCTGATTTTTAGTGAACTGCATATCCATATGTTTTCCCTGTATACATTTTCCCAAAATTTTTCAGAAAAAATTTAAACATGTGGCATTCACCACATCTCAATTTACTATTAACTGCTTTCCAAGCAGTTTTCTCCTTTGGGTATTTGTAGAATGTTTCCATTTTGCACATGGCTTTAAAATCGGTAATACCTTTTACATTCACTTAAAGTTTAATTTGATAATAGTTGGCTAAAATATGTAGATGTGAGTAAATACCCCGATTTAAGAAAAATTAAAATTTAGAGAATTTATAGAAATGTAAATGTGCATTTTATTTGAACTGCAACGTGTTATGTGATTGTGTCAACATTTGTTACATGAGTCAAGGTCCTTAGCTGCAGATGGGAGAAACATCCCCAACAACCTAAATAATCCCAGGCTTCAAAGAGAGCAAAATTTTTTCAAAACACTTTTTGAATGCACAAAAGCTGATTGTAGGCAGATTTGGCAGGAGGGGCAGCAACCACGTTGAGCCTATCATAGTTAAAAAGCTTTGCCATGATTTGCACAGTCTCTCTCATAACAACAGCCAGCACATTGAATATCATCCCTCTGTCCAAGTAATTCAGCTCTGAACGTAAAATGTGTTCAAAGGCAATCAAAGCCACAGCTGGCCCTGCTTTAAGTGGAACAAATGTTGACAGAGACGACCAATAACTGTAAGGCTGCACCACAACACGCTACACATTCTCTTATTTTCACACATAGCATAGGGCTACTAATGCTTAGATAAGTCATGCTCCAGTCCTTGAAAGGACAGAACTGATGTCGCAGTTGTCATGGTTAACGCTGCCTAATTTTATATCTTCTCTTATTCTTCAAATGCTTGTCTTATTCGTTTGTAAAATCTTAAATGTAACTACAACAAAAAGGTTTAATAATAGAATAATAGAAACACAAAAAAGAACAAAACTCCACAATGATAGATTAATAATGCACACAGTTGAACAAAGAATACTGGCTGTTGCTTTCATATCTTTATTTTACAAGGCATTCATCAATATTTATAATGATAATCTCTCTGAGCTAGTCAGAGATTCTACATTTGGCAATGTTTCCTACCTGGAAGGTACACAAACTTATACTCATGAGGTGTGAGCTCTTAGTGAACATGCATCCTTAGATATCTTTTTATCCCTGTTACCATTCCATTACTTGAGAGAAGATGATTTTGTTTGGAGATGCAATGCCTTGTTCTTACATACCTTGATAATTGTAATGAAGCATTCTAGCCAACATCTTGTTATTTGTAATGATGCTGCGTACATTCTTGAAAACTAAATGAGTCAGAAATAATTTTGTGAGCCCTTACCTGTTGATAACAGATGTCTACAATGCACAAACTCTAAAGAGAATATTGTTACTCAGTGCCCTTAGATAAGAACCATAGCTCAAAGGCAGTTGTCAAGAGCCCTTCAAATATTTACTATGCTGAAATAAGTCTATTGGGGTTCTGTTCAGGAAGTTGTCTCCTGTGACAATGCATTCCCCACTTTTTCTTCTAACAGATTTAGTGTGTCTGGCTTTATGTTGAGGTCTTTGATCCATTTGGACTTTAGTTTTGTGCAGGGTGATAAATATGGATTTATTTACATTTTTCTACATGTAGACATCCAGTTAGACCAGCACCATTTGTTGAAGATGCTATCTTTTTCCATTGCAAGATTTTGGCATCTTTGTCAAAAAATCAGGTGTCATGTGTGGGTTTATTTCTGGGTCTTTTGTTGATTTCATTGATCTACCATACTGTTTCTATGCCAGTAAAATGCAGATATTATTACTGTTGCTCTGTAGTACAGTTTGAGGTCAATGATTGTGGTACATTTACATAATGGAATACTACTCAGCAATTAAAAATAAGGAAATCATGAAATTTGCAGGTAAATGGTGGGAACTAGCAAAGATTATTCTGAGTGAGGTATCCCAAAAGCAGAAAGACACAAACAGTATATAATCACTTATAAGTGGATATTATGCATATAATATAGGATAAACATACTAAAATCTGTACAGCTAAAGAAGCTAAGCAAGAAGGAGGACCCTGGGTAAGATGCTCAGTCCTCATTTAGAAAGGCAAACAGGATAGACATCAAAAGAGGAAGAAAAGAAGGAACAGGATAGGAAAGACTCTACCCAGCAGGATATCAAAGCAGATGCTGAGATGCATAACCAAACTTTGGGCAGAGGGCAGGGAATCTTATGAAAGAAGAGGGAGAAAGAAAGACCTGGAGGGGATAGCAGCTCCACAAGGAGAGCAACAGAACTAAAAAATCTGGGCCCAGGGGTCTTTTCTTTTCGGGAGCTGTGACTCAAGCGGCCTGCTTTGATATTTAAATCTCGGTGGAGAGATGGCTTTTAGCAGGCCTTTACTAATAGCAGAGAAGAACTTGCAAGTCCATCTCCTTTTGTTTGTGACAGCAGGTGGGATAGCTTGTGAGGGTCACACCTCTTCCTCAAGCTCCTTGTGCAAATTAACCTATTGTTCTGAGATGTTTTACTGGCTAAAAGTAACTCCTGACAATAAAAGAGGTCAGAGGGCTGGAGGCAGAGGAGGAGGCAGAGACTTGAGACTTGCTGCTTGCTGCAGCAGCCTGCCTTTTGCTGTGGCTGTTGAGTCTGGACCTTTAAAAAAGGTTTCCTGTGTGCTGTGTGTTTATTTTATTAATATTAATCCTCACTCCTGACTCAAGAACCGTTCTACTCTGCTGGCTGAGACTGATACTCCAACCAAGGACCATGCATGGAGATAACCTAGAAGCCCTGCACAGATGTAGCCCATGGCAGCTCAGTCTCCAAGTAGGTACCCTAGTAAGGGGAACGTGGGCTATCTCTGACATGAACTCAGTGGCTGGCTCTTTGATCACCTCCCCCTGAGGGGGTGGGGCAGCAACTTTACCAGGCCACAGAGGAAGACAATGCAGCCACTCCTGATGAGACCTGATAGGCTAGGGTCAGATGGAAGGAGAGACGGACCTCTCCTATCAGTGGACTTGGGGAGGGACATGGTAGGAGAAGAGGGAGGGAAGGCAATATTGGGAGGGGTTGAGGGAGGAGGTTACATCTGGGATACAAAGTGAATAAACTGTAATAAAATTAATTAAAAAAGACTGCTATAAAGTCTGTTGGGGTCTATAGGTAAAGGTAGCAAGTGAAGCATATCTGTGAAATAAATGAACATTGCTATCTGAAGAAATATTTTAAAAACACATATCCTCTGTCACACAAAGGGACCTAGAGTGAGTTGAAATGACTCAGATATGGAAAATAGGCAACCACTCATAACTTCAAAATAGTACCACATTTTTCTCCTTATCTAAAAATGATCTCAACGGATGTCCTATCTTTATGATACTGAGTGAAATAATGATACTCAAAGGTTTATAAATGTCTGGATGGTTTGTTAAGCACTGTGGCCATTGAATATAAAACCATTTTGCCTTCTGTGGTTCTCACTGATATCAGAGAAATTATTCTATTGATAATCTTGGCTTGGCATCATCAGCTTCTAAATAAATGGATACATGATTCTGTAATACCTGAAACTAGTGTCTTTTCTTTTCAGTTTGTGCAAGGAGAATTCTCAAGGATGAGCCTGGCAGCTGTAGACAATGATGAAGATAATGATGGAATAACTCATAATAAATTCCCTGCATCATATCAATCTCCTTAAATATTCACTTTACAATACCAAGGTGTTTCTGCATTGTTAGTAATTCATAGTAGTATACCACTGAAAAAAAGCAAGACATCTACATTAACTCTACAGTAAAACAACTGAAATCCAGGTGTATCCAAGTGCTCATGGACAGGCAGTCAGGTATATACTCACTTATAAGTCGGTATTAGTCTTAATATATAGGATAAACATACTAAAATCCATAGTCCTAAAGAAGCTAAACAACAAGGAGGGCCCTAGGAAAGATGCTTAATCCTCATTGAGAAGGGCAAACAGGATAGACACCCAGTGGGAGAAGACAGGGATCAAGACAAGGGCCTACCACAGAAGGCCTCTGAAAGACTCTGCCCAGCATGGTATCAAAACAGATGCTGAGACACATAGCCAAACTTTGGGCAGAGTGCAGAGAATCTTATGAAAGAAGTGGAAAATAGTAAGAGCTAGAGGGGACAGGAGCTTCAAAAGGGGAACAACAGAGCAAAAAATGTGAGCCCTGTGGCAGGGGGCTGCAGTGACTGATGAATCAGCCAAAAACCATGCATGGAGAGGACCTAGACCCTCTGCTCAGATATAGGCCATGGGCAGCTCAGTCTCCATGGGGATTCCCTAGTAAGTGGAACAGGAATAGTCTCTTGCATGAACTTGCTTGCATGCTTTTCCATCACCTCCCCCTAGTGAGGTGGCCTTACTAGGCCACAGAGAAAGAAGGTCCAGACAGTGCTGATGAGACTTGATAAGCTAAGATCAGATAGTAGGGGAGGAGGACTTCCTCTATTAGTGGACTAGGGGCGGGACTTGAGAAAGGGGAAGGGAGGAAGTATGGGACTGGGAAGAGATGAGAGAGGGGGTTACAGCTGAGGTACAAAGTGAATACATTGTAGTAGTCGTAGTAATAACAACACAACAACAATAATAGAGAGTCCTGGGAAAATAAAAGGTAGCTTAAAGAGAATGTTGCATCCCATCACTGCTATAAAATACAGAGCTTTAATTAACCAATAATCCATATCAAGACTTTGGCCAGTTAGTTGTCCCCAATCACAAAAACAATGGAAGCATTCCTTATTATAAAAAACTGATTTGAGGCATGAAGAAAAACTTAAAGAAACCATGCATATTCATTATTTCTCATTCATCTCCAAATCACCTTTGAAATGAGATACCTAGAGACAAAAATAAGTCCACAGACCCCAAAACAATTCTGAAATACATGATCTTTTATTTTCCTGTTAAAACACAGCAACATCTGAGTGTATTTTATTTATTTAAAACATTTTAAAGAAAAACATTTTCATGCCAGAACACAAATTTATGAATGTAAATTATGCTTCAAAATGTTGATTGGTGAATTAAGGTTAACCTCCCCAAATTATATTAGCCCTGTGTTCCAGCAATTTCACATTAGAGGCTTATGCTAAAAAAAAAAAAAAAAAAAAAATCATCGTTGAAAAATAAAACTATAAGACATTCTTTTTTATATGCCTCTATTTATATACACACTTTATTTTATATGTTTAGCGAAGAACACATTTTGATCTTTATTTCTTTACTGATGACACACCAATGAGCCCTGTGGCCATAGACTCTAACAACCACTTCTCCTTCACCTTGCATTGTCCTCAGTGAAGCCATTGGGATAACAATGGCTCCTCTCTACCTTGAATTATCAGCTTCCAAAGACAACCTCTAACCTATACTGAAAGTGCTCCTGCAAGTGACACAAACGTACTTCTCAGTGCCTGAGTGAAGGGAGAGTCTACTAGGGATGAACTTGGGGAAAAACATTCCATTTATCTTCAATTAATAGGAAAATCTCTTAAAGTGATGGGTGAAAACTTATATTTGTACAGAGCATCATTTTATCTTGTGAATTTTGTGCAGTTAGTGAAAATTCAGATAATATTTGCTTTTAATTATATGTATTGGTAGTTGGTAATCTGCCCCAGGCCCTTGCATATCTGTGCAAGTGTACAAGTGCACTATGAAATTCCATGGAATTTGAAATTTGACCATTGATGTTGTAAATGGTTCAAAACAAAGTATTTTAAAAGATAAGAAAATACCTGACTGATAAAAAGATGTCATGTGAAAGTATAATAAATAAATGTGTTGTGATGGCACAATAAATGAAAATAAAGCAGGACTGAATGTTTAGAAACAAATCATGCAAATGTGATAAAGTTCACCATAGTTTAGTGCTTCAATCCTTAGTGAAAATATGAAATATCGAATAAATTAAGAAGGGCAAATGCTATGCACATCAGAAGCGGGAGAAGACAGGGAACAGGGCAGGACCCCACTACAGATGACATCTGAAAGACTCCACTGATGGAGGTATGGAGGCAGAGGTCGTGACTGCTCAAACTTTGGACAGAGTGCATGGAATTACATGAAAGAAGGGGTAGACAGAAAGACAGGGACTCCAAAAGGAGACCAACAGAGCTAAAAACAAAAATAAAAAAACTGGGCCCTGGGCACATAAAACCCCTGCTCAGATGTAACCCATACGTTCAATCTCCAAGTGGGTTCTGTAGTAAGGGAAGCAGGGGTTGTCTTTAACATGAACTCAGTGCTCAGTGCCAGGTTTTCTGAACACCTTGCCCTGGGGAGTGCAGCTTTGCCAGGCCACAGAGGAAGATGATACAGCCAGCCATGATGAGACCTGATAGGCTAGAGTCAGATAGAAGAGGAGGAGGTCCTCCCCTATCAGTGGACTAGGCAAGGGGCATAGGGGAAGAAGAGGGATGGGGAGTGGCATTGAGAAGAGATGAGGGAGGGGCCACAGCAGGATACAAAGTGAATAAATTGTAAAAAACAATAATATTAATAAAAATATAGAAAAAGATTGGAACAATTTATTATCTATTGGAATTCTATGCTTATTGATAATGGGCTCCTCAGTTCATAACATTAAGCATAATTTCCTGAAGGACTAAAATGAAAAGTGAGAGAAAAGAGATTAAAATTTATATTCATTACATCAAGGGTAAATTAAGCAGCATGAACATGGAAAACTTTTAGAGCTATGATTATATACTTGAATACATACAGAGACAAAATGTTTGCATAATTAAAGAAGCCTCAAGCAAGCTTAGACTAATGTGTAACTGGAATATATGAGTTCCGAATACAGAAGCAAAACCTATTCCAAAGACCGTGAGCAAATCATTAATATTTTACTAACAACTATATATAAATGATTGAAGATTATGAAAATATTCCCTACTACTGCCATTCTCCTAAACCAATATAATTTATAATTATATTCAAAACACACTCATACCCACAGATAAGTGTAGTTTTAAACCTTCATCAAAGAGGCTTCGTTTTATACAAGTGGCAACTACTATAGAGATCCCCAGCTGTGAATAAGGGTTCCTCTTTCTTCACTTATTAGCCAGTGGTCTTTCTTCTTATCCACCTGTCTACTCAGTGATGAATAGCTGTCTCATCAAAACCTACAAGTTCTGGGGCTCAGTGGTTAAGAGCACCCATTTCCCTTCTGAAAAGTCCCGGGTTCGATTCCCAGCACCCACATGGCAGCTCACAACTGCCTGACGCTGTCTTCTGGTGTGCAAAAGTACATGCATACAGAGTGTCCATATACATAAAATAAGTACAAATAAATAAATCTTAAACAGGAAACCTTACAAGTTGAGGCTAGTTAGGAGTGTGGGTCTTCTCAACAGGACTGCCACTCACTGTTCACACAGCCACCTGGCTGAAATTTGGAGGTTACCTTCTGCCTTCCACTTCCCCACACCTTAAACAAGAAAGCCCACCTGGCTGGAACCTTGTTTGGTTTGGCTTCTCTTTGCTGGATATCCTGTTTTTCTCTGCACTTTTCAGACATCCAGGGTATAACTTTCTGATGCTCTTGCTCTCAATGTCTTGGGAATGAAATTTCTCTTTTTCAGTCTTTTTTTTATTCCTTCCTTTATGAGGTAACACAAGAGTAAGAACCAATTCACATGTTGGGTAGATTTCAAACTAGATTTGTAAACTAAATTTGTAGACCTTTGGATACTCAGTTCTAAATGAGATGTCTTCATAAAATCCCTCCTTTCAAGAGGCAGGGAACCCTGTGTAGGAATAGGCAAAAAGATTATAAAAATCAGAGAAGGAGGACACCAAGTAAACAAGGCTTTCTAAACACAGCAGAATGTGAGAGCATGCCTAGGACCTGTACAGGTCTGGGCCAGATGGAATCCCAGAAGGTAGCTGGAAAGGGGATCCAAATCACCTTCCCTAACCCAAAAGCTGTCTCCAATTGATAACAACTAGCAAATGAAAAATTAGTTTTCCCCAGAGGAGTCTCACTGGGGATACAAAGCACTTTTAAAGGCAAGCCCTATGCCCAGAGGTAAATGGCCAACCAAGAGTAAACCCAATAGCATCATGGGAGGTGCTTAGTCTCAGGTCATTTGTTTTTAACCACATGGGTTCTTTGGTACATAGTATAGCTTCTGATTGTGTGTTTTCATGAGATTCCTGTGTGTGCATGTGTGTGTGTGTGTGTGTGTGTGTGTGTGTGTGTGTGTGTGTGTGT